>NC_052315.1:46170001-46518406 GCF_016432855.1 Salvelinus namaycush
TGCTCACTGTGCCCCCCTGTGGTGTTTTCTATGAAGAGCAGAGCCAAAGAGTCAACGCCCCAGGAGGAGAGTGCTGATCATGATCGTGATCACCTCAACAGTCTCATGTGAGTCTGTCAGTAACAACTAACAAAGCCATTCGGGTCCACTCTCTGATCCTGCATACTAAAACTGCATAATATGTCATTATGTTCTTCCATTATTGTCTTGTAAATGTGTTTAGCTTCATGAAAAGAAGTCCCTCTTTCAATGTTATTTGCGTCTTGACATCATGTGTGCTTTTCTGTTTCGGAAGGGACTCGCACTCATGAGCTCACCAGAAAATAAAGATGTACCCTACTTTCAAATAGCCTTGGCAAGGGAACCACGAGGAAGATGTCATACAAAATGTTGTGGAAAATGGCTGCAGTAATACTGACCAACCTGCTAAGAACAGGTTAAGCTGCTTTAAACAAACATACAGCCTTTGTTTCTGTGGGGTTGCACCGGGTATTCTGTTTCACTAGCACCAGTGGTCCATTGTTCTGGATTTTCATGGCATTGTGTGTCAATTATTTCTGCTTTCTCTCTCTGTGTTTTTTCTCTATAGGTTGCAGCAGCGCGGTAGGAGCATCACACAGGCCCACAGACAGCAGTTCAAGATCAGTAAGGGCCAGATGGTAAGCTGCAGAAACCCCTGGCTGTTTGGGTCGCTGGCCATGGGGCAGTGGGGGAAGGTGGGGTAAAAACAGGGTCCCCCCTCCAGTTGGTGCGCAGTAAACCCTCTTACTCAAACCAACGTTGGACACTGAATGAGGGAGAGAGGTAGGAGAATGGACCCCATGTGAATTGATACTAATGTCAGAGCGTGACCCTGTCTGTCTATCCTCCCACGTCACACTGATATATTAGTTGACCCCCTTTGACCCTGTCTAGGGCACTGTAGTGTGCCTATGAGATCCAGGCACGGACAAAAGGACAGGGTCAAAGGTCTTTTCGTGTTCTCGGAAGCCATAGGGAAACGTTTATGAAAGTAGTTGTTATAAAGATACTCTTTGTTTTGATTATTGTTTGTCTCTTCACACAGGACTCTTCCTCTGTTGGCCAACCCTGAGCTGGTATTGTCTGTTTCCATGACTACAATCCCCCCAGGAGACTCCTGCTCCTCTCCTCACAGGCTGCTCTGTAGTCCTACAGGTAAGACTCACTGACAAGCAAAGGAAGTCGACAACAACAACAACGAACGAGTACAACAACAAGCACATACTGAAAGTATCATGGTTTGATCTCTTTTATATATTGCCTTTGCAGAAATACAAGCCCTATAGTGATGGAGCAGCCAACCAGAAGTGGGGCTGGTTTGCAGATCTTACGGTTCTGAGTGCATTCTACACCTCATCTCTGGACCAGGAAGTGACTGCAGCCAATCAGACCTCAGTGTGTACCACCTGTGTGTCCCCAGAACCACTGCACCAGCAGGTATACCAGAACCAGTCCAGAAGAACTACTGTAGCACACTGTACTTAACACAGTGTTAGGTATCCATACCCATTCTGTTCTGCTGTACACTTTTAGCATATTCCGTGGTTTTATGCGCTGGTTATGAGGATTATAGGAAGATTAGAAAGGTTGTGGTACATTTTGGATACCAGCTGTACATCCTTCTTTGCTTAGAACGTTCTTTGGGAATAATGATGTGTCTGTACAGTATTGCATACTCTCGGAATAATTCTGTATGTACTATACCAGAGGAGGCTAGTTATAGGAGGGGCTCATTGTAATGGCTGGAATATAATTATGGAACGGAGTCAGATACGTTGTTTCCATGTGTTTGATGTGTTTGGTACCATTCCGTTTATTCCATTCCAGCCATTACAATGAGCCTGTCCTCCTATATCTCCTACCACCAGCCTCCTCTATACTCTACAGTATCTCATACTGTGCTATGTGTTCTCCTTCACCAGGTCGGGTGTGAGTGGGAGCAGAGTGAAGGTGTGTCCTAGCTGTTCCACTGGGCTGAGAGGGAGAGGAGTTCTCCAGAAGCTTCCTCCAGGATCCTCCTCCCTCTGCTGTATGGCCAGTCACAACCACTAGCTCAGCCCAACTGGACACTTCAGGATCCTAAAGGTCCACCAGGTAGTGCAACCTGGACTCTGGGGTAGATGTAACATAGTCAACGTAAATCTGTCTCCATCCATTTAGTATGATATGGTACGTTTCATATGATATGTGTTCATTTGTGGATGTCCATGATATGTTACGAATTACAATTCATATGATATGTTACGAATTTCAATTAGCGGTGGCTAACTTTAGCTAGGGTTAGGGGAAGGGTTATCTAACATGCTAAGTAGTTGCAAAGTTGATAATTAGCTCAAATGGGTTGCTAGACGTTCGCGTTACACACCCACCCATCCTCCCCAACCAAGTTTTTGGCTTATGTAATCTTCTCTCTTATGTAACCATACCCAACGTAACATATCATACTAATTTTATTGTCACACATTTACTGTGTTACATCTAGTCTTTGAGGCCAGGCTGGGTAGTGGAACATCAAATATCCCCCTACAGCATTCCCTGAAATCAAGTGGGTGAGAAGTTCATTATCCAAGGCGGTGCAGATGGCTGCACTGAAGTAAACATGTTCTCCTTATGAACCCCCAGGAGAGTGTGTGTATGTGTATGTGTGTCTGTCTGTGTCTGTATGTCTGCATATCTGTCTGTGAGGGACTAAGACTCCAGCTGTGTCCTCCTGCAGACGGAGCTCAGTGAGTCTGCGGCAGACGTCACTCTGCAGCGTCTAGACGAGTGTCTGGGAGTCACTGAGGACGGAGGCTGCAGTGCTGCAGGAGCAGACGCCGTCCCCAGAGGTGTGCAGCGCAGCCCGGACCAAGCCGAGCGTGAAGCTCCTGGCCCACAGGAATGGGGAGAGGGGGCCTCGAGGAGGGCCAGCTGATCACGGCGGCAACAATGCCTCTGGTGAGACACCACAGGGGCCACTGAAACATGCAAATAGACAGTGTATGACTTTGTTGTTTTCTAGGTGGATGGTATGAATTGAATGTATGAGTTTCTGTGTATCTGTAGTTGTTGTCAGAGTGCACCCGCCTGCTCCAGCTAACCAGAGTTTAGGTACTCACCCTGCATCAGCTCAAAGCCTGGGCCCTCAATGACTGTATGCAGGATGACACAGATACACAGAGGTTAGATTACCTTTCTGATAACCAGTATCTGATAACCAGTATCTTTTGACACTGACCTCTCCTCTAACCTCAGGTTCAGAGACAGTGTTCCATGTGAGTGCTGAGGACTTGAGCTCTGTAGATGAGGGTCTGCTGGCGCTAATAGTGAGGTCCCCCATCCATGTCTGGGTGTCCTGTGGAAAGCCCTACCTCCCTTCAGATGGTGAGATGCACACACACACGCACAATGGTGCTTGCATTTGCTAAGGGAATTTGATATTATGAAATTGGATGTAAATAAATGTAGAGTCATTTCCTTGCTCCTTTTTCTTACTACTACAGCACATTAGTCCATCCTGTTTATTCTTGTTCAGTTATTTTCTTGCCTGTGGGGGAATCTTGGCAGCATTGCCCTGGGGGGGAGGCCCAACCCAGACGAGACGCTTCTTCATTTAATAACACATTTCATGCATGGCCTGTAATGGCGAGATGCTAATGAGACGTGTGTTTTGCTGCCTGGATGATGATTTTGCCGATAATGTTCTCTTTGCTTAAGCCTTGTACGAACTCGGGGCAACAATTAGGGGGTTTGTAAAGCACTCCACATTTCTATGCACATCATCACGGCGGGTGCGTTATGTTGCCTCAGTTGTCAGGAGAAGAGGGAAGCTGCAGAGGGCTCTGTGGCTCCAGAAGGAGAGAGAGTACTGACTGATCTGGAGATCAAGAGACACAAGGTGAGGCACCCGAAAGGTTTGCTCTGCTTTCTATCCATCATGGCTGCTGTGGCTTCATGAAATACAGGGCGATAATGCATCCCAGTGAACGTATTTCAATTCTGTGACATTTGAAAATCTAGTGTCGTGTGGCTAGCCTGATCTACCATCCCTGACCTAACCGTTGCGAATCCATGTGGCGAAACCGAATGTAAGCTGGCGAGAGCAGGATGGTGGAACCCGGCCATCCCGTGTCCTAATCATGTACTATGGGGGAATAAACTAGATTTGCTCATTCAATGACATTGCAGCTCAGTTAGTATAGGCAGTGTTCCTCCTTGTACGCACAGGTACAATCTTGGGTGTAGAATGACCCCTAACAGTGTCCCCTCTCTACCCCTGCGTTCACCCAGCCCGCCGGCTCTCCAGACCGGGCCAAGCCTCCCTGGTACCCACCCAGAGTCCTGCCAGGCCTGTAGTGGATGAGCAAAGCTGGCTACAACCCAGCCATGAGGAACTGACTCTGGACCAGGAGCTACACAACACTGAGGTATGGATGTACTTGTTGCACAACAAAATAATAATACTTGTGCTTGTCTTTTCCTACTAGCTCTGACTTTGCTGATAACGACTTTACTGAGGAAAAATGTACTTACTGCGACTGGGATATGTGGTTGTCTCACGCAGCTACCTTAAAATGAATGCACTTCACTATAAGTTGCTCTGGATAAGAGCATCTGCTAAATGACTAACATGTCCAATGTGAAACTGTATCACTTGTAGAGACTCTGAGACCACTCTTCTGATATAAGCACAGTACTGAGGAGCATGGTAGTACCAGGGATTTGATCCTTCAGAGGTTAGATAGTGACCTTATAAGGGTTCTGATCCTTCCGAAGTTAGATAGTGACCTTATAAGGGTTTTGATCCTTCAGAGGTTAGATAGTGACCTTATAATCATGTGGCGTTGATAATACCTTTTTTTTCTTTACAGACTCGACTTGGTGAGATGGAGGCCCTTCCAGAGAAAGGCCACAGGCCACTTCCACAGAAGACCTCCCAGGAACTGTACCATCAGCCTGATGTCAGAAGAGTTAAGGTGTACCACAGTGGAGACAGGCATGTATCTGTCCACGTCCGGGGGCAAAGCATCGAAGAGGTACTTCCTCCAAATAGAGAGTCTGATATCATACTCCAGTCTAGATTGTCTATGGGGCGCCGTTTGTAGCATGCTATATTTTGTGATAAAGAGAGCGGAGGCGCCAGGTAGCCTAGCAGTTAAGAACGTTGGGCCAATAACTGGTTTGAATCCCCGAGCTGACTATGGGAAAAATCTGTCAATGTACCCTTGAGCAAAAGCACTTTACCCTAATTGCTCCTGTAAGTCACTCTGGATAAGAGCGTCTGCTAAATGACTCCGATGAATTTCATGCCGCAGAATTCATCTTTTTCACAAAACATAGCTAGCACATTACAAACAGCGTCCCCTATATATCCTCAGTGACTGTGTGTTGCTATATGTTTCAGCTGCTGAACTACAGTACTGCGAGGCTGGCCCTGTCCTGGTCCGCCTCCAGGCTATACGCTGCAGACGGCAGGCTTCTGAGCTCCTGGGTGGACATCCACAGGGACATGCTGCTGTGTGTGTCAACAGGACAGCCCTTCATCAGCCCTAAAGGTCAGCAGGCCCTGGTTCACCTCTAACCTCTGACCCCTCCTACTGACTGTCACACAGAGAGTAGGGGTTAGTCGGATGTTTTGATAAATAGAAAGAAAGTGAAATTCATTCCTGTGGATTGCTCATTTACACAGATCTATTTATATGAGCATTTGGGCTGTCTTTTCTCTCTGTCCAGATTGTGGGGACAAGATTGAGATGAGGGCTACCTTCGCTCGATTGATGAGATCTCTAGACTCTGGTAATACCACAACAGACAGGGGACCAAAGGAGCACCTGACTACCACAGTAAGAGGATAGGGGATAACTGTACCAAGGCATTATGCTACTAATGGTTATATAGATTATTCATATTTGTGTACTGTCTTTTTTAGATTCCATGTGGCTGCCATTCTCTCCATTGGACTGCAGAAGCATAGAACTGTTACAAAACAACTGTACCATGCCAGATCAAGATCGGTGTTATCTACTGTTGTTGGACTGTCGCTATGTTCAAGCAATTCCCAATGGGACAGTAACTGTAACGATCGTCGTAATCCTCCTCCTCGGACGAGGAGGAGAGGCGAGAAGGATCAGACCAATATGCAGAGTGGTTAGTGTTCATCTTTAATAAAAATAGACAGAACACTTAACATACAAAAACAACAAACGTGACAAACCGCAAACAGTCCCGTGTGGTACATACACAGACACGCGATACAACCACCCACAGCAACCACGTGAATCACAGGCTGCCTAAGTATGATTCTCAATCAGGGACAACGATTGACAGCTGTCTCTGATTGAGAATCATACCCGGCCGAACACAAACATCCCAACATAGAACAAACACATCGACAACCCACCCCAACTCACGCCCTGACCAACTAAAATAATACAAGAGAAAGGAAAAACAGGTCAGGAACGTGACAGTAACTACCAGGAAGTGTGTAATGTTATATATTCACCACTAGTGGGAAGCAGTGGTATAAGCGAGTCATAAAAGTCATAAAAGAAACGTCCCTTTGTCAGGACTCTTGTCTTTCAAAGATAATTAGTAAAAATCCAAATAACGCCACAGATCTTCATTGTAAAGGGTTTAAACACGGTTTCCCATGCTTGTTCAATGAACCATAAACAATTAATGAACATGCACCTGTGGAACGGTCGCTAAGACACTAACAGCTTACAGATGGTAGGCAATTAAGGTCACAGTTATGAAAACTTAGGACACTAAAGAGGCCTTTTTACTGACTCTGAAAAACACCAAAAGAAAGATGCCCAGGGTGAACGTGCCTTAGGCATGCTGCAAGGAGGCATGAGGACTGCAGATGTGGCCAGGGCAATAAATTGCAATGTCCGTACTGTGAGACGCCTAAGACAGCGCTACAGGGAGACAGGACGGACAGCTGATCGTCCTCGCTGTGGCAGACCACGTGTAACAGCACCTGCACAGGATCGGTACATCCGAACATCACACCTGCGGGACAGGCACAGGATGGCAACAACAACTGCCCGAGTTACACCAGGAACGCACAATCCCTCCATCAGTCCGCAATAGGCTGAGAGAAGCTGGACTAAGAGCTTGTAGGCCTGTTGTAAGGCAGGTCCTCACCATGATGATACTATTGAATTCGCACCATAATAAACACTATTCAGAACCAAAGAGGAGTCATGCATGCTTTGTCTTCTTTTCAGATTTGGCTGAAGGAATTTACTGTAAATGCTCCATTCAAAGTTGATTTGTCACGTACACAGGATACAGCAGTTGTAAAACAGCACAGTGAAATGCTTACTTGCGAGCTCTTTCCCAACGATGCAGTAATAAAGGGAATAATATGGATACGAAAAACACACGAGAAATACGAGAGAATACCTGGTGACGTGACTGTTGATCGCTGTATAATTGGATACTAGTGCCTCAACAGCGCCCCTAGAGCCAAGTTATCTAATTAAGGAAGACAATTTGATACACCTCCGTACTATGCAAAAATGGGTGTGGCTTTTGATTGTAAAGTATCTCTGTCCTGAATGAAGTATGTTCCAAAACATTTGTCAGCCAATGCTTCAAACGAACAGCAGATGGCACTAATGCACCAGATTTCCATTAGTGTACCACCAAAGCAAAGCACACAATAGGCTGGCTACCTTACTACCCCAGTACTCTTTATTGCTGCCCATCTCTGTAAACTTCTTATTTCACGCAGAACAACAGCTGAGCTGTAACTGCTGCAGGCAGCGTTGTGGGTAATGGTGTGGAGATTTAGGGCTGGTAATTGGAGGATTACAGTGTTGAGCGAGAACAGAAGTGGACTGTTTACCCCAGCTTTACTCTGGGCTTATATGAATCGTCTGCCGTGTCTATTATTTATCAAACAGTCTCCCAGATAATTGGGAGCGTTCTCCAAAGTAATTCCTGATTTTATGATTCTCTCTATATATAATTACTTCTAAATCTCAAAGATTAAATGTTCTTTTCATGGCTTGCATTTATTAGATAGTGGTTCAATGAGAGTTACGTTTGAGATCTTAATCTGATGATATTGCAGACACATGGCCTTTTATTTTCAGCTCTTGGTACAGTATGATGTAATAGAAGGCGTTTCAGTTGGACGTTATGATGGCCATTCAGTCCAGTTGTGTACCCTAATCCATCTCTAGCTCACCCACCACCAGCACCGTCTTGACCCCACAGTTGATATCGTTACTCCTGACTTCCTGATCTGAGCATCTCACTTGCATTCCCACTGGGCACACAACGGTCGAAATCAACGTTGTTTCCACGTCATTTCAATGAAATGATGTTGACCCAACGTGGAATAGACGTTGAATTCCCGTCTGTGCCCAGTGGGTTTGTGCTGTAATCACTTGGAGACAGTCGGTTAAAGCAGTTTTAGTCAGAGCACCCAGGTTAAAAAAAATAGCAGGCGGAGTCACGGTGACCTTGGTTTAGATTAATGTCAGCTATGCTAGTCACATTCCGGACAACAGTTGCATACCCTGGAAGAACCTCTAATCCCAACAGACCACTGAAATAAGACAAGCTACACTCTTAGAAGAAAAAAAGGTGCATTCTAGAACCTAAAAGGGTTGTTGACAATGACCATAGGATTTACCAAGAAAGCACAAACAGATCTGGGACCAGGCTAGGTGACAACACAGAGATGACGTTCCTCCATGTCCTGGATTCTGCCCTGGGGAAATGCTCTACTTCTAAAATACACCTGTGTGATGTCAAGGAAGGGAACCGCTGGACTACACCTACATAGCCCCACTCTTAATGAGACCAATTCTAATGAAGCTGAATGTTAATGGATAGGTCCAACCAGGAGAGGCCTGAGGAGAGCAGCTGGCTGCTCCACAGTGAGACAGACAGGCCATGCTGCACGACTGTCTGCCTTGCACCTTAGTAAGTACGGTAGTTATAGGAAACTAACAAATGATGCAGTATACTGTAGAATACTATACTACACACTGTAGTATCCATTGATCATGTGTAGTACTTACTATAGAATTGTGTTGGATACTGTAGAATACTATAGAAAATACTACAGTATTATTCACACAAAAAATGGTTGTAAATACTACAGTATTATTCCTTGTTTTTTTTAAATAAGTAATTCAGTGTCTGTGAAAACACTACAGTATTTAATTGGCCTATACTCTGCCAATTCCCCTCCCCCATGTACCAATTTGTGCCACCCATAAGTGAGAAACCTATATGCCAAGTATAGACCATATATTGTGTTCCCCACGGATTATAGAAAATACCCATTCAGACTCCAGTCCTACCTCCCTACAGGTCAGAGGATGTTGGTGGCACCTTAATTGGGGGGGATGGGCTCATGGCAGTGGCTGGAGCGGAATAAGTGGAATGGTATCAAATGGTTTCCATGTGTTTGATAACATCCCATTCGCTCTGTTCCGGCCATTATTATGAGCCGTTCTCCCCTCAGCAGCCTCCGCTGTTACAGATTATGGACAATTTGCTCTTTTAGTATTTCTCCAGTAGGTTTCCTCAAGGAGAAAGCCTCCACTTCTATGTCTAAAATAATTCAACAAAACGCCATAGTAAATACTACAGTAATGTAAATAAAAACACAAGAGTAAATACTACAGTCTATAACCTGTAGGGAACACAATATATGGTCTATACTTGGCATGCTAATTAAATACTGTAGTGTTTTTGCAGATACTGTAATATTATTATTATTTTTACATGTGAATAATACTGTAGAATTTACAACAAAAAATGTGTGAATAATACTGTAGTATACTACAGTCCTCAAAATACTACAGTAATTACTATAGCATATACTATAGTGAAATGTAAATGCTACAGTATACTACAGTAAGGTCTGCAAAAACACTACAGTGAATACTATAGTATTTATATCATAGTATACTATAGTATTTTTTCATGTTGGTAGGACATTAAAACTTTACCACTCTGGCGGCTTGACTTCCATTACTTTTAATGGTTTTAATGAGCTGGACTCATTGGCTTGTTTTGGCTTTTTTTTACAACTTTTCTTTCTATTGCCTCTGGGTCCTCTATTGTGGGCTATTGGCTTTGAGGTCCTGGCCATGGAAATCAGCTGGATTTCCACCTGTCCATGTGACAACTTATCACATTGTTGGGACACAAATTGCACGACCAATAGAAATGTTGGTTGTTTGGAGATCAATAAAATGTAGGATGTCTCTAGAATGTAGCTTCTGTCGTCTGAATTGCTTAGTTAGGGAGAAATGACCATGATGTTGTTTCCAAATAGCAAAAGACGTGTCTGCACCTGTACTCTGTACTTTCGTACAATAGCCTTGTGGGTAAAAAAAAATAGATATGATCTCAATTAAGAAGTATTGTTTCACCTTTTTGGGAGTTGTGTGTCAATCATCATTCTTACTAGTTACTGTAATTACTCTATTTCTTTTGGCCCACCAGTATTCCTTTACATCAAACAACACTTCCCACTTCACTCCTGAGCATTTGGAGTCAGTTTGGATCTCTCAGCACGTTACTGCCTCCCCATCCATATTCATAGGCCCACTTTGAATGACAGCAATTGAAGGGAAAGGACCGTGAAACTCATCCTGTTATCCTAGTTTTTACGATGCCTGAGAGGAGTGTGTGATACTGATCTAAAATTGAATATCATAATTCCTCCAACAAGGCCCTGGTTCAGCCGTCACAGAGCACAGGAGAGGCCAGGGCTCATTCTACGCTCTACCAATGCAGTATTGTAATAGCTTTAACAGTTGTCAGCCCCGCGTGATAATTTACAGTCTCATGCCTCCATCTGTGGTACAGAAGATGCACATCGCTTCAGTAAAGCACCCCACCTATACGAGATGCATCTCGGGAAATATATATTAGAAAACGTGGCATTAAAATTCATGAGTGAGATTTGGGTTTAATTCATGCAGTGTGCGCCGGAGCTGTATATTTACATGCTTCAGCGTTTATAAAGCGTCCGAGTGTGAGTTGGAACAGATAGAGATGACATATAATGAGGATTTAACTAGGAGGCTCAGAGAAATTGATTTCATAAAGTGCAGGGGATATTTGATTGGATGTCTTCTACAATTTATGTACCCGCTGTGCTACTTTCACTGGATCCACCAGACTATAGCCTCTGAAGCAGTCCGTTTCCAATGCGAGCTACACTGTTTGCGCTCTAGAGAGCTTTTGTAAATGTGTAAATACTTTTCAGCTTAATCCATCTTTTAGAAAATCGCTTTCTCAGTTCTCAGTTCCCATTTTCTGACCATTTAATTGTATAGGCTACATATTCCATGGATTTAACTATTTCCTTCAAAAAATGCTTTCAACTTTAGCTTGCTTTGGATTCATCACAGGAAATGCAGTATTCAGTGCAGTGATGTGTAGTACACTGATTTGAATATAATTAAATCAGGAATATGACTAATGTCTAGGCAGCTTCAGTTCTTTGATACCGGTATGTTTTAATGTTAGCTAATCATGCTGGGACCAAAGAAAGGGTTTATTATTTCCTAACTAAATATTGTATTAATGATTTCTCCAGAAAGGAACATGTGCATTTACAGTATGCCAGTGAGTGGGCTATCTGGAAATACTAAGCATTCACTCACAGTGACGCATACAGCATCCACACACCTTTGTTCAACCATCGACCATCCTCTGTGACCTTCACCGCAAACGGTACATGTAGGCTCACGCTGTACAACAAACTGCCAACTCCACTGTGTACGACAGAACCTTGCACTTCCACGTAGACTGACAGACATATGCATCACAAAGACAAGTCATTATCAAATCTCTCCTGGCAGACCTGTTTCTCCTTTCCTTCTATGGGTAAATTGAGGCCATGTGTCGCATTTCTAACCTCATACCTTTGATAAACGTGCCCTGACAACGCTGATGATTAATGGAAGGGGAAAAGAATTGAATCAGGATTGAGAGAGACACGGGGCAAATGAATGACAGGCGACCAAATTAGGTTGTGTTCTAAATGACTTCTCCTCAAAATGATATTACCCGGCCTCCTTTTCAACACCACCGAGTAATCGTTTATTCAAGACCCCACCACACTAAATCCCCTTACAATCAGAAAGGGAGAGCGTACAGGTGTGTAATGCACAACATGGTGACAAGGTGATGGCAAGGCCAGGGAGCCACTGTGGTTGGATCGATACTTCATTTGGCCACCCAGGTTTAGTCTCTTGTTCCTGTATCACACTCAACATCAGCTGTATCAAACAAAAGAAACAGCTTTCTGGAAACACCTACCAAAACAATGGCTGTCATTTTCCCAGGAGGACAGACTGGGGGGATTAAAGATACCAAGGTGCCCGTGCAAACTCACACGCACACACTGCAGCGGTGGTCAGAACAAAGGTTGTTCGTAACAATTACAAGTAAGAGTAAAAGGAAATGGGGACAATGAATACCGTTTTATGGACACTGATTTGGTGGATGGAAAAAAGTGTCAGCATCCCTTCATGTCTATTTGGAATCATAAGCCTGTTCACTGAGGCTTCATTTTACTGGATGGAAACAAAGCCGATATGGGAAACCTGGCTCCCATCAATACATCTGAAGTGGCATCCGCTTAGAAAGGCTACGGCTTTGAACACATATAAAACGACACAAGGAGTGTACCACAAGGTGAATACTAATTCCACCTGCATTTCACCATGCTAAATTGTGAACAACATCATCACAGCGTGTGAGGGAGCACACAGAATACTTAGTAGGATTACAGTACATTGATGAGGTTCCTTGATCAGGTAGGAAAAGGTACAGTTTGCGTTTGAAATGACATAAACTCTGCTCATGCAAAGTTTCGAGAGACCCGTGACATTGGGGTCATTGTTGTTTGATTTTGTGTATTGTTTCGTCTTCTCACAACAATGCAATTTCTCTGAGTGACTCTGGCTAGTCTTTTCCTGCATCCTCCCCTGAATGTGGGCTTGTATATGATGCCACTGTATTGGACTGTTCTCTAATTACTGAACAAGTCAAAATTGACAAACACGTTTTCTACTCAGGGGTCAAAGGCCAAGGAAATAGTGGGGCTGCCTCACTCTGAAGATGTGACATCATTCCCAAAGTAAAAGTAATTGCCGCAAAGAAACGAGACTGTCGGACCATTTGTCAATAGCAAACTAATATCCACGTGCTGTTTTTAGAAAATTGACACATAGCTAGAAACACCAGTACATAAACGGCCTTTCATCAGATCCTTATGATTTTCACAACTGAGGTGGAGGAGCCAATGGAGGAGAACATATGGGGCTGGCAGAGAATTGGGGAGTTGATTGGTTTTGTGTGTGTGTGTATACGTGTGTTTGTATGTGTGTGTGTCAGAGGAGGCTGGTGGGAGGAGCTATAGGAGTATGGGCCCATTATAAAGTCTGGAATGGAATAAATGTAACAGTATCAAACATATGGAAACCACATGTTTGACACCGTTCCATTTATTCCATTCAAGCCATTACAATGAGCCCGTCCTCCGATAGCTCCTACCACCAGCTTCCTCTGGTGTGTGTGCTTGTGTGTGTGTGTGTGTGCGTGTGTGCGCGTGTGTGTGTGTGTGTGTGTGTGTGTGTGTTGGGGGGGGGGTCATATTTGTATCTCCTTCCACTGATTACCTCAGCTGCTGAATCAGTCAATACTGTTCCAAAGGGTGGGCTCAACCCAGGCTGTTGTATTTCTGCATTCACTCGGACCCACCAGGGTTTTCCTAAACCCACAGACCACTGCTGCTAGAAAGAGCCGCTGCATCCTGTGAGCAGCAAGCCTATTGATTTATTTACCTAGCATTATGGATTTGTTCACTTCATCATTATTATTTTTTGAGGTCGACTGAGGGGCATATATTCCCATACAGGGGACTGTACTGTCACTACTGTAGATAGCTCAAAAGAAATAGAATGTGGAGTTGAATTGTAAGCAACATGGTCTCACGGGTATAAGTGGCTTTTCTTCTAACCTGTTTTATTGTCAGGTTGTGTTTATTATTTTCTAGATAACTTCCCATTTCTGCCATCAACTGAACCATGTAACCCTGCATAGATGGTGGCATACCAGCATTTGACATGACAGACGGCATGAAATACTCACCCGTCTGGTTGCCATGGCACTGAAGCCCTTCAGCCTGTCATCACACCCTAAGATAACAGTTAAAGAGAGAGCAAAGGAGGAGAGGCATGGATATGAGAGCTGAGAAATATCCATCCTTACGCACACTGCATGATTCTCACACAAACACACAGTCACACACACACACACACACACACACACACACACACCCCTACGGACCAGATATTGTGATCTATGAAGAAGTGAGGTGTAAATCAACACTACGGAAAAACTGAAATAAGTGTACAAACTTGTAGGTAAGGGAAGGTAACTTTTTTTCTCTACAATAAGTTACAACTAAATTAGAGTAGGATAACCATGAGGTAATTGCATGGGGTCAGGTCACCAATCCATTAGTAGAAAAGTAGAATCATTTCTTTGCTGAAGGTGCATTAAAGTAAAGGACCGGGTGAGGTAACGGCACTTAGACCTAGTCACTTCCTCTGAGAGATCAGACCACCTCAACTGTTACTGCATAAGATCTCAAGACTCTGCATACAGCACTTGCCCTATTGTTCATGTATACATTCTTCTAGCTTGCTAGCCCCGGCCTGCTGGCTGCCTGAATCACCGTGTCTCCGGCCCGCCGAGCCACTCACTGGACCCCTATGATCACTCGGCTACGCATGCCTCTCCCTAATGTCAATATGCCTTGTCCATTGCTGTTTTGGTTAGTAATTATTGCCTTATTTCACTGTAGAGCCTCTAGCCCTGCTCAATACGCCTTAGTTAACTCTTTAGTTCCACCTCCCACACATACGGTGACCTCACCTGGTTTAAATGATTTTTCTAGAGACAATATCTCTCTCCTCGTCACTCAATGCATAGGCTTACCTCCACTGTATTCACATCCTACCATACCTTTGTCTGTACATTATGCCATGAATCTATTCTACCGTGCCCAGAAACCTGCTCCTTTTACTCTCTGTTCGGAACGTACTAGACGACCAGTTCTTATAGCCTTTAGCCGTACCCTTATCCTACTCCTCCTCTGTTCCTCTGGTGATGTAGAGGTTAATCCAGGCCCTGCACTGCCTAGCTCCACTCCCATTCCCCAGGCGCTCTCATTTGTTGACTTCTGTAACCATAAAGCCTTGGTTTCATGCATGTTAACATTAGAAGCCTCCTCCCTAAGTTTGTTTTTTCACTGCCTTAGCACACTCCGCCAACCCGGATGTCCTAGCCGTGTCTGAATCCTGGCTTAGGAAGACCACCAAAAACCCTGAAATTTCCATCCATAACTATAACATTGTCTGACAAGATAGAACTGCCAAAGGGGGCGGAGTTGCAATCTACTGCAGAGATAGCCTGCAGAGTTCTGTCTTACTATCCAGGTCAGTGCCCAAACAATTTGAGCTTCTACTTTTAAAAATCCACCTTTCCAAAAACAAGTCTCTCACTGTTGCCGCTTGCTATAGACCACCTTCTGCCCCCAGCTGTGCCCTGGACACCATATGTGAATTGATTGCCCCCCATCTATCTTCAGAGCTCGTGCTGTTAGGTGACCTAAACTGGGATATATTTAACACCCCGGCCATCCTACAATCTTTGCTTGATGCCCTCAATCTCACACAAATTATCAATGAACCTACCAGGTACAACCCCAAATCCGTAAACGGGCACCCTCATAGATATCATCCTAACCAACCTGCCCTCCAAATACACCTCTGCTGTTTTCAACCAGGACTATGCCTGGTTATTCTTTAAAAGTGCTTTCCTCACCATCTTAAATAAGCATGCCCCATTCAAAAAATGTAGCACCAGGAATAGATATAGCCCTTGGTTCACTCCAGACCTGACTGCCCTTGACCAGCACAAAAACATCCTGTGGTGTACTGCATTAGCATCGAATAGCCCCTGCGATATGCAACTTTTCAGGGAAGTTATCAACCAATATACACAGGCAGTTAGGAAAGCTAAGGCTAGCAGAAATGTCCATCCTGTAGCACAAACTCCAAAAAGTTCTGACACGCTGTAAGGTCCATGGAGAATAAGAGCACCTCCTCCCCACTGACCACTGCACTGAGGCTAGGAAACACTGTCACCACCGATAAATCCGCGATAATTGAGAATTTCAATAAGCATTTTTCTACGGCTGGCCATGCTTTCCACCTGGCTACCCCTAGCCCGGTCAACAGCCCTGCACCCCCCACAGCAACTTGCCCAAGCCTCCCCCATTTCTCCTTCACCCAAATCCAGATAGCTGATGTTCTGAAAGAGCTGCAAAATCTGGACCCCTACAAATCAGCCGGGCTAGACAATCTGGACCCTCTCTATCTAAAATTATCCGCCAAAATTGTTGCAACTGTAACAATCCTCTTCCTGTGAATGACTGGACCAAAGCGCAGGGTGAGACGTGTTCATGATATTTTATTAAAATCAGAACACTAGAACAAAAAAATAACAAAGAGGAAAACGAACAGTTCTGTAAGGAAACTAACAATACAGAAAACAACTACCCACAAAACACAGGTGGGAAAAGACTACCTAAGTATGGTTCTCAATCAGAGACAACGATAGACAGCTGCCTCTGATTGAGAACCACACCTGGCCAAACACACAGAAATAGAAAACATAGAACACAAAACATAGAATGCCCACCCCAATGCACGCTCTGACCAAACCAAAATAGAGACATAAAAAGGATCTCTAAGGTCAGGGCGTGACAGCAACCCCTATTACTAGCCTGTTCAACCTCTCTTTCGTATCGTCTGAGATCCCCAAAGATTGGAAAGCTGCCGCGGTCATCCCCCTCTTCAAAAGGGGAGTCACTCTAGACCCAAACTGCTACAGACCTATATCTATCCTAACCTGCCTTTCTAAGGTCTTCGAAAGCCAAGTTAACAAACAGATCACCGACCATTTCGAATCCCACCGTACCTTCTCCGCGATGCAATCTGGTTTCCGAGCTGGTCATGGGTGCACCTCAGACACGCTCAAGGTCCTAAACAATATCATAATCGCCATCGATAAGAGACAATACTGTGCAGATGTATTCATAAACCTGGCCAAGGCTTTCGACTCTGTCAATCACCACATTCTTATCGGCAGACTCAACAGCCTTGGTTTCTCAAATGACTGCCTCGCCTGGTTCACCAACTACCTCTCAGACAGAGTTCAGTGTGTCAAATCGGAGGGCCTGTTGTCCAGACCTCTGGCAGTCTCTATGGGGGTGCCACATGGTTCAATCCTCGGGCCGACTCTTTTCTCTGTATACATCAATGATGTCGCTCTTGCTGCTGGTGATTCTCTGATCCACCTCTATGCAGACGACACCATTCTGTATACTTCTGGCCCTTCTTTGGACACTGTGTTAACTAACCTCCAGACGAGCTTCAATGCCATACAACTCTCCTTCCGTGGCCTCCAACTGCTCTTAAATGCAAGTAAAACTAAATGCATGCTCTTCAACCGATCGCTGCCCACACTGCCCGCCCGTCCAGTATCACTTCTCTGGACGGTTCTGACTTAGAATATGTGGACAACTACAAATACCTAGGTGTCTGGTTAGACTGTAAACTCTCCTTCCAGACTCACATTAAGCATCTCCAATCCAAAATTAAATCTAGAATCGGCTTCCTATTTCGCAACAAAGCATCCTTCACTCATGCTGCCAAACATACCCTCGTAAAACTGACCATCCTACCGATCCTTGACTTAGGCGATGTCATTTACAAAATAGCCTCCAACACTCTACTCAGCAAATTGGATGCAGTCTATCACAGTGCCATCGGTTTTGTCACCAAAGCCCCATATACTACCCACCACTGCGACCTGTATGCTCTCATTGGCTGGCCCTCGCTTCATATTCGTCGCCAAACCCACTGGCTCCAGGTCATTTATAAGTCTTTGCTAGGTAAAGCCCCGCCTTATCTCAGCTCACTGGTCACCATAGCAGCACCCACCCGTAGCATGCGCTCCAGCAGGTATATTTCACTGGTCACCCCAAAGCCAATTCCTGCTTCGGCCACCTTAACTTCCAGTTCTCTGCTGCCAATGACTGGAACGAACTGCAAAAATCACTGTAGCTGGAGACTCATATCTCCCTCACTAGCTTTAAGCACCAGCTGTCAGAGCAGCTCACAGATCACAGCTCATCCCCATACTTTTTTAAATGTTATTTATTTTTCTCCTTTGCACCCCAGTATCTCTACTTGTACACTCATCTGCTGCACATCTATCACTCCAGTGTTTAATTGCTATATTGTAATTATTTCACCACTATGGCCTATTTATTGCCTTACCTCTCTTATCCTACCTCATTTGCACACACTGTATATAGACTTTTTCTATTGTATGTTTGACTGTATGTTTGTTTATTCCATATGTAACTCTGTGTTGTTGTTTGTGTCGCACTGCTTTGCTTTATCTTGGCCAGGTCGCAGTTGTAAACGAGAACTTGTTCTCAACTAGCCTACCTGGTTAAATAAAGGTGAAATAAAAAAAATTATAGAATACATGAAGAGTAGTTACTTTTTCCTTCACACCTTTGCTGGTACTGATTGCACGCATTAGGAAAGCAAAATGCTGTAGCGGGACATAATAGTATGCCAATTTCTCTAATAATTTCCAAGTGTACAAATCAAATTTTATTTGTCACATGCGCCGAATACAACCGGGTTAGGCCTTACCTTGAAGTGCTTACTTACAAGCCCTTAAACAATGCAGTAAAGGGAGAGAAAAAAAATTACAATAAAATAACGAGGCTATATATACAGTACAGGGGGTACTGGTGCCGAGTCAATGTGCGGCGTACAGGTTAGTCAAGGTAATATGTACATGTACAGTGCATTCGGAAAGTAGTCAGAACCCTTCACTCTTTCCACATTTTGTTACGTTTAAGCCTTATTATAAAATGTATCAAATAGTATTTTTTTCCTCATCAATCTACACACAATACTCCATAATGCCAAAGCTACATTTATTAAAAATTAAAAACTGAAATATCACATTTACTTAAGTATTCATGTCACGTTCGTCGTAACATTTAAGTGAGGAGGACCAAGGCGCAGCGTGATAACAATACATTCTTCTTTAATGAAGACGAAAACGAAACGAACACTATACAAACTAATCAAAACAACAAACAGACGAACGTGAAGCTATACAAACAATAAGTGCAGTCACTGGCAACTTACACATAGACAATCACCCACAACCTACCTAATGACTATGGCTGCCTAAATATGGCTCCCAATCAGAGACAACGATAGACAGCTGTCTCTAATTGAGAACCAATCTAGGCAACCATAGACTTACATAAACACCTACAATGAACACAACCCCATGAACTCTACAAACACCCCCTAGACAATACAAACACCCTAGACGAGACAAAAACACACAAACATCCCCCATGTCACACCCTGACCTAACTAAAATAATAAAGAAAACAAAGATAACTAAGGCCAGGGCGTGACAATTCAGACCCTTTACTCAGTACTCAGTACTTGTTGAAGCATCTCTGGCAGCGATTACAGCCTGAAGTCTTCTTGGATATGACACTACAAGCTTGGCACACCTGTATTTGGGGAGTTTCTTCCATTCTTCTCTGCAGATCCTTTCAAGCTCTGTCAGGTTGTATGGGGAGTGTCGCTACACAGTATTTTCAGGTCTCTCCAGAGATGTTCGATCAGGTTCAAGTCCGGGCTCTGGCTGGGCCACTCAAGGACATTCAGAGACTTGTCCTGAAGCCACTCCTGCGGTGTCTTGGCTGTGTGCTCAGGGTCATTGTTGAAAGGTGAACCTTTGCCCCAGTCTGGGGTCCTGAGCACTCTGGAGCAGGTTTTCATCAAGGATCTCTTTATAATTTGCTCCGTTCATCTTTCCCCCAATCTTGACTAGTCTCCCAGTCACTGCTGCTGAAAACATCCTCACAGCATAATGCTGCCACCACCACGCTTCACCGTAGGGATGGTGCAAGGTTTCCTCCAGACATGACGCTTGGCATGCAGGCGACTGAGTTAAATCTTGGTTTCGTCAGACCAGTGAATCTTGTTTCTCATGATCTGCGAGTCCTTTAGGTGCCTTTTGGCAAACTCCAAGTGGGCTGTCATGTGCCTTTTACTGAGGAGTGGCTTCCGTCTGGCCACTCTACCATAAAGGCCTGATTGGTGGAGTGCTGCAGAGATTGTTGTCCTTCTGGAAGGTTCTCCCATCTCAACAGAGGAACTCTGGAACTCTGTCAGAGTGACCATCGGGTTCTTGGTCACCTCCCTGACCATTCTCCCCCATATGCTCAGTTTGGCCCGACGGCCAGCTCTAGGTTAGAATTTTGGTGGATCCAAACTTCTTCCATTTAGGATCGATGGTGGCCACTGTGTTCTTGGGGACCTTCAATGCAGCAGACCTTTTTTGGTACCCTTCCCCAGATCTGTGCCTTGACATAATCCTGTCTCAGAGCTTTACAGACAATACCTTCAACCTCATGGCTTGATTTTTGATCTGACATGCACTACCAACTGTGGGACCTTATATAGACAGGTGTGTGCCTTTCCAAATCATATGCAATCAATTTAATTCTCCACAGGTGGACTCCAGTGGCGTGCCGTGGGCCTGGGGCCTGGGCCTTCAGTGAGGTACTACACAGTCCCACCCGAATTAATCCACCTCATTATGATGCCATGGCTCTAGACACTATACATTTAGACAGAAACGCAGTATAACCAGGCGTTGCGTCACCTTGAAATTGACAAATTGACATTTTTGGGTAGTGTTTACCAGTGTTTACAGTGTTTATCCAAAAACATGACACAATCAATGAGTCTTTTCAATATTTCCCTTCACCTTTTCATTGTGCAGCTCCGTTGCCCTGCACGCTTGTTCTTTGAGCTGTAGATCCACTCCGGTGTCCCCAAAAGATTTCAAAAGCACCATTGCTTGTTAGTGCCCAGCCGTACTTTGGTGTCTCGTTGCTGCCTTGGTTAGACAACTCAAGTTTGCAAAGCCAGTGTGGCTCCAAACACCAAATCGATCACTTGCAAATAATAGGCATTCCCAGCAGTACAGTTTGCAGTGCTTCTCGGAGCCAAGGAGCCTGTGAGCCATTGACAGCGCTCGTAGTTGAAACTTTGAAAGTGGCGAGCGAACGAAGCCCTTTCCCGCCTGTGACAGGCTTTGTGGCGTCGGGCGACCTCTCCTTACAATGTCTAACTTTTCTTGAAAAGTTCGTCTTGAGAATGGCGTTATAATTATATCCTCGACCAAATCGATATCTTCTCCTCCTTCCGCCATTGTGGGTTGAAAAAACAGCTTAGTAGTACGCGAATTAATTCGTTTATCAAATTCAGTTTCCTAGATCTCCATAGGACCTGCCTCTCAATATTGGTAATCCAATCAAAAGACGTGCACGCACTACGCCTGCTAGCTGGCTCCTGTGTAACACTGGAGCCAGCCAGCAGGCGTACAATAGCCAACTCTAAAGCTGATTGGTTGACACTAAATTTTCTTTTCCATTCACTATAAGCTACAAGCGCCCGCACTGTTGATTCTGAAGGCCTGAGGGCAGATTTTAGACCCCTGGCAACACATGATGGCTGAATATATGAATTGGATAAAAGATCTAACATAAAGACCAGCCCTCCAAATCTCAACCTGGGGCTGGAAGCAGTGCAACCAAGAGGAAAGCTATGAAATGAAGAGTATAACTCTTACTCTGGAGAATAATTTAATACATATTTGTGGGAAAATAATTATATATTCTATATTCTATTCTATATAATAATTATATTCTGATGATGTTTAGGCCAGCAGAGAAGGCCTTGCAGGCCCTGACGGCCCACCACTGGTGGACTCCAATCAAGTTGTAGAAACATCTCAAGGATGATCAATGTAAACAAGATGCACCTGAGCTCAATTTCGAGTCTCCTAGCAAAGAATCTGAATGCTTATGTAAATAAGGTATTTCAGTATTTATGTCTGAAAAACTTGATTTTCACTTTGTCATTATGAGGAATTGTGTGTAGATTGATGATTTTTTATTTTATTTAATCCATTTTACAATAAGGCTGTAACGTAACAAAATGTGGAAAAAGTGAAGGGTCTGAATACTTTCCGAATGCAGGTGGGTAGGGGTAAAGTGACTATGCATAGATAATAAACATCAACTAGCAGTAGCATTAAACTAAAGGGGGGGGGGGTAGAATGCAAATAGTCCGGGTAGTATGTCATTGGTTTAATTTACACTGCTAGGACCTTACGTTTAACAGTACAAATGTGTATTTAATTTGGTGTATTTGTCTTTCTTTATATATCTTTCTTTATATATTATGTATAATACTGTAACGACCCTGTATAAACAGGGTTACAATACGTTTTAATAGGCAACAATGGCTATGTGAGCCCAATTGTAGGCTATCCAAAAATATAAATAGTAAAAAAAAATAGCTTGCTTTAAATCCTATTTAAAATTCTACAAACAGTAGTCCCAGTGCAGTCCCCTCCGCGTCTCCCTGTGCTTCTGTACTGCTCTCTGACCCCGGTGGCAGTCCTCTCGCACTGCACTGCACTCTCGGGCTCCCCCCTCCTTCTCTTTTCACATCGAGGCTCCTTACTCGCTCGTTGCCTGTCTGTCGCATTTCCTCAATAGCCAGCCGAGGGTCTCTCAGGGTCGAAGGTTCTGCCCTGCTAGCCACGACCTCCACCTCTGAAGAGGTGAATTCTCTGCGTTATCTATGGGACCGCGTTTTTGAAAACAGATAGGGTTAACGCGGAGCAGTTGTCGGCCGAAGGAAAGGAACTCGCCACCCGTTTGGCAAGAAAATCGTTGGGAAAAAATAACGAGGCAGGCACAAAGCGGTGGGTTAGAGGTGGCTTGTCATTTACGAGCCATATGGATACAGAGGTTTCTGCAGAGGCTATAGATGTTGCTATTCGTACTATTTTTAGATGCAATAACTTGGTTTATGTTTGTATTTTATTCTCTGTAATGCAGGATACAATAAATTAGGAACAACACAATCTTGTAATCTCGGGTGTCAGAGGTCCAATTTGGTCTCTTTTCCATATTTCTCTTTTTAGGCTGATTGGTAGAAATGGTGCATAGGTTTTTAAAATTCCCTCTTCATAATGTTGCGATGTGAAACAAAAGAGGGAACAGATTTTACGTTAAAGATCCTCTTACAATTTAGTTTGTAAGACAATCAGCTTGTTAAAGTTGAGTGGTGGAAAATGTAGTCTTGTCTGCATCTCTGTTAATTTGCTCATGTTAAATTCGTCTGGATAGTTATGTTTTTGTTTTCTTGACCGTTTTAAGTGGTTTCGTCAAAGTTCACTTACGTCATCTAGCCAATAGGCCTACTACTGCAACTATAATTCACTTGGTTACATTGTATACATTTACTGAGTCACTATTACATTTTGTAAAAATATTTTGTTGTTAGGTTTTAATGTCTGAGCTTATTTGTTTTATCATATCTACTGTAGGTAAAATCTATCAGCAGAAATGAACAAGACCTGTATGGCTTCTTTTCTGATATTAGTGGTTGAGTTATTATTGTAACTATGTATTCTGAATGTTTTCTTGCTGTGTTTTTGTACAATACTCAGTTAATGCTGTCATTTCATTTATTTGAATTAAGGCTCAGTTAATGCTGTCATTTATTGCAGCATATTTTTTTTTATGATGATACGGCACAATTATTGTATATTAAGATTTCCTCCTCTCTTTCTGTTTACGGTGGTACAGATTGTCCAGAGGGCCGGTGGGTCTGAGTTGGTGAGCTGAGCGGGGCCATTCTGAATGATGCCTGCTTCCTAGAATGGTCCTGGATCCTGGTAAACTAACTGCCCATGTCCCTAGCAGTGGAGCCATGGCTCACAGAAACCCCCCCTCTCAGGGCAAGGTGACCATCACTGTGGACGAGTACAGCTCCAACCCCACACAGGCCTTTACCCACTACAACATCAACGAGAGCCGCTTCCAACCACCCCATGTCCACATGTGAGTATCTACCTCCCTTTCATCTGAAGGGCCTTTACAGTGCACAGAGTATTGATTGATGGGTTAAGAAGGAAAAAAAAGTGAATATATAGACATCTGTCCTCACTACCTCTACCACCAACCCCCAGCTGGTGGTGCCTTCTGTATTCTCTATTCTCACCACATATTAGCTTGTGATTCATACAGAAGAATAGATGGAGGGTGATTTTATTTAATTTGATTGGTTTGTGAGTTATCCACCCTGCCAAATAATCTACAGTGGCGGAGGCCACCTTTCATGTTATCAACTTAACGGAGGTCAGAGGTGCGGTGGGTTTATAAGCTATTTAACAATGTTCCTTTGACCTCTGGGTCACAGTTCAATTGTAAGTAACTTGCCTATTGACTTCTGAATCATTAGGATGTAATGAGTGTTGCTGTAGATGAGGTGGGTTGGCCCGGGGTGGTCAGAGGGGGAGGCAGGTGCTTCTGGCTGTCTCACTGGGACTCACTGACTGGCAGTGACACCCACACAAAACACTTTACCAGCAGAGAGAAAACAAAGGCGTACGGCAGATGTCCTCTTTTATAGAAGTCTGGACTTCCGTTAACCGGTGTTTTTCACTTAGTCCACTAATAACTCGATTTTTTAAATAGTAGCCATTAAATCACAACGGCTCTCTCTGTCTGTTTGTCTTAGACCCTGAACATATGTCTCAGTAGAACAACAAGGTGGACTTTGTTGGATCAGTTGGATTGTTTATTGAAGCTATCTGCCACTGCTATAGTAATTCAATCGGATGGAGCGTTTTAGAACAGGACTGTGAGAAGCTAAAAGCCGAAATCACACGGAGAGAGGTCCGTCAACGGCGTGAAATTTGCATGCAAGAGTAGCGAGTGTCAATTCACACGCTACGTCGCATATGGCAAATTAATTGTCATGAAAATCCATAATACATAGTTGTATTTGTTTATATTTGCTATGTAGCCCCTGGAAATTATTGTTGTGTGTTCTATTTGACTCACCTTAAATGTCCTACGGGGGCCACCGTACCTGCCTGGACTAAACATTTTGTTATGCTAGCATGCATGAGGAGAGTTGTAGATAATAAAGCCGAGCAGTTTCTAACAATGTTGGCTAGTCTCGTTCTTTCTGTATAACATGGCTTCTCTCTTGAAATCGGAGTTCCTCGAGTTTTCCAGTTGTAGCCTGCCTAGGCTAACATGCCTGCTCGAAATCAACACAAGTAGGCTATTGTTTTCAAATAGGTAGCAGGTAAATCCTAGCCTACAGCCCAATAAAACATTTTTAGAACAACTTTAGCCTACTTATAAAGTAGGGAAGATCATACAAATCCTCTAATTCCTGACCTTTTCTACAAATGACTCACTCAATCTCCGGACCAGTTTGATTAATTTGAACCAATATGCACTCGCTTTAACCATGTACTTTGTTTGAACTTCATCAATCAAATTGGCTGTAAGCTACAACGGTGATAGCCAACTGTCAAGAAATGACATTGACAGCGTGATGTATAATTCACAGTGCAGTTGATGAATGTGTAGAATCTCGTTGCATTCATGCATTATCATAAGCACTAGCCTAAACATACTATTGGCACTGTCAGTTAAACCTATCAACAATAAATACACTTTTTACCTACACATTTCACAATTCCAGACGTAACAATGCACAAACAGACCGTATTCGGACAATTTATCAGCTCATTTCACCAGCATTGCTCCGCGTACCGCCACACCGGGAGTCATGACCGCAGTAAAATTCTACCTGACCTTGAGTCACGGTAATCTCCTGTTATGCACTCTGGACATGCATTAGTAGTACCAAACCTACTAACGATCATCAGGTGTCTAATGGCCTGGTACTCAGGGCTCTATTGTCCCTCTAACCACTCTGACATTAAATGCAAATGCAATCGAAAATCACATCAAACATTTATCAGAAGAGTATCATGCTTTTATATCTCACTTAACTGTGATTGATCAATTTGAAGAAAGTAGTTCAACAGCAGGTTAAAACTGAGTGGAAAACATGGTCGTTGTGGATGTTGTTTCAAAGCCTCACACGACGAAATGGACAGCGCTTTCTAAGGTAATGATTCATTCAAATGAAAAACATGCACATTAGAGCTTATGCAAAAGCCTAGGCCTATATATGAGCCCAAGCCCCCCCCCCCAAAAAAACCTGAATTCAAATAATGATTGTGCCGTTATACAATACATAGCCTACCGCATATTACACATGGCCGAAAAACATTTAAAAACATGTATATAGTGATTTAAGAAAACTTTGGTACATAATTGGTCTAGACTAAATTAAACGCATTCAGATTTAGCCTACAATTAGTGTATTTGTATCTTGAATAGCCTAGTAATAGGGCTTTTTTTTTTTCATAATTAATAGGCCGACAAGTTACATTTTTGCTACAGAATATCTCACCACTGTGAGTTTCCATCTCCTCCCCTCTCCTTCATTCCTTTCTCCAACAGGCAGAAAGAGGGGCTGTCAACAGTTTAATGAAATATGTTGTGAAAACATTACTATCGACGTTCCCTAACAGATTTCACTTGGTTTCCCAAATTAAGCACTGAGTAGCTGCAGGAACAGGGTTGGAGAGCCTATGGCATACAGAGTTTGGGAAGCCTACCCAACATGAGTGAAAAATGTACTGGCAGGAAACTACCCTCCATTTGCTATTCCAATATTTGTATTTATTAGGGATCCCCATTTTTTAAATTTGGGATTCAAACACATTAAAGCACTTACATATAAGATAAAACTGTACATCATATAACATTAATACACCACTACATATATACAATACAAAATGTATAATACCACCATACAACAATATTACAATGTATGTGCGTGTGCTAGCGCTTGTGTGCATATGTGTGTGTCTGTACCTTTTGTGTGTCTCTTCACAGTCCCTGCTGTTCCATAAGGTGTATTTTTACCTGTTTAAAAAAAATCTGATTCTACTGCTTGCATCAGTTACCTGATGTGGAATAGAGTTGCATGTAGGTATGGCTCTATGTAGTATTGTGCGCCTCCCATAGTCTGTTCTGGACTTGGAGATTGTGAAGAGACCTCTGGTGGCATGTCTTGTGGGGTATGAGTTTAAACAGACAGCTCGGTACATTCAGCATGTCAACACCTCTTACAAAAAAAAAAGTAGTGATGAAGTCAATCTCTCTTCCACTTTGAGCCATGAGAGATTGACATGCATATAATTCACGTTAGCTCTCCGTGTACATTTAAGGGCCAGCCGTACTGCCCTGTTCTAAGCCAATTGTAATTTTCCTAAGTCCCTCTTTGTGGCACCTGACCACACTACTGAACAGTAGTCTAGGTGTGACAAAACCAGGGCCTGTAGGACCTGCCTTATTGATAGTGTTGTTAAGAAGGCAGAGCAGTGCTTTATTATGGACAGACTTCTCCCCATCTTAGCTACTCTTGTATCAATATGTTTTGACCTTGACATTTTACAATCCAGGTTT
This sequence comes from Salvelinus namaycush, assembly GCF_016432855.1. NCBI lineage: Eukaryota > Metazoa > Chordata > Actinopteri > Salmoniformes > Salmonidae > Salvelinus > Salvelinus namaycush. The sequence continues at coordinate 46,197,603 of NC_052315.1, forward strand.
ACTCCATGCAGTTTAGTCACCTCAACTTGCTCAATTTCCTCATTATTCATTACAAGATTTAGTTGAGGTTTAGGATTTTGTCCCAAATACAATGCTTTTAGTTTTGTAAATATTTAGGACTAACTTATTCCTTGCCACCCATTCTTTGTCAAGTGTTGCAGTCATTTCAGTTGCTGTAGTAGCTGACATGTACAATGTTGAGTCATCTGCATTACATAGACACTGGCTTTTCTTAAAGCCAGTGGCATGTTGTTAGTAAAGATTCAAAAAAGTAAGGGGCCTAAACAGCTGCCCTGGGGAATTCCTGATTCTACCTGGATTATGTTGGAGAGGCTTCCATTGAAGAACATCCTCTGTGTTCTGTTAGACAAGTAACTCGTTATCCACAATATAGCAGGGGGTGTAAAGCCATAACACATACGTTTTTCCAGCAGCAGACTATGATCGATAATGTCAAAAGCCGCACTGAAGTCTAACAAAACAGCCCCCACAATCTTTTTATCATCAATTTCTCTCAGCCAATCATCAGTCATTTGTGTAAGTGGTAAAATAGAATTGTATCTGGTCAAACACAATTTTTTTCAGAAGTTTACTAAGGGTTGGTAAACGGCTGATTGTTCGGCTATTTGAGCCAGTAAAGGGGAATGACTTTTGCTTCTCTGCAGGCCTGAGGGCACACACTTTCTAGCAGGCATAAATTGAAGATATGGAAAATAGGAGTGGCATTATCGTCCGCTATTATCCACAGTAATTTTCCATCCAGGTTGTCAAGACCCAAGTGGCTTGTCATTGTTGATAGACAACAATAATTTGTTCACCTCTTCCACACTCACTTTACGGAATTCAAATGTATAATGCTCGTCTTTCATCATTTGGTCAGATATACTTGGATGTGTAGTGTCAGCATTTGTTGCTGGCATGCCATGCCTAAGTTTGCTAATCTTGCCAATGAAAAAGTAATTAAAGTAGTTGGCAATATCAGTTCTGTGATATTGAATGAGCCATCTGATTCATTGAATGATGGAGCCCAGTTGACCTTTTTTTCCCAAAATGTTATTTAAGGTGCTCTAAAGCTTTTTACTATCATTCTTTATACAATTTGTCTTTGTTTCATAGTAAAGTTTATTTTTCATTTTATGCCCCTCTTCCCACAGGTGTTATTACTACATCTGAGGGTTTAGAGCTTGAGGTAGTCACCTCATACAAGTACTTGGGAGTATGGCTAGACGGCGCACTGTCCTTCTCTCAGCACATATCAAAGCTGCAGGCTAAGGTTAACTCTAGACTTGGTTTCCTTTATCGTAATCGCTCCTCTTTCACCCCAGCTGCCAAACTAACCCTGATTCAGATGACCATCCTAACCAGAGATGTAATCCTACAGAGATGTCATTTATAGATCGGCAGGTAAGGGTGCTCTCGAGCGGCTAGACGTTCTTTACCATTTGACCATCAGATTTTCCACCAATGCTCCTTATAGGACACATCCCTGCACTCTATACTCCTCTGTAAACTGGTCATCTCTGTATACCCGTTGCAAGACCCACTGGTTGATGCTTATTTATACCATCTTAGGCCTCACTCCCCCCTATCTGAGATACCTACTGCAGCCCTCATCCTCCACATACAACACCCGTTCTGCCAGTCACATTCTGTTAAAGGTCCCCAAAGCACACACATCCCTGGGTCGCTTGTCTTTTCAGTTCGCTGCAGCTAGCAACTGGAACGAGCTGCAACAAACACTCAAACTGGACAGTTTTGTCTCAATCTCTTCATTCAAAGACTCAATTGTGGACACTCTTACTGACAGTTGTGGCTGCTTTGTGTGATGTATTGTTGTCTCTACCTTCTTGGCTTTTGTGCTGTTACCATGTTGTGTTGCTACCATGTTGTTATGTTGTGTTGCTACCATGCTGTGTTGTCATGTGTTGCTACACTGCTATGTTGTTGTCTTAGGTCTCTCTTTATGTAGTGTTGTGTTGTCTCTCTTGTCGTGATGTGTGTTTTGTCCTATATTTATTTTAGATTTTTTTTAAATCCCAGGCCCCCGTCCCCACCGGATGCCTTTTGCCTTTTGGTAGGCCCTCATTGTAAATAAGAATTTGTTCTTAAACTGGCTTGCCTAGTTAAATAAAATAAATAAATCATTCAATTTGCAGTACGTTTGACAATCGGTTGTGCTGCCAGACTTATTTGCCATACCCTTTGCCTCATCCCTCTCAACCATACAACTTTAAAATTCCTCATCAATCCAAGGGGATTTAACCGTTTTTAGTCATTTTCTCAATTGGTGCACGCTTATTAGTAACTGGAATAAGCAATTTCATAAATGTGTCAAGTGCAGCGTCTGGTTGCTCCTCATTACACACCACAGACCAGCAAATGTTCTTTACATCAACATAAGAATCACTACAAAATAAGGCCCAGCCTTTGGCACCTTGGTTTTCATAGATTATTTTTTATAATAATATTTCACCTTTATTTAACCAGGTAAGCTAGTTGAGAACAAGTTCTCATTTACAACTGCGACCTGGCCAAGATAAAGCAAAGCAGTGTGACACAGACAACAACACAGAGTTACACATGGAGTAAACAATAAACAAGCCAATAACACAGTAGAAAAAAGAAAGTCTATATACAGTGTGTGCAAAAGGCATGAGGAGGTAGGCAATAAATAGGCCATAGGAGCGAATAACTACAATTTAGCAGATTAATAGAGTGATAAATGAGCATATGATGATGTCAAGTGGAGATACTGGTGTGCAAAAGAGCAGAAAAGTAATTAAAATAAAAACAGTATGGGGATGAGGTAGGTAGATTGGGTGGGCAATTTACAGATGGACTATGTACAGCTGCAGCGATCGGTTAGCTGCTCAGATAGCTGATGTTTAAAGTTGGTGAGGGAAATAAAAGTCTCCAACTTCAGCGATTTTTGCAATTCGTTCCAGTCACTGGCAGCAGAGAACTGGAAGGAAAGGCGGCCAAATGAGGTGTTGGCTTTTGGGATGATACCTGCTACGTGTGCTACGAGTGGGTGGTGTTATCGTGACCAGTGAACTGAGATAAGGCGGAGCTTTACCTAGCATAGACTTATAGATAACCTGGAGCCAGTGGGTCAGGCAACGAATATGTAGCGAGGGCCAGCCGACTAGAGCATACAGGTCGCAGTGGTGGGTGGTATAAGGTGATTTGGTAACAAACCGGATGGCACTGTGATAGACTGCATCCAGTTTGCTGAGTAGAGTATTGGAAGCTATTTTGTAGATGACATCGCCGAGGTCAAGGATCGGTAGGATAGTCAGTTTTACTAGGGCAGGTTTTGCGGCGTGAGTGAAGGAGGCTTTGTTGCGAAATAGAAAGCCGATTCTAGATTTGATTTTGGATTGGAGATGTTTAATATGAGTCTGGAAGGAGAGTTTACAGTCTAACCAGACAACTTGGTATTTATAGTTGTCCACATATTCTAGGTCGGAACCGTCCAGGGTGGTGATGCTAGCCGTGCAGGCGGGTGCGGGCAGCGAACGGTTGAAAAGAATGCATTTGGTTTTACTAGTGTTTAAGAGCAGTTGGAGGCCACGGAAGGAGTGTTGTATGGCATTGAAGCTTGTTTGGAGGTTAGTTAGTACAGTGTCCAAGGAAGGGCCAGAAGTATACAGAATGGTGTCGTCTGCGTAGAGGTGGATCAGGGAATCGCCCGCAGCAAGAGCGACATCATTGATATATCCAGAGAAAAGAGTCGGCCCGAGAATTGAACCATGTGGTACCCCCATAGAGACTGCCAGAGGTCCGAACAACAGGCCCTCCGATTTGACACACTGAACTCTGTCTGCAAAGTAGTTGGTGAACCAGGCGAGGCAGTCATTTGAAAAACCAAGGCTATTGAGTCTGCCGATAAGAATACGGTGATTGACAGAGTCGAAAGCCTTGGCCAGGTCGATGAAGACAGCTGCACAGTACTGTCTTTTATCGATGGCGGTTATGATATCGTTTAGTACCTTGAGCGTGACTGAGGTGCACCCGTGACCGGCTCGGAAACCGGATTGCACAGCGGAGAAGGTACGGCGGGATTCGAAATGGTCAGTAATCTGTTTGTTGACTTGGCTTTCGAAGACCTTAGAAAGGCAGGGTAGGATAGATATAGGTCTGTAGCAGTTTGGGTCAAGAGTGTCCCCCCTTTTGAAGAGGGGGATGACCGCGGCAGCTTTCCAATCTTTAGGGATCTCGGACGATACGAAAGAGAGGTTGAACAGGCTGGTAATAGGGGTTGCAACAATGGCGGCGGATAGTTTTAGAAAGAGAGGGTCCAGATTGTCTAGCCCAGCTGATTTTTACGGGTCCATGTTTTGCAGCTCTTTCAGAACATCAGCTATTTGGGTGAAGGAGAAGCTGGGGAGGCTTGGGTGAGTAACTGCGGGGGGGGCGGAGCTGTTGGCCAGGGTTGGAGTAGCCAGGAGGAAGGCATGGCCAGCCGTTGAGAAATACTTATTGAAATTTTCGATTATCATGGATTCATCTGTGGTCACCGTGTTACCTAGCCTCAGTGCAGTGGGCAGCTGGGAGGAGGTGCTCTTGTTCTCCATGGACTTAAACAGTGTCCCAAAACTTTTTGGAGTTAGAGCTACAGGATGCAAATTTCTGTTTGAAAAAGCTAGCCTTTGCTTTCCTGACTGACTGCGTGTATTGGTTCCTGACTTCCCTGAACAGTTACATTTTGCAGGGACTATTCGATGCTATTGCAGTACGCGACAGGATGTTTTTGTGCTGGTCAAGGGCAGTCAGGTCTGGAGTGAACCAAGGGCTATATCTGTTCTTAGTTCTGCATTTTTTGAACGGGGCATGCTTATCTAAGATGGTGAGGAAATTACTTTTAAAGAATGACCAGGCATCCTCGACTGACGGGATGAGGTCAATTTCCTTCCAGGATACCCGGGCCAGGTTGATTAGAAAGGCCTGCTCGCAGAAGTGTTTTAGGGAGCGTTTGACAGTGATGAGGGGTGGTCATTTGACCGCGGACCCATAGCAGATACAGGCAATGAGGCAGTGATCGCTGAGATCCTGATTGAAAACAGCGGAGGTGTATTTGGAGGGCAAATTGGTCAGGATAATGTCTATGAGGGTGCCCATGTTTACGAATTTATGGTTGTGCCTGGTTGGTTCCTTGATAATTTGTGTGAGATTGAGAGCATCTAGCTTAGATTGTAGGACTGCCGGGGTGTTAAGCATATCCCAGTTTAGGTCACCTAACAGAACGAACTCTGAGGCTAGATGGGGAGCGATCAATTCACAAATGGTGTCCAGGGCACAGCTGGGAGCGGAGGGGGGTCGATAGCAGGCGGCAACAGTGAGAGACTTATTTCTGGAGAGATTAATGTTTAAGATTAGAAGTTCGAACTGTTTGGGTATAGACTAGAGCTCGACCGATTATGATTTTTCAACGCCGATACCGATTATTGGAGGACCAAAAAAAGCCGATACCGATTTAATCGGACAATTTTTTATTTTTTTATTTGTAATAATGACAATTACAACAATACTGAATGAACACTTATTTTAACTTAATATAATACATGAATAAAATCAATTTAGCCTCAAATAAATACTGAAACATGTTCAATTTGGTTTAAATAATGCAAAAACAAAGTGTTGGAGAAGAAAGTAAAAGTGCAATATGTGCCATGTAAGAAAGCTAACGTTTAAGTTCCTTGCTCAGAACATGAGATCATATGAAAGCTGGTGGTTCCTTTTAACATGAGTCTTCAATATTCCCAGGTAAGAAGTTTTAGGTTGTAGTTATTATAGGAATTATAGGACTATTTCTCTCTATACGATTTGTATTTCATATACCTTTGACTATTGGATGTTCTTATAGGCACTTTAGTATTGCCAGTGTAACAGTATAGCTTCCATCCCTCTCCTCGCTCTTACCTGGGCTCGAACCAGGAACACATCGACAACAGCCACCCTCGAAGCAGCGTTACCCATGCAGAGCAAGGGGAACAACTACTCCAAGTCTCAGAGCGAGTGACGTTTGAAACGCTATTAGCGCGCACCCCGCTAACTAGCTAGCCATTTCACATCGGTTACACCAGCCTAATCTCGGGAGTTGATAGGCTTGAATTCATAAACAGCGCAATAGAGCTGCTGGCAAAACGCAGTAAAGTGCTGTTTGAATGAATGCTTAGGAGCCTGCTGGTGCCTACCACCGCTCAGTCAGACTGCTCTATCAAATCATAGACTTAATTATAACATAATAACACACAGAAATATGAGCCTTAGGTCATTAATATGGTCGAATCCGGAAACTATCATCTCGAAAACAAAACGTTTATTCTTTCAGTGAAATACGGAGCCGTTCCGTATTTTATCTAACGGGTGGCATCCATCAGTCTAAATATTCCTGTTACATTGCACAACCTTCAATGTTATGTCATAATTACGTAAAATTCTGGCAAATTAGTTCGCAATGAGCCAGGCGGCCCAAACTGTTGCATATACCCTCACTCTGCGTGCAATGAACGCAAGAGAAGTGACACAATTTCACCTGGTTAATATTGCCTGCTAACCTGGATTTCTTTTAGCTAAATATGCAGGTTTAAAAATATATACTTCTGTGTATTGATTTTAAGAAAGGCATTGATGTTTATGGTTAGGTACACGTTGGAGCAACGACAGTCCTTTTTCGCGAATGCGCACTGCATCGATTATATGCAACGCAGGCCACGCTAGATAAACTAGTAATATCATCAACCATGTGTAGTTATAACTAGTGATTATGATTGATTGATTGATTGTTTTTTATAAGATACGTTTAATGCTAGCTAGCAACTTACCGTGGCTTCTTACTGCATTCGCGTAACAGGCGGGCTCCTCGTGAGGCAGGTGGTTAGAGCGTTGGACTAGTTAACCGTAAGGTTGCAAGATTGAATCCCTGAGCTGACAAGGTAAAAATCTGTCGTCCTGCCTCTGAACAAGGAAGTTAACTCACCGTTCCTAGGCCGTCAAAATAAGAATGTGTTCTTAACTGACTTGCCTAGTTAAATAAAGTTGTAAAAAAGAAAATCTGCAGATTTCCGATTGTTATGAAAACTTATATATATATATACACACACATGGTCCGTTGAAAAAATACTTGGTTCTTTCAGCTAGCAGAAGGGAATTTGGCTGTATGAACGCAAAATAGACATACAGTTAGACAACACAGCCAAAAGAAATGTGACAAGTAGGCTTATTCAGACAAAAATAGTATCACTTAACACAAGACTACTCACTGTGTTGAGAGAGAGGAGGGGGCGGGACTCACTCCTTCCATCTGTTGCCAAGACCAGATTTCCACCCATTTCCTGGAGAGTTTCGACTGGTGCCACTGCTCGACATCCCATGTCTTGAGGACTGCCGGCTCAAGGTGGTTTTGCTGGTGACAGAAGACTGCGGTGAATGGTGGCCACGCCCATCATGCCGAGCATTCAGAGGACTTTGGTCGGTATACAACCTGACACCAAAATGGCAGCAGAAGGGAGCATGTTGCCTGCTGGCACCCTCCCGATCATAGGCTGGCTGGACTATTCACTCACATGGTTGCGCGACATGCAGATCTGTGTGATGTTGAGAGCTGTTACTCTGGCTGATGATGTACTCTCTGGACTCTCCGTGCCACAAATCCGATTCTATTGGTCACATCCACATATTTAGCAGATGTTATTGTGGGTGTAGAGAAATGCTTGTGTTATTAGCTCCAACAGTGCAGTAATATCTAACAATTCACAACAATACACACATCTAAAAGTAAAGAATAGAATTGAGAAATATATAAATATTAGGAAGAGCAGTAATCAGTGGCATTGACTAAAATACAGTAGAATAGAATACATTATATACATATGAAATGAGTAAAGCAGTATGTAAACATTATTAAAGTGACAAGTGTTCCATTATTAAAGTGACCAGTGAGTCTATGTACATAGGACAGCAGGGTGCAGGGTTGAGTAACGGGGTGGTAGCCGGCTAGTGACGGATATTTAGCGGTCTGATAACCTTGAGTTAGAAGCTGTTTTTCAGTCTCTCGGTCCCAGCTTTGATGCACCTGTACTGACCTCGCCTTCTGGATGATAGCGGGGTGAACAGGCCGTGGCTTGGGTGGTTGATGTCCTTAATGATCCTTTTGGCTTTCCTGTGACATCACGTGCTGTAGGTGTCCTGGAGGGCAGGCAGTGTGCCCCCGGTGATGCGTTGGGCAGACCGCACCCCCCTCTGGAGAGCCCTGCGGTTGCGGTCGGTGCAGTTGCCGTACCAGGCGGTGATACAGCCCAGCAGGATGCTCTCAATTGTGCATTTGTGAGGGTCTTAGGAACCAAGCCGAATTTCTTCAGCCTCCTGAGGTTGAAGAAGCGCTATTGCGCCACCTTCACCACACTCTGTGTGGGTGGACCATTTCACATTGTCAGTGATGTGTACGCCGAGGAACTTGAATCTTTTCACCTTCTCCACTTCGGTCCCGTCAATGTGGATAGCGGCTTGCTCCCTCTGCTGTTTCCTGAAGTCCACGATCATCTCCTTCGTTTTGTTGATATTGAGGGAGAGGTTATTTTCCTGGCACCACTCCGCAAGGGCCCTCACCTCCTCCCTGTTGGCTGTCTCGTCATTGTTGGTAATGAGGCCTACTACTGTTGTGTCGTCTGCAAACTTGATGATTGAGTTGGAGGCATGAATGGCCACGCAGTCATGGGTGAAAAGAGGGGTATAGTAGAGGGCTGAGTATGCACCCTTGTGGGGCCCCTGTGTTGCGGATCTGCGAAGTAGAGGTGTTGTTTCCTACCTTCACCACCTGGGGGCGGCCCGTCAGGAAGTCCAGGACCCAGTTGCACAGGGCGGGGTTCAGACCCAGTTGCACAGGACGGGGTTCAGACCCAGGGCCCCGAGCTTAGTGATGAGCTTGGAGGGTACTATGACTATAGCTCAGCATTCAACACCAATGAACAGCATTCTGATGTAGGTATTCCTCTTTTCCAGATGGGATAGGGCCGTGTGCAGTGCAATGGCAATTGCGTCATCTGTGGCTCTATTGGGGCGGTATGCAAATTGAAGTGTGTCTAGGGTGTCAGGTAAGGTAGAGGTGATCTGATCCTTAACTAGCCTCTAAAAGCACTTCATGATGACAGAAGTGAGTGCTACGGTACGATAGTCATTTAGATCAGGTACCTTTGCTTTCTTGGGTACAGGAACAATGCTGGAACCCAACACAGACTTGGAAAAGCTTCATCAGTTGACTGGAACACAAACATATTTTCCTTGTACAGACTGGCTGAAGCCTGACTCCTTGTGCGTGAATAAAATGTCAGACATAACGTCAGACATTTTTATGGACGCTGTAGGGCAAACAAAGTTGTTCACAATTCAAAATATGCACACCACTACTTACCCAATGACCACGTCACCCTCCTCATCCTCCATGTCCTCTCTATTGCCATAGATGTTCTCCTCCTCCAAACCCAGGTCCATCTCTTCATCTTCTCCAATGAATGTGCATTGGACAAATTAGGACTGTGCCATAGTGTTGAATTGTTTTACATCCTAGACATATTTCAGTATGTGCGCACAAATTAAATCTTCTCAGGTTTTATGATTTATAAATTATTGGTATTGACAGCTTTTTCACAATAACTGCCTGGAGGTGAGGTGAGGTGAGCAGTATAAATGTGACATATGAGAAGACAAAGCAACAACATATCCAATCCAAAGTAACTAGGGCAGAGATATAAGATGATGACTCACCAATTCTTCTTGTATGTGGCATTAGAAATGACACCAGTGTGCCTTTATGACACGGTCCAGTTGGTCCCAATGCAGATGATGCGACTGGCACTTCAGACTGGGGAGGTACAGAGACTACACACGAAGGTGTAGAGAAGGCTCATCCATAATGACAAAGTGAAAACATGTTTTAGCAATCTTTGCAAATTTATTGAAAAGACAAGGCAGAAATATCTAATTTACATAAGTATTCACACCCCAGAGTCAATGCATGTTAGAATCACCTTTGGCAGCGATTTTAAAGCTGTGAGTCTTTCTGGGTAAGTCTAAGACCTTTGCACACCTGGATTGTACAATATTTGCACATGATTCTTTGAAAAATTCTTCAGGCTCTGTCAGGTTGGTTGATCAAAGCTAGACAGACATTTAAGTCTTGCCATAGTTTTTCAAGACGATTTACATCAACTGTAACTAGGCCAACCAGGAACATTCAATGTATTCTTGTAAGCATCTCCAGGGTATATATGGCCTTGTGTATATATGGCCTTGTGTTTTAGGTTCTTGTCCTGCTGAAAGGTGAATTTATCTCCCAGTGTCTGTTGGAAAGCAGACTGAACCAGGTTTTCCTGTAGGATTTTTCCTGTGCTTAGCTCTATTTTGTTTATTTTTACCCTAAAAACTCCCTGGTTCTTGCTGATAACAAGCATACCCATAACATGATGCAGCCACTACCATGCTTAAAAATATTAAGAGTGGTTCTCAGTGATGTTGTTGGAGTTGCCCCAACCATAACTCTTTGTATTCAGGCCACATTTTTTGCAGTTTTACTTTAGTGCCTTATTGCAAACTGTATGACTGTTTTGGAAATGTGTTTTTCTGTACAGGCTTCCATCTTTTCACTCTGTCATTTGGGTTAGTATTGTGGAGTAACTACAATGTTGTTGAGCCATCCTCAGTTCTCACAGCCATTGAACTCTTAACTGTTTTAAAGTCGCCATTGGCCTCATGACGAAGTCCATGAGCGGTTTCCTTCCTCTACGGCAACTGAGTTAGGAATGACTCCTGTTTCTTTGTAGTGACTGGGTGTATTCGTCTTTGCGAGGCATTGGAAAACCTCCCGGGTACAGAGATCAGGTACTCATTCAAAAATCATGTTAAACACTATTATTGCACATGCAACTTATGTGACTTGTGACTTCTGAGTTTATTTAGGCTTGCCATAACAAAGGAGTTATGACTCAAGACATTTCCTCCCGGGTGGCGCAGTGGTCTAGGGCACTGCATCGCAGTGCTAGCTGCGCCACCAGAGTCTCTGGGTTCGCGCCCAGGCTGGGCTGGGTTCGCGCCCAGGCTCTGTCGCAGCCGGCCGCAACCGGGAGGTCCGTGGGGCGACGCACAATTGGCATAGCGTCGTCCGGGTTAGGGAGGGTTAGGGAGGGTTTGGCCGGTAGGGATATCCTTGTCTCAGTATGTATAAAAAATTTAAAAAAAAAAAAAAAAAAAAAAAAGGTAATGAAATGTAAAATGTAATGAAATGTAAAAAAAAAAAAATATATAAATAATATGTAATAAAATGTATGCACTCTACTGTAAGTCGCTCTGGATAAGAGCGTCTGCTAAATGACTAAAATGTAAAATGTAAAATGTAAATTTCAGCTTTTAATTTGAAATTAATTTGTAAAAATTTCAAAAACCTTAATTCCACTTTGATAATATGGGGTATTGTGTGTAGGCCAGTGACACAAAATCTATATTTAAATTCAGGCTGTAAAAAGAAGAAACGCACACTGCTCTTGCTAGTATCACTGCTCTTTATTAGGCTTTTCACATCTTTTTTTCTCATCTTATTCAATTGTTACCATGCTTCTGCAACAAAGATAGCTCAGATGTGTGAGTGCTTTTTGAATTTTAAATTCAGGCTGTAACACACCAAATGTAGAAAATGTCAAGGGTTGTGAGTACTTTCTCAAGGCACTGTATCAGCCTAACGCGTAATGTACACTGAACAAAAATATAAATGCAGCATGCAACAATTTCAAAGATTTTACTGAGTTACAGTTCATATAAGGGAATCAGTCAATTGAAATAAATTCAGCTCTGGTGGGCATTCAGCATGCAAATTGCACGTTCCCTCAACTTGAGACATCTGTGGCATTGTGCTGTGTGACAAAATTGCACATTTTGGCCTTTTATTATCCTCAGCACAAGGTGCAACTATGTAATGATCATGTTGTTTAATCGGCTTATTGATATGCCACACCTGTCAGGTGGATGGATTATCTTGGCAAAGGATAAATGCATTAATCAACAGGACCGAACAGGTCTAAAAAATACAGAACAAAAATATAAATGCAACATGCAACAATTTCAAAGAGTTTACTGAGATACAGTTCATACAAGGAAATCAGTCAATTGAAATAAATAAATTAGGCTGTAATCTATGGAGTTCATGTGACTGGGCAGGGGTGCAGCCATGGGTGGGCCTTGGAGGGTCACCCACTTGGGAGCCAGGCCCAGCCAATCAGAATTAGTTTTTCCCCACAAAAGGGCTTTGACAGACAGATATACTCCTCAGTTTCATCAGCTGTCCGTGTGGCTGGTCTCAGACTATACTGCAGGTGGAGAAGCCAGATGTGGAGGTCCTGAACTGGCGTAGTTACACGTGATCTGCGGTTGTGAAGCCTGTTGGACGCACTGCCAAATTCTCTAAAATAACGTTGGAGGCGGCTTATAGTAGAGAAATGAACATTCAATTGTCTGGCAACAGCTCTGATGGACATTCCTGAAGTCAGCATGCCAATTGCACGCTCCCTCAATTTGAGGCATTGTGTTGTGACAAAACTGCACACTTTAAAGTGGCCTTTTATTGTCCCCAGCACAAGGTGCACCTGTAATGATCATGCTGTTTAATCAGCTTCTTGATATGCCACACCTAGGAGTTGGATGGATTATCTTGGCAAAGGAGAAATGCTCACTAACAGGTACAGTGGATTTTTTTGTTGTTATTCTGTCTCTCATTGTTCAAATAAACCTACCATTAAAATTATAGACTGATCATTTCTTTGTCAGTGGGCAAACGTACAAAATCAGCAGGGGATCAAATACTTTTTTCCCTCACTGTATGTAAACATATTTGTGCACAGAATTTGAGAGAAACAAGCTTTGTGCATATGGAACATTTCTGGGAAAGTTTGAGAGGTGGCTGGCTGGCTCCTATGTTTCAATCCCAGCAATGTGTCGACATTCACCATTTTGATAAGCTTGCTAGCTAGCAGAGAAAGAGGCTAAGTTAGCTTGTCAAAAACATTGCAGGCGGTGTAGCCTTACTTGTAACATTACTAGTATACAGGTAGCAACCTTATAATGAACGTTAGCTAGCTAGATATAACAATCTAGAAATCTTCGCAAGTATATGTATAGATAATTTATTACCATATTGAATTTACCCAGTTTATCTCCATCACTGCTGACACTTGTGATGTACCGGTAGGTCGGTAGGAAACAGAGGTTGCAGGCTTCACATTCGCGCTCGGCACAGCACCTGGTTTCAGTCTGAGTCTCATTCAGAATCCTGCCTTCCACTGGTTATAGCCTTCGAAGTCCTCCGGGTTGAAATGAGCATCCCATACAGTAGATGTGCCCGCGGTTCCTTTACTCCAATCTGCTTGCTTCAACTGTACAAACCGGTCCCACTTCAAAGCTAGCTTCATGTTTTTGGGCCACAAATGAGTCATAAGCCCATCCTCGTGGGTATTATCTCACCCAGCAACAGCACACCTCCTTGGGATATTTGGCTTTTAAAAAAGCTGATTGGTCTGAAATGAAAACCAACTCTAGCCACGGACGACAGAAAACTACTACAATGATCACCAGCTCGCTCAGCTACCAAATGCACAGGAGAAGAGCAGATGCAGCTCTTCACATGAATTTGTTTTCTTCTTCATAATGTAGAGTACCAGTCAAACGTTTTGACACACCTACTCATCCCAGGATTTTGCTTTATTTTTTACTGTTTTCTACATTGTAGAATAATAGTGAAGATATCAAAATTACGAAATAACACATGAATCATGTAGTAACCAAAAAAAGTGTTAAACAAATCAAAATATATTTGAGATTTGAGATTCTTCAAAGTAGCCCCCCTTTGCCTTGACAGCTTTGTACACTCTTGGCATTCTCTCAACCAGCTTCATGAGGTAGTCACCTGGAATGCATTTCAATTAACAGGTGTGCCTTGTTAAATGTTAATTTGTGGAATTTCTTCTTAATGCGTTTGAGCCAATCAGTTATGTTGTTTCTAGGTAGGGGTGGTTTATAGAAGATAGCCCTATTTAGTAAAAGACCAAGTCTATATTATGGCAAGAACAGCTCAAATAAGCAAAGAGAAATGACAGTCCATCATTACTTTAAGACATGAAGGTCAGTCAATACGGAACATTTCAAAAACAGTGCAGTTGAAAAACCATCAAGCACTATGATGAAACTGGCTCATGAGGACCGCCACAGGAAAGAAAGACCCAGAGTTACCTCTGCTGCAGAGGATAAGTTCATTAGAGTTACCAGCCTCAGAAATTGCAGCCCAAATAAATGCTTCACAGAGTTCCAGTAACAGACACATCTCAGCATCAACTGTTCAGAGGAGACTGCGTGAATCAGGCCTTCATGTTCAAATTTCTGCAAAGAAACTACTACTTAAGGACACCAATAATAATAAGAGACGTATTATGTTCCGGGATTCTTCTGATGGCATTGAGGAGTATACCCTTCCCTGGATCTGTGCTCCAACTCAATCCTGTCTCTGAGCTCTACGGACGATTCCTTCGACCTCATGGCTTGGTTTTTGCTTTGACATGCACTGTCAACTGTGGGACCTTTTATTTATTTATATATATATATACACACAGGTGTGGGCCTTTCCAAATTATGTTCAATCAAATGAATTTCCCACAGGTGGACTCCAATCAATTTGTAGAAACATTTCAAGGATGATCAAAGGAAACAAGATGCACCTGAGCTCAATTTTGAGTCTCATAGCAAAGTGTCTAAATACTGTATTTAATGCATTTGCAAACATTTCTAAACCTGTTTTCGCTTTGTCATTATGGGGTGTTGTGTGTAGATTGCTGAGGAAATTGTTTTATTTCATTCATTTTAGAATAAGGCTGTAACTAACAAAATGTGGGAAAAGTATAGGGGTCTGAATACTTTCCGGAGCCACTGTAGGTACGCTCATTTATTCATATCTGACAGGGCAGGAGTATGGAGTTCTGAATAACCTCCTGGATGTTGTGGAGGTTTGCATTAAAACACCTCGGGCGACTCATTGAAGCTGGCAGCCTAATCTCTAATTTGCCATCTTCATTCCATGCATCACAGTTTGGCACCTGTCTAGCCCTGCCAGCCCCACATCCCACATGACCTCGCAGTCACAGCCTGGCTGCCTCAGTCTGGCAAGAGGCTGAGGGATGAGGGACCTGCACTAGCTTCACTTCAAAGTCTAAGCCGTTTGGGAGGGTGTTTCTACTAAGTTAACATATGGAATTAGTTATTTGATTTTGAATTTTAGGACCCATTTAGATATATTACTTATTGGGGGATAAAATGTTGACTTTGGCCTTTACTACAATATAGCCCATAGAAACGCAATGTATAACACATTCATAAATGGCAAAAAAGACAATAAAAAAATAATTATAAGGAAGGACAGACACTTCAAAACTGTATATGTCTAGGAGATATAAGTTAACTCAGGACACTTTTCATATTACTTTGTAGGCCAAACCATTCGGACTACGTTTTTGTGAGAGAACTGATTTTTCGAGATGTCTCATGGTCTGACAAACACCAATGTAGCCTGGCCACCTTCCACCGTAGATCCGGAAGGGCAACATAGGAGGATGTGGGGGATTGAGATGCAATCCACCAATTTTTATTATAATTTTTTTTATTATAATTTTTTTTTTTTTATCTTTATCTTAAACTGATGGATTTCATGGGGATTTTTTAATTTGATTGACACAGGGCTGCTTTCATAATTTGACACAAGCTAAGAAACTGATTTATGCTGTTCTTCTTCGATGACAGGGTGGAGCCCATTCCCTATGACACCCCTAAACCCTCCGGTCATACACGTTTCGTCTGTGTGTCGGACACACACTCCAGGACCGATGGGATCCAGATGCCATACGGGGACGTCCTGCTCCATACTGGAGACTTCACTGAACTGGGCCTACCCTCTGAGGTCAAGAAATTCAACGATTGGCTAGGTAAAGTGTCTCTTTTTAATGCACACACAATGCTGTTTTGTAACACTCATCATACTGTTACAGTAACCTCTATCTAGGCTAATCACTTTTGTGCAATCTGATCAAATGTAAATATCTGTAAGTTACTACAACAGCGTTTAGTCTAATGTGGTCTTCTCATGTCTGCTTTGACATTTATTTAATATTTACTACTGCAATAAAACATTTTAAGATGAAGAACCTACGAAAAGGAAGAAGTCATTTTCCTTGAAGGCTACACATTATTAAAACACTGCCATCCTCCTTAGTTTCAAATTCATTTTAGCCTACAGCCGAGAGAAAATGAAGTTGAGCTTTCAATATGAGCTCTATACAGAACTGTCTTAGCGTGGTAATAGAGGAAGTAACTGGGACAAAGGACCTTTATCTCCAAGAAAGTTAAAAGGTCAAATGAACATTTTTAAAATGTCACTTGTTGACTTTAATAGATGTGCGTTGACTGGGTAACTACGGTCTTCATTTGCAGCTATTGCTCTTTGTTAAGAGAGGGGAAATGTTTACTGTGATCTGAGGAGGTCAAGAAGCCTTCACCTTTTCATTTGTGGCGTTTTACTTTCATGGACCGTTCCCTTAACCTCTCGAAGACAACTTTCTATTTCAGTAAATATATATACACTGCATGACCAAAAGTATGTAGACACCTGCTCATTGAACATCTTATTCCAAAATCATGGGCATTAATATGGAATTGGTCACCCCTCTTTGCTGCTATAACAGCCTCCACTCTTCTGGGAAGGCTTTCCACTAGATGTTAGAACATAGCTGTGGGGACTTACTTCCATTCAGCCACAAGAGCATTAGTGAGGTCGGGCACTGAAGTTGGGCGATTAGGCCTGGCTCGCAGTCGTCATTCCAATTCATCCCAAAGGTGTTCGATGGGGTTGAGGTCAGGGCTCTGTGCAGGCTAGTCAAGTTCTTCCACACCGATCTCGACAAACCATTTCTGTATGGACCTCGCTTTGTGCATGGGGGCATTGTCATGCTGACAGGAAAGGGCCTCCTCCAAACTGTTGCCACAAAGTTGAAAGCACATAGTTGTCTAGAATGTCAATTTATGCTGTAGCTTTAATCTAAGGGGTCTAAGTAGCCCCAGACCATTATTCCTCCTTCACCAAACTTTACAGTTGGCAGTATGTATTCGGGCAGGTAGCGTTCTCCTGGCTTCCGCCAAACCCAGATTTATCCGTTGGACTGCCAGATGGTGAAGGGTGATTCCTCACTCCAGAGAACACGTTTTCACTGCTCCAGAGTCCAATGGCAGTGAGCTTTACACCACTCAAGCTGACTCTTGGCATTGCGCATGGTGATCTTAGGCTTGTGTACAGCTGCTCGGCCATGGATACCCATTTCATGAAGCTCCCAAAGAACAGTTCTTGTGCTGACATTGCTTCCAGTGGCAGTTGGAACTCTGTAGTGAGTGTTGCAACCGAGGACAGAATTTGTTTTACACGCTTCAGCACTCGGCAGTCCTGTTCTGAGTTTGTGTGACCTACCACTTCGCATCTGAGCCGTTGTTGCTCCTAGATGTTTCCACTTCACAATAACAGCATTTACAATTCACCGGGGCAGCTCTAGCAGGTCAGATATTTGACGAACTGAGTTGTTAGAAAGGTGGCATCCAAGCTCAGCGTTCAACACCATAGTGCCCACAAAGCTCGTCACTAAGCTAAGGACCCTGGGACTAAACACCTCCCTCTGCAACTGGATCCTGGACTTCCTCTCGGGCCACCCCCAGGTGGTAAGGGTAGTCAACAACACGTCTGCCACGCTGATCCTCAACACGGGGACCCTCAGGGGTGTGCGCTTACTCCCTGTTAACCAACGACTGCTTGGCCAAGCATGACTCCAACACCATCATTACGTTTGCTGAGGACATAACAGTGGTAGGCCTGATCACCGACAACGATGAGACAGCCTATAGGGAGGTCGTCGGGACAACAACCTCATCCCTCAACGTGAGCAAGACAAAGGAGCTTATCGTGGACTACAGGAAAAAGAGGGCCGAACACGCCCCCATTCACATTGACGGGACTGTAGTGGAGCGGGTCGAGAGTTTCAAGTTCCTTGGTGTCCACATCACCAACAAACTATCATGGTCCAAACACATCAAGACAGTCATGAAGAGGGCACGACAAAGCCCACTCAGGAGACTGAAAAGATTTGGCATGGATCCCAGATCTTCATAAAGTTCTATAGCTGCACCATTGAGAGCATCCTGACCGGTTGCAATACCGCCTGGTATGGAAACTGCTCAGCATCTGACCGTAAAGTGCTACAGAGGAAAAGTGCGTACGGCCCAGAACATCACTGGGGCCAAGCTTCCTGCCATCCAGGACCTATGTACTAGGCGATGTCGGAGGAAAGCCAAAAAAATTGTCAGTCACCCAAGTCATAGACTGTTCTCTCTGCTACTGCATGGCAAGCTGTACCGGAGCGTCAAGTCAAGGTCCAAAAGGCTCCTTAACAGCTTCTACCCCAAAGCCATAAGACTACTGAACAATTAATCTAATGGCCACCCGGACTATTTACATTGAACTGCGTTGTTGGTTCAGGGCTTGTAAGTAAACATGTCATGGTTAGGTCTACTACACCTGTTGTGTTCTGGGTATTTAAATATTTGATTTGATATTCAACAATTCTTTCTGTCTCTGTCTTTCCTGCAGGGAGTCTACCGTATGAATTCAAGGTGGTGATCGCAGGGAACCATGAACTGACGTTTGACAAGGACTTCATGGCTGAGCTGGTCAAGCAGGATTACTATCGCTTTCCCTCCGTCTCCAAGCTGAGACCTGAGGACTTTGACGATGTTCAGGCCCTCCTCTCAAACTGTACTTACCTGCAGGACTCTGAGGTTACAGTCAAGGGTTTCCGAATATTCGGGGCACCGTGGTAAGTTTATTTCTTGTCTTGGGTTTAATAATATCATGAGTGCTATGCAGTGTTATGCTACAGTGACTATAGGTCAGATTTTAGTTTTAAAAAAAGACAGTAAAATTAAAACAGGAGCTAAAAATGTGTTTAATTTAGGAAGTCTGTTCAAGTATTCCCACAAAAGAGACGTGATCATGTCTCAATGTAATTAAGGTGTGAAATTATTATTTAAAAAAATCTCTTTTTGGGTTTAGGTGTGGTCTATTTGCAGTGTCTAAATTATTATATTTATTTTCTGACCCCCTTGACCATTCACTCCGACAACAATCAGCTCGTGGCTGAATCTAGTTGCCTCTACCCCTGCTCTAGAGGCTAATCGCTGAGTGACAGACTATTGCATAATATGGCCTCAGTGACACTGATCACTATACCTGAGTTTGCCCGTGTTGCTCAAATACTTTATGCTTTACATACAGTAGAGGTGATGACAGAATGTGTGTGGTGACTCGCTTTGCTTGCTTATTAAGTCCCTGGATTAGTCTAGTTTATTTTTTATTTACTAGTGTGTGTCCATGGTGGATATCAAACACTACAGAGTATTCACTGCCTCTATGTTCTAAATCCTTTATTGCTTTTTACTATTTCCATACCTCATTGAGGTCATTGCCTTGTTGTCCTGAATCCTGACAGGGACTCCATGTTTTTGGTTAGACACAGAGTGCCTGAGACACATGTCTGATTAGTTGGGTGTGGGTCAGTCCCAGCCATGTCCTCTCCTCCTGTCCTAGACTTGTGGCATGTCCTAACATGCTACAGGCTGCCATGGAGACATGTACTTATAGTGTACTCAGCTTCAGACTTATGTCATCACGCACCCATATCCCCATTCAGCCACACCACTGTGTCTGACTTGTGTATATCTCCCAGGCCCAGTTAACCCTTCAACCACTGCTTCTCTAGTTTCCCCTCCGTACTACAGTGTCAGTGAGGGGATGACTGATCTCTGATTTAGATTAGGAAGTCAGACTCAGAGGTAGTTCATGAGGCAAGTGAAGAGTTTCGCTGTAGGCCTGTCATATGATTCTTCAAAATTTTATTTAATGCTTGTGCAAGTGGCACATTTTATATATTTCTTCCTCTAAGACACTTAATTGACCTTTTTTAAGTGGCTAGAATTACAAAACATAACCGAATGTAAACTTCATCCCTGTAAACTCCATCCCCCTGGTATTCTCCCCAGTAGGATGGACAGAGACATGCAGCCTGGCTAGCTGTGCCGAGGCCCTGGGTGGCTGGAGAGGGCCAGAGCAGTGGAATGATGCCATTGTGTGTCAGTCTGCCTGACCCCCGTCTGGCCACTACAACTCCCTGCTGGCTGGCACACACCAACCTCATTTCACAGCCCCCCCCCCCCCCCCCCCCCTTCCCAGAGCTAATAATCTCTCTGTCAACCACATGCCTCCATCTGCCTGTGTTGTTCTTCATCAGCCCCTGGACGTTTGGTCTTGGAGAGAGAGAGAGAGGTCATGGTGCTTTTGTCTCCTCAAGCCCCAGTTGAATAGGTATGACTCATCTGACAATGAACGTCTGACCAGGTGTAATGTTATGCTGATGATAGTGAGAGAAGTAGTGTTTTAGGTCTTCACACCTTAACCTGGCTCAGTCAGTATGATATTATATTTGCTTCCTGAGCCCAACTCTCATTCTCAGTGGCAAACCTTCCTGTCTTGAGAGTAACTCTCCCAGCTTGATTTAATCCTTTATCTTCCACTTCAAAGGTTTTGGTTTTCCTGGTGATAGTGGAATGTTTCTCACAATGCAGGCCGTGAGGAAAGAGCAACAATGAGGGCAGAAACATGTTTCAGTCACAGAGTAGTGCCGAATCAAATTATTATTTTGGCAAGAGGGGCGGAGACATGAAGGGGAGCGAACCAGCCGACAGGATGCATGATGGGAGGTCTATAGTGCAGCTCTGGGGTGATCTTTACCGGGGCGATTTCCCAGCCTCTCCAGCAGGAAGTGGCCTTTGTTCCGACACATCCTGGTTCTTTTGTTGGGGCGTACGGATCAAACCCTGGGCCTGACCCCGCGCCCCCTTAGGGACAGCACTCCCAGCAGGCCACGGTGGCCCCTGCTACCTCTGAGCCTATTGATCACAGAGGTAATTTCCACCGCCCACAAAGAGCTCAGCCAGGCTTGACACACACTGCAGGCCTGCTCTAGGTCTCAGGGTCAATGCTGACTGAAATCATCTAAATGAATTGTTTTTGGGGGGTGATTGTCAAAGCCAGTAATTCATGACCTTGACCCCTAGATACTTCTGATAGCAGTGCAACAGACTTTTGCCACATAGCATGTCTGTCTGCAAACTTAACTGGTAAAGTTAAAGGGATACTTTGGGATTTTGGCAATGAGGCCCCCCCTTATCTACACTGAACAAAAATATAAACGCAACATGTAAAGTGTTGGTCCCATGTTTCATAAGCTAAAATTGAAGATCCCAGAAATGTTCCATATGCACAAAAAGCTTATTTCTCTCAAATTCTTTGCACAAAGTTGTGTACATCCCTGTTAGTGAGTATTTCTCATTTGCCAAGATAATCCATCCACCTGACAGGTGTGGCATATCAAGAAGCTGATTAAACAGCATGATCATTACACAGGTGCACCTTGTGCTGTGGACAATAGAAGGCCACTCTAAAATATGCAGCTTTGTCACACAACACAATGCCACAGATGTCTCAAGTTTTGAGGAAGCATGCAATTGAAATCCTGACTGCAGGAATGTCCGGATGCCAGAGAATCTGTTTATTTCTCTACCATAAGCCGCCTCCAACGCTGTTTTCGAGAATTTGGCAGTACGTCAAACCGGCCTCACAACCACAGACCACGAGTAACCATGCCAGCCCAGGGCCTCCACATCTGGCTTCTTCATCTGCGGGATCGTCGGAAACCAGCCACCCGGACACCTGATAAAACTGTGGGTTTGCACACCCGAAGAATTTCTGCACAAACTGTCAGAAACCATTTCAGGGAATCTCATCTGCGTGCTTGTCATCCTCACCAGGGTCTTGACCTGACTGCAGTTCGGCGTCATAACCGACTTCAGTGGGCAAATGCTCACCACTGATGGCCTCTGGCACACTGGAGAAGTGTGCTCTTCACGGATGGATCCCGGTTTCAACTGTACCCGGGCAGATGGCTGACAGCGTGTATGGCGTTGTGTGGGCGAGGGGTTTGCTGATGTCAACGTTGTGAACAGAGTGCCCCATGGTGGCGGTGGGGTTATGGTATGGGCAGGCATAAGCTACGGACAAGATACACAGTTGCATTTTATCAATGGCAATTTAAATGCACAGAGATGCCATGACGAGATCCTGAGGCCCATTGTCATGCCATTCATCCGCCGCCATCACCTCATGTTTCAGCATGATAATGCACAGCCCCATGTCGCAAGGATCTGTACACAATTCCTGGAAGCTGAAAATGTTGGTCACATACATATGGTTAGCAGATGTTAATGCAAGTGTAGCGAAATGCTTGTGCTTCTACAGTGCAGCAATATCTAACAAGTAATAAATAACAATTCCACAACTACCTAGTACACATAAATCTAAGTAAAGGGATGGAATAAGAATATGTAGATATAAATATATGGATGAGCGATGACCGAGCGGCATAGGCAAGATGGTATAGAATACAGTATATACATATGAGATGAGTAATGCAAGATATATAATCATTATTAAAGTGACTAGTGATCCATTTATTAAAGTGACAATGATTTCAAGTCTGTATGTAGGCAGCAGCCTCTCTGTGTTAGTGATGGCTGTTTAACAGTCTGATGGCCTTGACATAGAAGCTGTTTTTCAGTCTCTCGATCCCAGCTTTGATGCACCTGTACTGACCTCGCCTTCTGGATGGTAGCGGGGTGAACAGGCAGTGGCTCGGGTGGTTGTTGTCCTTGATGATCTTTTTGGCCTTCCTGTGACATCGGGTGCTGTAGGTGTCCTGGAGGGCAGGTAGTTTGCCCCCGGTGATGCGTTGTGCAGACCTCACTACCCTCTGGAAAGCCTTGCGGTTGTGGGCAGTGCAGTTGCCATACCAGGCGGTGATGCAGCCCGACAGTATGCTCTCAATTTTGCATCTGTAAAAGTTTGCGGGTTTTTGTTGACAAGGCATGTCACCCATTGAGCATGTTTGGGATGCTCTGGATCGATGCGTACGACAGAGTGTTCCAGTTCCGCAAATATCCAGTAGCTTTGCACAGCATTGAAGAGTAGTGGGACACCATTCCACAGGCCACAATCAACAGCCTGATCAACTCTATGCGAAGGAGATGTGTTGAGCTGCATGTGGGAAATGGTGGTCACACCAGATACTGACTGGTTTTCTGATCCACGCCCCTACTTTTCTTTTAAGGTATCAGTGACCAACAGATACAGTTGATGTCGGAAGTTTACATACACCTTAGCCAAATACATTTAAACTCAGTTTTTCACAATTCCTGACATTTAATCCTAGTAAAAAAAATCCTGTCATTAGGTCAGTTAGGATCACCACTATTTTAAGAATGTGAAATGTCAGAATAATAGAAAGAATGATTTATTTCAGCTTTTATTTATTTCATCACATTCCCAGTGGGTCAGAAATGTACATACACTCAATTAGTATTTGGTAGCATTGCCTTTAAATTGTTTAACTTGGGTCAAATGTTTCGGGTTGCCTTCCACAAGCTTCCCACAATAAATTGGGTGAATTTTCGCCCCTTCCTCCTGACAGAGCTGGTGTAACTGAGTCAGGTTTGTAGGCCTCCTTTCTCGCACACGCTTTTTCAGTTCTGCCCACACATTTTCTATAGGATTGAGGTCAGGGCTTTGTGATGGCCACTCCAATACCTTGACTTTGTTGTCCTTAAGCCATTTTGCCACAACTTTGGAAGTATGCTTGGGGTCATTGTCCATTTGGAGGACCCATTTGTGACCAAGCTTCAACTTCCTGACTGATGTCTTGAGATGTTGCCTCAATATATCCACATAATTTTCCTCCCCATGATGCCATCTATTTTGTGAAGTGCACCAGTCCCTCCTGCAGCAAAGCACCCCTACAACATGAGGCTGCCACCCCTGTGCGTCACGGTTGGGATGGTGTTTTTCGGCTTGCAAGCCTCCCCCTTTTTCCTCCAAACATAACAATGGTTATTATGGCCAAACAGTTATATTATTGTTTCATCAGACCAGAGGACTGATGTACGATCTTTGTCCACATGTGCAGTTGCAAACCGTAGTCTGGCTTTTTTTATGGCGGTTTTGGAGCAGTGGCTTCTTCCTTGCTGAGCGGCCTTTCAGGTTATGTCGATATATGACTCGTTTTACTGTGGATATAGATACTTTTGTACCTGTTTCCTCCAGCATCTTCACAAGGTCCTTTGCTGTTGTTCTGGGATTGATTTGCACTTTTCACACCAAAGTACGTTCATCTCTAGGAGACAGAACGCGTCTCCTTCCTGAGCGGTATGACGGCTGCGTGGTCCCATGTTGTTTATACTTGCATACTATTGTTTGTACAGATGAACATGGTACCTTCAGGAGTTTGGAAATTGCTCCCAAGGATGAACCAGACTTGTGGAGGTCTACACTTTTTTTTCCTGAGTTCTTGGCTGATTTCTTTAGATTTTCCCATGATGTCAAGCAAAGAGACACTGAGTTTGAAGGTAGGCCTTGAAATACATCCACAGGTACACCTCCAATTGACTCAATGATGTCAATTAGCCTATCAGAAGCTTCTAAAGCCATGACATCATTTTCTGGAATTTTCCAAGCTGTTTAAAGGCACAGTCAACTTGGTGTATGTAAGCTTCTGACCCCACTGGAATTGTGATACAGTGAAATAATCCATCTATAAACAATTGTTGGAAAAAGTACTTGTGTCATGCACAAAGTAGATGTCCTAACCGACTTGCCAAAACTATAGTTTGTTAACAAGACATTTGTGGAGTGGTTGAAAAACGAGTTTTAATGACTAACCTAAGTGTATGTAAACTTCCAACTTCAACTGTACGTCTGTATTCCCAGTCATGCAAAATCCATAGATTAGGGCCTAGTTTATTTCAATTGACTGATTTCCTTAAAAGGGAAAGGGGGATACCTAGTCAGTTGTACAACTGAATACATTCAACTGAAATGTCTTCCTTATATGAACTGTAACTCAGTAAAATCTTTTAAATAGTTTCATTTATATTTTTGGTCAGTGTACCCCAGAGTCAGATAGCATGCTAGTAGATACCCATGGACTTCCAGTCATTGCGCTAACGCTAGTTAGCATTGGCTGGCGAAACTACCTCTAACTTCCTTCATACTGGACACAGAGACATACAAATGTTATCAACAAGTCCATCTGACTCCGGGGAAGTAGATAAAGGGCCTCATTGCCAAAATCCTGAAGTATCCCTTTAAGCCTAAAATTGTACAACTTTTACTTGAAATGTTCCATATCTCCTAGTAGCATTGAACAGCTAATACCTTCTCCTTTCATGGCAGATATACCATGACCAGACCTAGTAGCATTCTATGTGTGTGTGTCAGTGTGACTGAGGGCAAAGGGAGCTGAGCTGCTATGCTATAGGCAGCAAGGTGACAGTGGCAGCCTGAGTATGGCTTTAGAAATGCTAAGACTTCCTCTAATCCGCCTATGACTGCGGACACACTGGTCATGTGACCTCTGGGTTCACATCGGGTGAGAGCCCGCCAGGCAGAGCCACAAAGAAGGTGTGGTTCTGTTTCCATAGAAACCGTGGCACAGCCGTGTGTGTGTGTCGCTTCAGTGTGTGTGTGTGTGTGTGTGTGTGTCATCCTCAGTGTGTTTGCCATTTAAATCAGTTCCACTGGGTGTGTGGGTCAGTGAGGACAGCGTAGCTGTGAGGTTAATGCAGGCTCAATCTCTCACATGGACACTCATGCTGAGCTAGCAATGTACTTTATTGACTGGTAGACTGGCCATTGTCTTAATGTCATGTGTGGCTTTGATTTTTTTCTGTCCATCTGTGTAGCAGATGAATAGATGGGAATGGGAAGCTGCCTGACTAATCGGCAACAGTATGCGAGCATAGCCTCAAATGACCGTTGTGTGTTTATGCGAAGAAATAAAGGGCATATCTGAAATGAGGTTCCAACTCCCTAGGTAAGGGCTCCACTTTTCAGCATCACTTGGTGGAAATCCCTATTACCCCTCAATGTGTGAAAATTCTGTCATCACAACAACTTGTCTGATAACAATTACCTCACACAGTATGACTTTATTTGGAATTATTATATTATTTGGAATTATTATTATTTTTTGCTAGGTAGCGTTAGCTAGCGCTAGTCTGCACCTGTGCCAAAACTCTCCTATTTTTCATCCTACAGCTTGTTCTCTGTATTCTTTAAAAAAAATAGTGAGCCAACGTGTTTTCAGCACTTATTTTCGATGATTGATCAAAACAAATTCTCTCATGCTCTCTTGTCTCTCTGCGGAAGACATGTTGTGAGCAATATGTTTGGAAATCGCAATCAAATCGCAGTATCGAATCGCAAGTCATATGGAATCATGAGAATCGCAATACATATATCGGCACCTAAATATCGCGATAATATCATATCGTGAGGTCCCTGGCAATTCCCCGCCCTAGTTTTCTGACAAAATACTTCAGCTCACTTTTCAATAAAGACTTTCCAGAATATAGCTGGATATAATAATGTAATAATACAATATGTAATAGAAGTGTCTTTGGGGTAGCAGCGGTTTTGGTCAGGTTTTGAATGTCCATCTGTCCATTGGTGAGTGGACTGTTCCACAAGATCCATCACTTCAGAGGAAGAAGCAGTAACGTGAGAGCCTGGGGAAAACAGGCCACGGTCTGTTCTCCTTCCCCAAATCAAAACCACAAGGGAGTGTATGGTTATGCTCAGCCTCTGGGAGTGTTGGTTCACACAGGGGAGATGTTGAAATGCTGCTCTAATCTGCCCTACAGGCTCCTGCGAGGCCTTACCTGCTGACATCACTGATTGTGAAGTGACCTTTGACCTGGAGGTGCAAGCTGCACGTCAGTGTTAATTAGCTGCTCATGTCCGCTACCCTCCTCAGATCTTTCAGCAGTGCATTGTCCTGCTCTGGCTGACTGCAGCACAGCGCGGGAGGCTCTCACACAGCGCCAGGTAGGCAGGGCAAACTTGCGCACAGGACGAGGGGCCAGGTTGCCACGAAGGAGGCAGGCGGGGGTCATAGGGGTGGTGGTGGGGGGAGAGGGAAGGAAAGGGGGGGGGGGGGGGGGCAGAGAGAAGAGTGGGTCAGGCAGACAATAAGTATGACCCAGATTAGGAATGGGATGAACACCCACAGACGAGAGGAGGAGATGCCTGCCCTCTATTCAGAGGATTACCATTTTGGATGAACTCCAGCCTGCCACAGGGGATTCGGATGGCTAGGGCCTTTGACTTATGTGTCCAGGTTGAATGATGTTCAGGTGTTAGGCTCAAATCCCACCGCTGACGCCAATTTCTCTAGCGATGTGTTTCTGTGAGCCTGCCCCTCCTCAGTCCCTGTATGTGTCAGTCAGCGGTAAGAGGCCTTGCTATTACCCCACCACCTCTCCCCCCCAGGAGCCAGCCAGAGCCTTGTTACCTCAACATCATCCACATTTTTACAGTGACATCACAAGTGCTTTAACAGCCTCCGTCTAGCACCACAATGTAATGATCTGTGAAATAACCAACCAGTGCAGTGCCCTTTACCACAATGAATTATGCGGCTCGTTTGACTAACCAGGGTCATCCAGAGCCATCTCGGTAGAGGAGACCTTGGACGAGACGACGTGTGTGTGCAGCCCTCTGTGGTGTGTGTA
Organism: Salvelinus namaycush; assembly: GCF_016432855.1. Classification (NCBI taxonomy): domain Eukaryota; kingdom Metazoa; phylum Chordata; class Actinopteri; order Salmoniformes; family Salmonidae; genus Salvelinus; species Salvelinus namaycush. Next base: position 46,225,401 of record NC_052315.1, read on the forward strand.
GACTACTGATGATCACTCCCAGGCTTCAATGACTAGCAAATGAATGAATGCAGAAGAGCTGATCGTACTACCAGGTGACATTTAGACTGAGGAGGATGCAGCTAGCCTACTCAGTGGGGTTGAGGGGTTGATTGGACCACCCATGCAGTGTCACAACAAGCCTGGCTGAGTACACGACACAGTGAAGTGTAGTGTGACTAGTGTTTGCTAGAAGCTAAGACCATCTGTCCAGGCCAGGGCAGGCGATAGAGAGAAACAGGAGATGGTAGGCTTTACTCAGAAGAATGCAGCATTTTACCATTTAGCTTCCTCATGTCAGTATTGTGACTGACAGAGTATGTGTCCAGGTATGTAGCATCCTATGCCACTACAGACAGACTAGACAGACAGGAAATCCCCAGGCCCTTAATTTCCCTCTCAGTAACACTCTGCTGCAGCAGAGAGTTGTTCAACATTACAGCCATACACAGCCCTATGCCCCTCACTTCTAGTCTAGTGCTACTACCCACAGATAGTCCTGACTGAGTGGATTAATATTTGAAGATTCCAGTAGCCCTTTTAGATTGGAGAGACTTGAGGGACTCGCGAGGCAGTGCATTAGTGGCTGACCTGACCGCTTTCATAAATAACCTGAAGCTAGGAGTGCGGTTGGGGCACTGTTTTAGAGCAAAAAATGTCTGGCCCATGTCTGCATTCTGTGTTCGGTTCAGCTGACAGGTCACCAAGCTCACATGCTGATAAAGTTCAAACCAATGACACGCATAGCTTGTTGTGTCAAGACGATGTACACTGTACAGGTTGGCATATTTAACAAGAGGACGTTGTCAGATCTATGCTTGGAAAAGGAGAAATGTGTGTTTGCGTTTGCATGTGTGTACGTTGTGTGCGCACGTACTGTGTGTGTGTGTGTGTGTGTGTGTGTGTGTGTGTGTGTGTGTGTGTGTGTGTGTGTGTGTAATGACAGAGAGTGAGGTGATGATCAGATAGCAGCAAGTCCAGACAGTGGCTGTTATTGCAGGGCTTTATCTGCCGAATGTCTGCCTGCCTGCCGGAGGGGGGTGGGTCTGCAGAAACGCTAGCCCTAGCAATGGTGAAGGATTGCACCCATGTGTATACCCCCCGACACACCATGCTCTAAAGCAGGCACTGTGCTTTATTTACTCTGTCATCAATCACGATCAAGCTGCCGCTGGCCTCTTAAAGCAGAGGGCCCAGGCATGCAGGGCAGGAACTAGCATTACTTCTTTTATCAGCCTGAGTCCGGGCAGACAGCGGAGGCCAGCGCTCCACACGTCCTGATGGATCATTCCCCAACAGGAGACAACAGCAGTGGCCAGAGGTAGTCTGTCAGTTAGCCTAGTGATGACAGCCACAGTGGGAGAAGGCAGAGTTAAATCTCATCTGATCTTATCTCATGTCTACTTGGTCCAGCTACCCTCAATATCCTACCCCCCCCCCCCAATCTTTGCTGATATGTTTAGGCCTATGTGGGCACTTTAAATCATTTTTGTCCATGATAAAATTGGGGGATGCTAAGGTTGTTTTTTCTGTTGTCCCCCCCCTATTTCTGGTCTTTGTCTTGTCGTGAATCCTCTGACGGTATGACAACATAAAGAGGTATGTGTACCTTCTTCCCAAGCCCCCCCCCCAACGAGGTGATGCTCTTGCTCCCTCTGCTCCGGCTCCCCCACAGCATGTGAAGATAATGGAGTCCTCCGGCCCGGAGCCTGCTTCTCCTCCCCCCCCCTCCACTTCCTGTCTCTTACAGGCTCCTGTGCTGAGCAGCACAGCTCATTGTTCACCTCTCATCTCTGTCTGCTCTGCTGGGATCGAGAGAGACGCCGGGGGAAAACGCAGGATTAATCTGTGCACTGGTGTCAGCAGTAGGATCCAGTTCTAACACAGAACAGGCTCAGCTTTGAGTCACAAGGTTGGAGAAGGCAGTGTTACCTAGCCTGGAGGGAAATATATAGGTGCAGTCAATATGAATTGGCTGTTTGTGAGCAACGCAGTGCAGAGCTGTGTCAGCAGGCCTTTGCTATCGCACAGGGGGGGGGGTTTAACAGAAATGCTGATATGTAACAAGACCATACAAATCAAATTTGCATTTGAATTGAACTTGGCAGTAGGAGCAAGTTATGTTTTCATTTAGTTGAAAGCCACACTATACAAAATGTGCCTGATTCAAACTCACATTATTCGATGTGAAAGTTGGTCCAGAGGCTTACCTGGACTGGAACACCCTCAGCGGGTTGGAAACAACTAGAGGCATCAGGGGAAATGGAAAGAGTTGCCTGGAGTTTAACAGAGGACAATGCATCTTAACTCCACATCTACTGGATTGGTTGAACAGTGCAGACGAGAACCTACCCCTGACATGTTTTCTCTCTCGTCGGGACCGTTAAGAAAGGAACGGAGCGCATGCGTTTCTTATACGCCAGATTCTTTAGGTTAGGACTGGAATGACTCGAACCGGGAAATGCATCTTTGGTCAGAAGGGAAGCATCAATCTGGAGTGTTTTGTATGTAGTTAATGTCCCCCGGAGGCAGCAGCAGCCCTGGGTTGAACCCTTCAGAGAGACCTGCGCCACGGTGTAGCCTAGACTGTCCAGGCAGGTTGATAAATGCCCCACGGGCCACATCGGTCATAAAGCCACAGCTATCGGCGTTCATTTAGTCGAGACCAAAGAGCTTCCACTCCGCCCCCCGTCCGTCTCCCCACCCTCTCCCAGGCAGCTCTGGACAGATTTAGCTGTGGCCTGATGATGTGTGCCGTGCTGTCTGGCCGACGAGGCCGGGCCATCTCTTTACCTCCCTGGCTGTCTGAGCAGTCGGTATAAAGGCGGCAGTCAGGGCAGGGCTGCCCATACATACTGATGTGTGTGTTACGAGGCCTGTCCCAGGAGAGACATAAATCTCTTAACATGCTCTTTCTCATTGATGCTGACAGCTTAATCAATTTGCCTCCTCTTTGGATGACCTCTGTTATGCTGTGGCACAGCCGTGTGGCCAGAATGAATGTCCTGGTCATCTAATAGCCCTCTATCTCCCGCTATGGCTCGCTGTCTTCAGCTCTCTCTTTCTCTCTTTTTCTCTGGGCATCTTCTAGCGATCTATTGATAGGATAGGCGCCTGTCAGTCATAAAGCGAGTGGCATATTCATTTATTTTCTTTCACGTGTTTCACATAGCCAGCCATGCGGACTCATGGCGCATTTGCTATTTACCATGGATGTCACCAGAGATTCATGGATAGAGGGGCTAAGCCTCTTTTAGGGGGGGTCTGGGCATACTCCCCCAACATATTTTCATTGTGTATTTTTAAAGGAACAGTGGGTGTAAAATCTATCAAAATAAGGTTATTTTTGGTCAAGGTTAGCTAAAGGTATACCAGTCTCATAGTTTGTGTGTAATGAACACGATGGGAGACAGAGAGCTGGTTTCAAGTGCAGGGCGCAGCAGGTGTTTATTGGTAAATGACCATAGGAGGAGGCAGGTAGCTGGGTCCAGGGGCAGGCAGAAAGTCATACACAGGGGGTCCAAAAAGGCAACAGTACAGGCAGGGAAAAGGCTAGTAACGTCGTCCAGGAGATCAGGCAATAGGTGGGTAACAGGAAATCCAATGGGCTAAGGTACAGGCAGGGAATAGGCAAAAGGCATCGTTAGTGATGCAGGCAAAAACTATCATACACTGGAGGAGTAAATCACGGGAAAAACAGAGCTCCGAATAGGCGTGTGTCACAAAACAAACAACACCTCACAATGATGCGGTGCAAAGAACTGAAGTAAATAGTGTGTGATAATGACATACAGGTGTGATCAGTAACGTCCTGACCAGAGTTATTATGTGTTTTGCTTGTTTAGTGTTGGTCAGGACGTGAGCTGGGTGGGAATTCTATGTTGTGTGTCTAGTTTGTCTGTTTCTATGTCCAGCCTAATATGGTTCTCAATCAGAGGCAGATGGTAATCGTTGTCCCTGATTGAGAATCATATATAGGAGGCTTGTTTTGTGTTGGGATTTTGTGGGTGTTTGTTTCCTGTCTCTGTGGTTGTCTGCACCAGATAGGTCTGTCTCGGTTTTTGCACATTTTGTTATTTTGTATGTTGTTTGTAGTGTTTCACTTGCTCTTTTATTAAACATGTTGAACACTAGCCGCGCTGCACTTTGGTCCTCTCCTTCACCTATGGAAGAAAGCCGTTACAGAAACACCCACCTAACCCGGACCAAGCAGCGTGGCAACGGGCAGCAGCAACAGCAGCAGCGGTACCAGGAGGAATGGTCATGGGAGGAAATCATGAACGGAAAAGGACCCTGGGCAAAGGTTGGAGAGAATCGCCGCTCTCGGGAGGAGAAGGAGGCAGCCACAGCCCAGGAGCGGTGGATTGAGGAGGCAGCACGTAAGAGAGGCTGGAAGCCCGAGAGGCTCACCCAAAAATTTCTTGGGGGGGGGGGGGGTGGCTAAAGGGGAGTGTGGCGAAGCCGGGTTGGATACCTGAGCCAACTCCCCGGGCTTACCGTGGAGTGAGAGGGCGTCGTACTGGTCAGACACCGTGTTATGCGGTAAAGCGCACGGTGTCCCCAGTACGCGTGCTTAGCCCAGTGCGGGCTATTCCACCTTGCCGCACTGGTAGGGCTAGGTTGGGCATCGAGCCGGGTGCCATGAAGCCGGCCCAACATATCTGGCCTCCAGTACGTCTCCTCGGGCCGGCGTACATGGCACCAGCCTTACAGGTGGTGTCCCCGGTTCGCCTGCATAGCCCAGTGCGGGCTATTCCACCTCGCCGCACTGGGGGCTACGGGGACCATTCAACCTGGTAAGGTTGGAGAGGCTCGGTGCTCAAGAGCGCGTGTCCTCCTTCACGGTCCGGTATATCCGGCGCCACCTTCCCGCCCCAGCCCAGTACCACCAGTGCCTACACCACGCACCAGGCTTCCAGTGCATCTCCAGAGCCCTGTTCCTCCTCCCCGCACTCGCCCTGAGGTGCGTGCCCTCAGCCCGGTACCTCCAGTTCCGGCACCACGCATCAGGCCTATAGTGCGTCTCAGCCGGCCAGAGTCTGCCGTCTGCCCAGCGGTGCCTGAACTGCCCGTCTGCCCAGCGGCGCCTGAACTGCCCGTCTGCCCAACGCCGTCTGAACTGTCCGTCTGCCCAACGCCGTCAGAGCTGGCCGTCTGCCAAGCGCCATCGGAGCCATCCGTCTCCCCAGCGCCATCTGAGCCATCCGTCTCCCCAGCGCCATCTGAGCCATCCGTCTCCCCAGCGCCATCTGAGCCATCCGTCTCCCCAGCGCCGTCTGAGCCATCCGTCTGTCCCGAGCCGTTAGAGCCGCCCGTCTGTCCCGAGTCGTCAGAGCCGTTCGTCAGTCAGGAGCCGCTAGAGCCATTCGTCAGTCAGGATCTGCCAGGGCCGCCAACCAGACAGGATCTGCCAGAGCCGCCAACCAGACAGGATCTGCCGGAGCCGACAGTCAGCCATGAGCGTCCAGAGCCGTCAGCCAGTCATGAGCTGCCCTACAGTCATGAGCTGCCCTACGGTCATGAGCTGCCCTACGGTCATGAGCTGCCCTACGGTCATGAGCTGTCCTACAGTCATGAGCTGTCCTACAGTCATGAGCTGCCTTACAGTCATGAGCTGCCCTACAGCCATGAGCTGCCCTACAGTCATGAGCTGCCCTACAGTCATGAGCTGCCACTCAGTCCGGAGCTGCCACTCAGTCCGGAGCTGCCACTCAGTCCGGAGCTGCCACTCAGTCCGGAGCTGCCACTCAGTCCGGAGCTGCCACTAGTCCGGAGTTGCCCCTCTGTCCTGAGCTACCTCTCTGTCCTGAGCTACCTCTCTGTCCTGAGCTACCTCTCTGTCCTGAGCTACCTCTCTGTCCTGAGCTACCTCCAAAATCATGTGGGGGCCTTGGGGAGGATTTTTAGGCTAAGGTCGTGGGCGAGGGTCGTCACTCAAAGGACGCTAAGGAGGGGGACAAAGACAGTGGTGGAGTGGTGTCCTCGTCCACCGCCGGAGCCGCCACCGCGGACAGATGCCCACCCAGACCCTCCTCTTGAGTTGTAGGGGTGCGTTCGGAGTCCGCACCTCAGGAGGGGGGTACTGTAACGTCCTGACCAGAGTTATTATGTGTTTTGCTTGTTTAGTGTTGGTCAGGACGTGAGCTGGGTGGGAATTCTATGTTGTGTGTCTAGTTTGTCTGTTTCTATGTCCAGCCTAATATGGTTCTCAATCAGAGGCAGATGGTAATCGTTGTCCCTGATTGAGAATCATATATAGGAGCCTTGTTTTGTGTTGGGATTTTGTGGGTGTTTGTTTCCTGTCTCTGTGGTTGTCTGCACCAGATAGGTCTGTCTCGGTTTTTGCACATTTTGTTATTTTGTATGTTGTTTGTAGTGTTTCACTTGCTCTTTTATTAAACATGTTGAACACTAGCCGCGCTGCACTTTGGTCCTCTCCTTCACCTATGGAAGAAAGCCGTTACATGATCAGAATTCAGGTGATTGGGATCTGGAGAGTGGGTTGCGTTCAGGGGCTCTATGTGTTTGAGAGTGTGAGCTGGAAGTAGACGTTACATTAGGTTAGACACTGATCTAATATGACTTACTTAAATTATATCCAAATAAAGAAATTAAAGTCCACTCTGTCCCCATCCATCCAACAACAAAAGGCACAAAAATGGCTGTGCTACGTTGCCAAAATACTTTGGGATTTTATTTGGGGGGAGAGAGCGAGAGATGCAGGTCATGTTATACCATTAGAAAAAAACAGTATCATCCACAAAGGAGCAAAACTAAATTCAACTAATGAGCTAAATAAAATGGAAAAATAATTACGAATAAAATCTGATAAAGTACGATCCCAAACAAATATTACAACCTATATTAAGGAACTGCTCCTCCTGCTTCTCTCTTTTGATGCTTATTTTGTGGGTGGACGCATCAAAGTGTACCTCCTATTTTTAAAGGTGGCAAAGTGGTCAATGACACTATTGTGGCTTAGTGGCCTAAGCACTTCACCCTCAATGGACATGGCTGCAAGATTTGCAAGCCTTTTCTGACCCATTGTCTTATGCAACCAGGATCGCAGCCGGCGCAGTGCACTAAAGGACCTTTTACCGGAGCAGCTGCTCACAGGAATTGTGAGGGCAACCTGAATGATTTCCTTCAGAGAAGGAAACATATCATCATCCAGGAGGTTATGCACAGCAAGCATATCTTTGGGAGGACATCCGGCCTCTCCGGGCAAGAAAGTTTCTGGCCACCAACATCTCTTCTGTTATAACATCAATACCGTAGTGCTTGGCAAACTCAGTTAAGCATGATGTATCAAGGAAGTTGGGGCTGCATGCCTGTATGCCTTTGAGCAGACCTGCATCTACAGTCGAGAATCCTTCTTGTCCAAGCAGGGGAGCAACAACTCTGTTTTCATTGTTTGGGATCCCTGACAATTCTCTACCTAAACCCAAGGAGGCCTCCACCACACAATCTCTCTTTGTTTGCACTTTCTTGCTGCATCTGCCTCTGGAATATTGTGAATTTCACCGAGTGCTTTGGTTCTGTCATAAAGTTCTGTGGCAAATGCATCTGTGTGTTTGCCTATCAGTGTGTCACATACGCATGTTTGCCGAAACAAGCTTCTCCCAGGTCTCCAGTCTCTTTCTGGAGGAGCTTATGTAGTCCCTCAGTTACAGAAAGAAGAGACTGAAACATCAGTAAGAAATACACGGTGGAGAACTGAACACTATGCTCCACTGTGGCTAAAGCCCCCCTAAAATAGGCCTAGCGACGTCCCTGCTATTTACTGTGCTTTGATTTGACAACTGAACAAGCGTGGACTAGTTTATAAAAAGGGTCAAACTGAACGAATAAAGTACATCTATAACCCTTTGCCATTCATAAATCATGCAATGTGTTTATATCCATGATATCGCATCGGGACAAGTAAACCAAAGGATTTCCTAGGTTTCCTTTCCTAGGATGTTGGGGCTTGCCGGACAGTGATGCTAAAGTGTGTGTCTCGTCAGTCGGTGTAGCCTATCGAATCGGTGAGAACCATCAATTTGGCTCCCTACTATGGATAGGCTACTGGTAGGCTTAGGCTTGTTGGTGATTTTATATGTAGATAAATGATGAAAACATTTTATGAAGATGGTGAATCGTAACTACACCAATAGGTGGTGGAGAGCCTCATTCTGGTCCAACACAGAATCCAGGCATTAAAATGGAATTCAACAATATTCCCAAAATGTATTGACCTAAATTCAACAACTTTCTGAAGGGGCAACGAGAATGTCCGTGTGTGCAGTTCGCATGTCTACCACTTTGTGTATTGATGCTAATGAAAACAGTCCTCTGGTAGATGGAAAGGCTTTCCTGAAAACCTTCTCAATTACATGCTAGCCTATGCTTACCATGATGTCAAATAATCAATGATATCATTATTATTTTCATCAATCCAGTGGGTATTTATTTTGCGAAATCTACCATCACGTGTGCTGCAAAAACACCACTAAACAACTTATAAGTAAATCTGTAAATAAGACTTTAATCTCGAAGACAGGTTAAAGGTTTAAGGTTCTCTTACTTAGAAAATATTTTCTGATTCTCATAGGTGTACACCCAGATGATATGCCCCCAAAATAACATCACACTGAATTTAAAAATGTTCAGTAAAGTCAAGTCTTTCTACACCAATAATACAACAACAACAAATCCAATCTGGGAGGGAACCCCCCCACCCCCCGGAAGAATTCAGACCCCTTGACTTTTTCCACATTTTGTTACGTTACAGCCTTATTCTAAAATTGATTACATATATTTTTTCCTCATCAATCTACACACAATACCCCATAATGACAAAGCAAAAAAGGTTTTTCTTACATTTTCTAATTTTATCAAAAGAAGCTGAAACATCACATTTACATAAGTATTCAGACCCTTTACTCAGTACTTTGTTGATGCACCTTTGGCAGCGATTTACAGCCTCGAGTTTTCTTGGTATGACGCTACAAGCTTGGCACACCTGTATTTGTGGTTTCTCCCATTCTTCTCTGCAGATCCTCTCAAGCTCTGTCAGGTTTTACAGAGATTTTCAAGTTCGGGCTCTGGCTGGGCCACTCAAGGACATTGCGACTTGTCCCGAAGCCACTACTGCGTTGCCTTGGCTGTGTGCTTAGGATCGTTGTCCTGTTGGAAGGGGAACCTTTGCCCCATTCGGAGGTCCTGAGCGCTCTGGAGCAAGGATCTCTTTGTACTTTGCTCTGTTCATCTTTCCCTCGATCCTGACTAGTCTCCCAGTTCCCTGCCGCTGAAAAACATCCCCACAGCATGATGCTGCCACCACCATGCTTCACTGTAGGGATGGTGTCAGGTTTCCTCCAGATGTGATGCTTGGCATTCAGGCTAAAGAGTTCAATCTTGGTTTCATCAGACCAGAGAATCTTGTTTCTCATGGTCTGAGAGTCCTTTAGTTGCCTTATAGCAAACTCCAAGCGGGCTGTCATGTGCCTTTTACTGAGGAGTGTCTTCTGTCCGGCCACTACCATACAGGCCTGATTTGGTGGAGTGATGCAGAGATGGTTGTCCTTCTGGAAGGTTCTCCCATTTCCACAGAGGAACTCTGAAGCTCTGTCAGAGTGACCATCTGGTTCTTGGTTACCTCCCTGACCAAGGCCCTTCTCCCCCGATTGCTCAGTTTGGCCGGGCAGCCAGCTCTAGGAAGAGTCTTGGTGGTTCCAGACTTCTTCCATTTAAGAATGATGGAGGCCACTGTGTTCTTGGGGACCTTCAATGCTGCCGACATTTTTTGGTACCCTTCCCCAGATCTGTGCCTCAACACAATCCTGTCTCAGAGCTCTATGGACAACCTCTAATGGCTTGTTTTTTTTCTCTGACATGCACTGTCAACTGTGGGACTGTATATAGACAGGTGTGTTGCTTTCCAATCATGTCCAATCAATTTAATTTACCACAGGTGATCAATGGAAACAGGATTCACCTGAGCTCAATTTCAAGTCTCATAGCAAAAGGTCTGAATACCTATGTAAATACGTTTTTTCTGTTTTATTTTGAATACATTTGCAAAAAATAAACTGTTTTTGCTTTGTCATTTAATTTCTCTTTATGGGGTATTGTGTGTAGATTAAGGGGAACAATTTTTTTAATCCATGTTGGAATAAGGCTGTAACAAAATGTGGAAAAAGGGAAGGGGCCTGACTACTTTACGAATGAACTGTATGTCCTGGTGGAAAAAACTGTTTCTCTCTTTCTCGCAATTTATAAAAAACATTGTACTCAGTTCTGTGTTCGTGTTTGAATTGCATGTATGCACATATACTGTATTCAGTATTTTGTGCAGGTGTGTGTAATGTAGATTCCTTTGAACCGTTTCTACAGGACACCGTGGTTTAATGGCTGGGGTTTTAACCTTCCCCGCGGTCAGTCACTACTGGACAAGTGGAATCAGGTTCCAGAGGGTATAGACGTTCTCATGACCCACGGACCTCCCCTCGGTGAGTTGAGTTCATATAACCGCCAAACACTCTATTCCACATCATAGTGTGTAGGATATTATCCCACAGACTGCTAAAACTGGTTGCACTTATTTGCCCGTATGATTACTGTGTCACTCATTCATTGCACATACTGGAAATAATTCCACCGATAGCTGATATTCAATAAATAGGATGTTAACTGGAATCTCATGCTTATCTCAACACTTGTGGTAATTCTCATTATTGTCACGATGTTAGAAATCAACATTTGAAGCATATTTCTTGGACAATTGCTGTTTTGGATGGCACTTTATGAGAATTCAGTATTGAAAAAATTCCCCTCTGTAAAACAGTATATTAGCAGATATATCAGTATAGGTCAATTTTCCCCCTCCAAAAAATCTGAATCGGTATCGGACCCAAAATAACATATAGTTTGGGCTTTAACTGTTAGTAATGGAAGCAGAGTTTGGGTGACCTTTTCCTCACTGGAAAAAAAACACGCACAACGGGCTACAAAGCCTGTGCAATGACGAGTTGGGTATTTTCGCCTCACCTGTATTTGCGTCTGCGTAGGTGGAGCCAAAAATGGAAGTGTCAAAAGGAGGTTTGGGGGAGAGTATGCTAATTAACCTTTCCACATGAAGTATAATTACATGAATGTACTGAGAAGACTACGAGATAAGAATAAAACAGGGACAATAATGGTAGATGATGAATAGTCCAGAGTAGGCCATCATAGGCCCATGCTTTAAATGAGGCTGGTCTTGTTGCCTATGTTTTTAATATTTAACTAAAATAATATTATTGTCTGTGTATTATATTGTTAATGTCTAGCCTACTTTGAAGCTATTACCAGTAAAAAAAATCTCTAATCAAATTTATTTATATAGCCCTTCGTACATCAGCTGATATCTCAAAGTGCTGTACAGAAACCCAGCCTAAAACCCCAAACAGCAAGCAATGCAGGTGTAGAAGCACGGTGGCTAGGAAAAACTCCATAGAAAGGTCAAAACCTAAGAAGAAATCTAGAGAGGAACCAGGCTATGAGGGGTGGCCAGTCCTCTTCTGGCTGTGCCGGGTGGAGATTATAACAGAACATGGCCAAGATGTTCAAATGTTCATAAATGACCAGCATGGTCAAATAATAATAATCACAGTAGTCTAGAGAGTTGAAAACAGCAGGTCTGGGACAGGTAGCACGTCCGGTGAACAGGTCAGGGTTCCATAGCCGCAGGCAGAACAGTTGAAACTGGAGCAGCAGCACGGCCAGGTGGACTGGGGACAGCAAGGAGTCATGTCAGGTCGTCCTGAGGCATGGTCCTAGGGCTCAGGTCCTCCGAGAGAGAGAGAGAGAGAAAGAGAGAATTAGAGAGAGCATACTTAAATTCACACAGGACACCGGATAAGACAGGAGAAGTACTCCAGATATAACAAACTGACCCTAGCCCCCCGACACATAAACTACTGCAGCATAAATACTGGAGGCTGAGAGAGGAGGGGTCAGGAGACACTGTGGCCCCATCCGATGATAACCCCGGACAGGGCCAAACAGGAAGGATATAACCCCACCCACTTTGCCAAGGCACAGCCCCCACACCACTAGAGGGATATCTTCAACCACCAACCATCCTGAGACAAGGCCGAGTATAGCCCACAAAGATCTCCGCCACGGCACAACCCAAGGGGGGGCGCCAACCCAGACAGGAAGATCACGTCAGTGACTCAACCCACTCAAGTGATGCACCCCTCCTAGGGACGGCATGAAAGAGCACCAGTAAGCCAGTCCCTGTAATAGGGTTAGAGGCAGAGAATCCCAGTGGAGAGAGGGGAACCGGCCAGGCAGAGACAGCAAGGGCGGTTCGTTGCTCCAGAGCCTTTCCGTTCACCTTCACACTCCTGGGCCAGACTACACTCAAACATATGACCCACTGAAGAGATAAGTCTTCAGTAAAGACTTAAAGGTTGAGACCGAGTCTGCGTCTCTCACATGGGTAGGCAGACCATTCCATAAAAATGGAGATCTATAGGAGAACGCCCTGCCTCCAGGTGTTTGCTTAGAAATTCTAGGGACAATTAGGAGGCCTGCGTCTTGTGACCGTAGCGTACGTGTAGGTATGTACGGCAGGACCAAATCGGAAAGATGGGTAGGAGCAAGCCCATGTAATGCTTTGTTGGTTAACAGTAAAACCTTGAAATCAACAGGAAGCCAGTGTAGGGAGGCTAGCACTGGAGTAATATGATCACATTTTTGGGTTCTAGCAGCCGTATTTAGCACTAACTGAAGTTTATTTAGTGCTTTATCCGGGTAGCCGGAAAGTAGAGCATTGCAGTAGTCTAACCTAGAAGTAACAAAAGCATGGATTAAATTTTCTGCATCATTTTTGGACAGAAAATGTAATGTATTGCCTATGTTCCATTCAAACATTCACAGCACAGTAACACATTGTTTTGTAATGTAATTCCGAACAGCGTTAAGACAGGGGAAAATGTTGCCCTTAGTTTGTGCCTGACTGGTCTCACTACATGTTATAAATGAATTGTTGTTCAATGTATTTTCGTTACAAATGTATCTTTCTTATGCTTAATCCAGTGTGTGTTAATCAATCTATTGGTGTGGTTTGGGACAGGTTTCCGTGACTGGGTCCCCAAGGAGCTCCAGAGAGTGGGCTGTGTGGAGCTGCTGAACACGGTACAGCAGAGGGTCCGACCCAAGCTCCACGCCTTCGGTGGCATCCACGAGGGTGAGTTTTCTGTACCCTGTCCTCCATAGTCCTGGTTCTACGCAATAGCAGATTGGTAGAGTACTGACGTACAGCATCCATATTGTATTGTATTTGTATTTATTATGGATCCCCATTACATTACTTTTGCTGGACCCCAGGAAGAGTAGCTGCTGCCTTGGCACCTACTCTTCCTGGGTGGGGTCCAGCGAAATTTAGGCAGTTTACACAATTATAGGAAGGAGTCCAATTTCAGGCAAAACACTTCCTAACATGGATGCTGTACTAGGGTGACACTTAATACTGTATCAGTGGGGGCTATCCTGTGCCATGCATCTCTGGCTTAACAGACCTGTTATTGTCTCTTTTTTGACTCTGGTGTCTTATTTCTCTGTCCTCTGTCTGCAGGGTACGGCATTATGACGGATGGATGCACAACTTTTATCAACTCCTCCACCTGTACAGCCAGTTTCCAGCCCACCAACCCCCCCATCATATTCGACCTGCCCAACCCATAGAGCATCGGAAATAAACCAGCATTTTTTTAATCAAATGAGTTGTACTAAATGTTCATCTTCAAGATATTTGGCTTTTGTAAAAATGCTTGTAAAAATGCATGAAAATCTGATTCTGGTAATGAAATTATGAACTTTGTAAAATATGAAATATTTTCCAATTGTTTGCATTTGCTGCAATAACTGGTTTTCTGTGCCATTTGTCATTCTTTGTTTTCTCTCTGAAGACGTACAGTTGAAGTTGGAAGTTTACATACACTTAGGTTGGATTCATTAAAACTTGTTTTTCAACCACTCCACAAACTATAGTTTTGGCAAGTCGGTTAGGACATCAACTTTGTGCATGACAAGTCATTTTTCCAACAATTGTTTACAGACAGATTATTTCACTTATAATTCACTATCACAATTCCAGTGGGTCAGAAGTTTACATACACTAAATTGACTGTGCCTTTAAACAGCTTGGAAAATTCCAGAAAATGATGTCATGGCTTTAAAAGCTTCTGATAGTCTAATTGACATAATTTGAGTCAATTGGAGGTGTACCTGTGGATATATTTCAAGGCCTACCTTCAAACTCAGTGCCTCCTTGCTTGAGATCATGGGAAAATCAAAAGAAATCAGCCAAGACCTCAGGAAAAATTATTGTAGACCTCCACAAGTCTGGTTCATCCTTGGGAGCAAACACCTGAAGGTACCACATTCATCTGTACAAACAATAGTACGCAAGTATAAACACCATGGGACCACGCAGCCATCATACCGCTCAGGAAGGAGACGCATTCTGTCTCTTAGAGATTAATGTACTTTGGTGCGAAAAGAACAACAACAGCAAAGGACCTTATGAAGATGCTGGAGGAAACGGGTACAAAAGTATCTATATCCACAGTAAAAGGAGTCATATATCGACATAGATCGTACTTTTTGTAGAAATGTCCTCTGGTCTGATGAAACAAAAATAGAACTGTTTGGCCATAATGACCATCGTTATGTTTGGAGGAAATAGGGTCATGCTTGCAAGCCGAAGAACACCATCGCAACCGTGAAGCATGGAGGTGGCACCATCATGTTGTGAGGGTGCTTTGCTGCAGGAGGGACTGGTGCACTTCACAAAATAGATGGTATCATGAGGGAGGAAAATTATGTGGATATATTTGAAGCAACATCTCAAGTCATCAGTCAGGAAGTTAAAGCTTGGTCGCAAATGGGTCTTCCAAATGGACAATGACCCCAAGCATACTTCCACAGTTGTGGCAAAATGGCTTAAGGACAACAAAGTCAAGGTATTGGAGTGGCCATCACAAAGCCCTGACCTCAATCCTATAGAAAATTTGTGGGCAGAACTGAAAAAGTGTGTGAGAGCAAGGAGGCCCACAAACCTGACTCAGTTACACCCACTCTGTCAGGAGGAATGGGCCAAAATTCACCCAACTTATTGTGGGAAGCTTGTGGAAGGCAACCCAAAACGTTTGACCCAAGTTAAACAATTTAAAGGCAATGCTACCAAATACTAATTGAGTGTATGTAAACTTCTGACCCACTGGGAATGTGATGAAAGAAATAAAAGCTGAAATAAATCATTCTCTACTATTATTCTGACATTTCACATTCTTAAAATAAAGTGGTGATCCTAGCTGACCTAAGACAGGGAATTTTTACTAGGATTAAATGTCAGGAATTGTGAAAAACTGATTTTAAATGTATTTGGATAAGGTGTATGTAACCTTTCGACTTCAACCGTATACGCTTTTTGTCTGACAGGCAAGTACACTGCCTGACAGTAATCGTACCCTCTACATCAGCAATACTTGACCTCATGACAATAATAGAACATGCATTTGGCATTGTAACAAAAGTTATTTGGTCTCTGTTAAAGCCCTGTGTATTGTTGAAAATGAAACATTTTGAATATATGAAATGTTTCCAGTTATTATATACGGTAGTCCCTTGGGCTCTCACATTTATTTTGGAAAAGTATGTACCGGTACATCATCTACCTTGATCTGGGTTACATTCAACAGGACGCAACATATTATGTATATTCTCAAATGTCCCCATCTTCCATGGAGTACATGTGAATTGGTGTTTGTGTGAATTTATATAGGCCCACTAAAGCCTTTCAAAAATGTATGTTACATGCTATTCAAAGCACACATGCATTTTCATCTCACTTTTATATTTTTATCGATATTCACCAAACCGCTGTTTAAATTATATTTCACAGCTGCCGACGCAAAAGTGAGTTGTCCCCTAAAATACGGTAATAAGAATTTTGCTAATTATTTTTGTTTTGTTGCACAGTGTGAAAATGCGATCTTGCTAGCACGCAAAAAAGTTGCCAACAGTAGTCTTTTGTCATTGTAAATGCCTGTTTAGTTTCCTGGTTTATGAAACTTTTGTTTAACTTGTAATACATTTAGTTGCCTTTATATGCAAATAAAATTGCAATATTTGTACCTGTTGAATAGCTATACAGTTTTGTTTATTTTACCTTATATACATGAGTAGCGCAGCACACTAAAGGAAACCGTACATTGCTAAAGCATCCCCCTGTGTCTCGCTCCATTGGGTAGAGGTGAAGCTGTATCTGTGCACTATCTGTCCTCTCTAGGCCAGACTGATTAAGGGGTGGATTCAATCTTTATCAGTAAAGTTCACCGTTATAAACAGATTGAATCAAGCCCTAAGTCTATTACTTATCCCCTGACTGACCGCAACATGGATTAATGTGTGCTCTTGTCAAGGATGGCTGTGGCCCTATGCTGTCCTGACACCTACTATTGATTGGGAAGAATTGTCAGGGTGGCCTTGGTGTTGATGGATGTCAGGGGCATGGTGGGGAAGGAAGGCTGACTGCCACCCTGTGTGTGTGTGTTTGGTTGATTGTCTCCGCTTGAAGGTAGAGAGCTGCAGAGCTGAGTAAAAAACTATCGGGAAAACACCAGCGCAACAGACGACCATGTGTACTTGAAAGGTAGGAGGCATGAGTTTTTACTTACCAATGTAACCGCAGTGTAGTCAAGATCTGGTTACCTATAAGTACAAACATAGTTATGTTTTTGGGTGATTACATGTTAACTTATTTCCAGGTAACTTCTAAACTATACACAATGCACTATTTCTCAACGTCATATGGAGGATCTACTCTGCTACATAGTTCAAATGCTAGCTCAGTAGCTTGCTCAAGCTGGCTAACGTTAGCCACACCTCATGCTTTTCAGACTTTGTGGCTGTGTTATCTAGTGGGAACCCATTAGCACGGCAGGCTCTGGTGCCTTCTTGCCTTGGGCTCAAAACAAAAGAGAAAATCATACCTGCTAGCTCCAAAAGTGTAGTACCTCGTATGTTCTCCTTTTGTTTTGTCAACTTTTTGCCATGTTCTCTGTGAAGTAGGCTACGGGAGTTTTGTAACTTTTTCCACCTTGGCTTAGTGCTAGCGCGCTAGCTGACTGACATCTGGAATCTATCTATTTTGGCCCATTGAAATGCCCGCCTCCCTTTCGCTTTGGTAGCTAACTCTTTTAAAAGTTTAACCATCAGATGGGCCCCAACCATCAATCTGTAAGTCTCTGCTCTCTCTTTGCTTTTAGTCTGCGGTTATGCTTTAGTTGTGTTGTGTTCTAGCTGGTCTCGAGAAGTATGGCTTTAGCTTGCTTACCATAACCATGGTGGATGGCTAGGCTAATAGCTAGTTGGCTAAATAGCTAACGTTAGCTACTTGACTAGCTTGCTGGCAAAGATCACTGCATATAGCTAACATTCTTTGATAGCTGGAGTTCCAAAAATGGGTTTACTTTAATGTACACTATATAAAAAAGTATGTGGACACATATAGTTGATTTTTATTAAAACACATAGAATGTCATTGTGTGCTGTAGTGTTAAGATTTCCCTTTACTGGAACTAAGGGGCCTAGCCCGAACCATGAAAACAGCCCCAGACCATTATTCCTCCTCCACTAAACTTTACAGTTGGCACTATGCAATGGGGCAGGTAGCGTTCTCCTGGCATCCACCAAACCCAGATTTGTTCATCAGATTGCCAAATGGCGAAGTTTAATTCATCACTCTAGAGAACGCATTTCCACTGCTCCAGAGTCCAACGGCGGTGAGCTTTACACCACTCCAGCCGACACTTGGTATGATCTTAGGCTTTATGCGGCTGCTCGGCCATGGAAACCCATTTTCATGAAGCTCCCGGCGAACAGTTCTTGTGCTGACGTTGCTTCCAGAGGTAGTTTGGAACTTGGTAGTGAGTGTTGCAACCGAGGACAGAGATTTCTACACGCTACGCACTTCAGCACTCGGCGGTCCACTTCTGTAAGCTTGTGTGTGGCCTACCACTTCCCGGCTAAGCCGTTGTTGCTCCTAGATGTTTCCACTTCAGAATAACAGCACTTACAGACCAGGGCAGCTCTAGCAGGGCAGAAATTAGACAAACTGGCAGGAGAATGGCCTTACTTATCTCAGTGACTTTCAACGTGGCAGCGTCATAGGATGCCACCTTTCCAACAAGTCAGTGTTTGTCTATGGAGATTGCATGGCTGCGTGTTCGATTTTATACACCTGCCAGCAACGGGTGTGGCTGAAATAGCTGAATCCACAATCCAATTTCAAGGGGTGTACCCATACTTTTGTATATATAGTGTATGTAATGGGGATTGATAGACACACACAAACGCAAACAATTCACACAATGATGTTATGAAACAATGAATGTGCAAATTGACGGGATAGCGCATTCTTGAGAGACGTGTATTGTGCATCTTAAAGGCTCTGCATGGTCAATCTGACATCTGCAGTGGCTGTACAGCATTTACTGCGATATGGCCTCTGTAGAAGTCAGGTATTCATGCTTCTTGCACTTCGCAGAGCTGTTGTGAATAAAGTTGTCAAGTCAGTGAGTTTCTGTTTATACAGGATCTCCCACCCCCACCTACCATCAGTGAATCATGTCAATGCGGAGTTATAAAGAGCTATATGGAGCCCTATGCATTGTTTAAAAGAAATTGGAAGCATATGGAGCTAGACTTTGCAAGCCTCCGGAGGCTGCACAGTTGCGTCACACCCTCTATACAGAGCCTATGGACAGCATTGCCAGATCAAGCATCAATAAACTATTAGCCACACTCCCCTTCTTCCTGGACTGCACCATCCCTGCAGCCTCCGCAATGCATTAGTTTACTGAGATGGGCACGAATCAGACAGGTGTCTTGTGTGCCATAAAAATGAATATATTTGCTACTGCTCGACTCAGAAATTATTGGTCGACTAACAGCCTATCGACCAAACAATCGACCAGTCGACTAATTGGGGTCAGTCCTAGAATTAACTGGCTTGCAGGGTCCTCCATATTACATCACACCCCCGGAAAAAAAAAACTTCCGACTTGACTAAGCCCTTCTACGGAATTATGTCCAGTTTTATGTAATAATTACAAAAATTGAAAAGTGATGTGTAACTTTGCATTGGGACTTTTGATGCATATACTAATGCAAATCCATATGTTACATGTGGTTATGTTTATGCTACCTACCCTTTTTAAAAGCAGCGGGTGGGCATCCTGTTGCCTCTGACCACAGATCATCAACCATCAATTACCATCGGCCTAATTTCAGTTCATTTCCAGACAATTCTACATCAGCTAAAAATAAGAAGAAGAGGCTCCAGTGGTCACGTTACCACCAACACTGGACAATTGAGGAGTGGAGAAACATGACCTGGAACATGACAGAGTTCAGTTTACTTGAGTGGCCTGTGCAGTCCCCAGACCTCAACCCAATAGAGCATCTTTAAGATGAGATGGAACGGGCTGTTCACAGCATGAATGTAACCCTGTCCAATCTGCAGCAACTACGTGATGCCATCGCTTCAGCATGGACCAACATCCCTGTGGAATGTTTCCAACACCTTGTAGAATTCCCTGAAGAATTCAGTCTGTTCTGGAGGCAAAGGGGGGTCCGACCCGGTACTAGATGGATGCACCTAATAAACTGTCAGGTGAATGTATCTCTCAGATATAGGACAAACACTTTATCGTTATTCAATGCATTTCTATGCTATAGGGTCTGGCTCCAGCATATGCTGTACCTTCTCAAGCCACAGATGCTGAGACATAGTAGTGTGTACTAGCTAGCTAGCTGCACATGTAACCTTTATTTAACTAGGCAAGTCAGTTAAGAACAAATCCTTATTTACAATGACAGCCTACCCCAGCCAAACCCAGACAACGCTGGGCCAATTGTGCACAGCCCTATGGGACTCCCAATCACAGCCAGATGTGATGCAGCCTGGAGTCGAACCAGGGACTGCAGTAACACCTCTTGCACGGAGATGCCTTAGACCGCTGCGCCACTCGGGAGCCCAAGCAACAGTGCTTAACATAACACCCTGGCATAGCACACTGAGCCCTGGAACAAAGCATTTTGGGCGGCAGGTAGCCTAGTGGTTAGAGCGTTTGGCCTGTAACTGAAAGGTTGCTAGATTGAATCCCCAAACTGACAAGGTAAACATCTGTAGTTCTGCCCCTGAACAAGGCAGTTAACCCACTGTTCCTAGGCTGTCATTGTAAATAAGAATTTGTTCCTAACTGACTTGCCTAGTAATAAAAGATTCTGACACGCCAGTGAGCCAGTAAACATCTTGTAGAATGTTGAAAACAGAATGGTGCAGGTTGCATGGTCACTACCACAATGTTTGCATTTACAGTGTATGTAATATTTTTTTTTAAATGACACCTATGAATTATTTTCTAACATGTTTATGTCACTGCACACGTCATCTCTGTCAATGTAGGTAAGCTGGTGGAGCATGTGTGAGGTTTTGCTATTTGTATGCAGTCAAAGCGGTAAGGAGCCTGAATGTGACGTTTCTGACCAGATGTCGTCTAGATGTTTGAGGCTCCATGTGCCACTGCAAAACAACATCAACAAAATAGAGTGTGCAAATCTGTCATCAAGGCAAAGGGTGGCTACTTGAAGAATCTCAAATATAAAATATATTTTGATTTGTTTAACAGTTTTTTGTTTACTACATGATTCCATATGTGTTATTTCATAGTTTTGATGTCTTCACTATTATTCTACGATGTAGAAAATAGTAAAAATAAAGAAAAACCCTTGAATGAGTAGGTGTTCTAAATCTTTTGAACAGTAGTGTAAATCCCATTCGTTTTTGGAGGGGGGGGGCTCAGATCTGCCCCTGCCTACCCCACAACATTATGAAAAATATGAGTTACAATTACAGTATCCACACATTTTGTTATTCCATGTTCCTTCTATCACAAAGATTTAATTTACTTTGCATAAAAAAGCCTGGGATTCAATCTGATTGCAGATCTGGACAATACGCCATTTAAAGGTAATTTCCATTGACTGACATATGCAGCGTTTCCTGTGAATATGGTCTCCACGAACGTGGGAACATTGCGCTTTTTTGCAATGATTGTTTTCCCGACCTAACACCTCAAAAATATCGTACCACTCACTGTGGATATTTTTGTTGTTGTTGAAACCCTCTGGACCTCTCAATTCCATTTCTTTTCATTAGAGGTGACTCCAGGCAACCCATTTCTAGTAAGAGTTTGAGGCAGTTACATATTGTGTCCTCTGGTTGGCTGCTTCATTTGTTCATGACACTCATCACTGAGGACCCAGAGCAAGCCCCGTCATCTCAGACGGCGTTAGAGTTACACACATACAAATACACACTCACCCCACACAACATGCAACGACATAGGTTAGGGTGAAGCTGGCTCCCTCACACTCATACAATGACAGGCGTGCAAGGGGAAGTAACCCACTGTGGGAATTGAAGCGCAATGGATAACAACATCACCCAAATGTCTTGGCCTCTAGATGGATCAGTGGGGTCAGCAGGGTATTTCAGTTGGTCTAGGAAACACAGCAGGCCCTGAGGCCTAGCAGTGCCTTGTTGCAAGCTTCTACCTGTCAGAACAACTCAGTCAAATGCAGAGGAAGATTGACAGGGGCATGTCAGTATTAGTGTCCGTGTTAGTTGGTCAACAGGATGAGGAGCCTGTTTGCTTAACCCATTATTTGGGAAATAGTATTATTATTTAAAGGCAGCATTATGCTGAAATCAAGACATCAAGTGTCTTACATTCTCTGTCTTTGTCCATCGCTAAATCTTTACATTTTACCAATATTTTGTGATTGTTGTTTTAGTTAAATGTATTTTTCAAATCAATATGCCACAATTAAAGGAGTCATATACTGTGCTGGTAATCATTCATTCCGGTTTCATTCACAGTCTGTCCCCATGTTACCTTGCTTTATGTCCCTAGAGATGAACCTGCCAGAGGTGAGGGGATTTCAGATGCACAAAGAAAAACTGCTACACAAACAGAGGGACCATAAGAGGAGAGAGACAGACATCAGGAACCATGAGCCTGCTGATTCAATGCTGTGTCAGGAAGACACTGTGTCAGGAAGAGCAGGAGAGAGCAGGGGAAGAGCGTTACTGAACCTGCCTAGCTCACCCTGTCTGTTTACAAGCCACTCTGCTGCCACCTTACGTTTGGCCAATCCTGCTCAGGAAAGGATATTCTGCCCCCTTCTTGCCGTACATCTAACATGCTACTTCACTTGAAATAAGGACAACGATGCCCTCCTTTGGTCATAATTGTATAACCCTCCTTTATGCATTGGAGATGGGACAGAGAAGTTCTCAATAACTCTCTTTATTCATCAAACGCATTCTGTTTTTTCTTTTCTTTTTTTGCTATACATAAATCACTATTGATGACACAACACAAATCACTTGAATGAGCTTGATGGGTCATGTTTAGACGTCGTTAATGTATATGTAACAACATTAGTTATCCTCAGTGTAAACTAATGTATGAGCTTAATTCATTCTTTGTCCTGGAGCTCTGTGGCTCAGAGGCTCAGCTCTCTGTTGGTTTGTCCCAGGATCTGTACACTCTCCTGCAGTCCCTGAGCCTCTGTGTCCCTCTGGGGCATGGTCATTAGTACTCCTATACATCCCTTCCCAGCCCAGCACATGGAGAAACACCTCCTCCTCTAACCCATACATGCCCTGGAAAAAAACACATACACAATCACAACACCCACACACATCATATTGTGGTGGCAGAATGGGGAGAGCTGTTGTAACTTCTCAAGGGATATGTTCTGTGTTGGACTGTGATGTTATGCCTTTCATAGACCCCTGGTATGTATGCAACCTAGCACAATGCCATTGTGTTCTGGAACTGTTGCTTGTATAAAATAACTGCTGTGTACACAATATGATTGTAATTTTACCTCACACTATGTAAGGGACATGTAACCATTTACTCTTTGAGTTCTTCAAATCAAACTTTGTTTGTCACATGCGCCGAATACAACACCGTGAAATGCTTACTTACAAGCCCTTTACCAACAATGCAGTTCAAGAAAGAGTTAAGTAAACTAAAGTAAAAAATAATAAAAAGTAAGACAATAAAATAACAATAACGAGGCTACAGTGAGGGAAAAAAGTATTTGATCCCCTGCTGATTTTGTACGTTTGCCCACTGACAAAGAAATTATCAGTCTATAATTTTAATGGTAGGTTTATTTGAACAGTGAGAGACAGAATAACAACAAAAAAATCCAGAAAAACGCATGTCAAAAATGTTATAAATTAATTTGCATTTTAATGAGGGAAATAAGTATTTGACCCCTCTGCAAAACATGACTTAGTACTTGGTGGCAAAACCCTTGTTGGCAATCACAGGGGTCAGACTTTTCTTGTAGTTGGCCACCAGGTTTGCACACATCTCAGGAGGGATTTTGTCCCACTCCTCTTTGCAGATTTTCTCCAAGTCATTAAGGTTTCGAGGTTGACGTTTGGCAACTCGAACCTTCAGCTCCCTCCACAGATTTTCTATGGGATTAAGGTCTGGAGACTGGCTAGGCTACTCCAGGACCTTAATGTGCTTCTTCTTGAGCCACTCCTTTGTTGCCTTGGCCATGTGTTGTGGGTCATTGTCATGCTGGAATACCCATTTTCAATGCCCTGGCCGAGGGAAGGAGGTTCTCACCCAAGATTTGACGGTACATGGCCCCGTCCATCGTCCCTTTGATGCGGTGAAGTTGCCCTGTCCCCTTAGCAGATAAACATCCCCAAAGCATGTTTCCACCTCCATGTTTGACGGTGGGGATGGTGTTCTTGGGGTCATAGGCAGCATTCCACCTCCTCCTCCTCCACCTCCTCCTCCCGTGTAGTTCTGGGCTGATTCCTCACCGTTCTCATGATCATTGCAACTCCACAAGGTGAGATCTTGCATGGAGCCCCAGGCCGAGGGAGATTGACAGTTATTTTGTGTTTCTTCCATTTGCGAATAATCGCACCAACTGTTGTCACCTTCTCACCAAGCTGCTTGGCGATGGTCTTGTAGCCCATTCCAGCCTTGTGTAGGTCTACAATCTTGTCCCTGACATCCTTGGAGAGCTCTTTGGTCTTGGCCATGGTGGAGAGTTTGGAATCTGATTGATTGATTGCTTCTGTGGACAGGTGTCTTTTATACAGGTAACAAACTGAGATTAGGAGCACTCCCTTTAAGAGTGTGCTCCTAATCTCAGCTCGTTACCTGTATAAAAGACACCTGGGAGCCAGAAATCTTTCTGATTGAGAGGGGGTCAAATACTTATTTCCCTCATTAAAATGCAAATCAATTCATAACATTTTTTACATGCGTTTTTCTGGATTTTTTTGTTGTTATTCTGTCTCTCACTGTTCAAATAAACCTACCATTAAAATTATAGACTGATCATTTCTTTGTCAGTTGGCAAACGTACAAAATCAGCAGGGGATCAAATACTTTTTTCCCTCACTGTATATACAGTGGGTACGGGTACCGAGTCAATTTGCGGGGGTACAGGTTAGTCAAGGTCATTTGTACATGTAGGTAGGGGTAAAGTGACTATGCATAAATAATAAACAGCAAGTAGCAGCAGTGTAAAAACAAATTGGGGGGGGGGGTGTCAATGTAAATAGTCCGGGTGGCCATTTGATGAATTGTTCAGCAGTCTTATGGCTTGGGGGTAGAAGCTGTTAAGGAGCCTTTTGGTCCTAGATTTGGCGCTCCGGTACCGCTTGCCGTGCGGTAGCAGAGAGAACAGTCTATGACTTGGGTGATTGTCTTTGATGAACTGGGCCGTACGCATTACCCTCTGTAGCACCTTATGGTCAGATACCAGGTGGTGATGAAACCGGTCAGGATGCTCTCGATGGTGCAGCTGTAGAACTTTTTGAGGATCTGGGGACCCATGCTAAATCTTTTCAGTCTCCTGAGGGGGAAAAGGTGATGTCGTGCCCTCTTCACGACTGTCTTGGTGTGTTTGGACCATGATAGTTCGTTGGTGACGTGGACACCAAGGAACTTGAAACTCTCGACCTGTTCCACTACAGCCCCGTCAATGTTAATGGGGGGCTGTTCCTGTAGTCCACGATCCGCTCCTTTGTCTTGCTCACATTGAGAGAGAGGTTATTGTCCTGGCACCACACTGCCAGGTCTCTGACCTCCTCCCTATAGGCTGTCTCATCATTGTCAGTGATCAGGCCTACCACTGTTGTGTCATCAGCAAACTTAATGATGCTGTTGGAGTCGTGTTTGGCCACGCAGTTGTGGGTGAACAGGGAGTACAGGAGGGGACTAAGCACGCAACCCTGAGGGGCTCCCGTGTTGAGGATCAGCGTGGCAGATGTGTTGTTGCTTACCCTTACCATCTGGGGGAGGCCCGTCAGGAAGTCCAGGATCCAGTTTCAGAGGGAGGTGTTTAGTCTCATGGTCCTTAGCTTAGTGATGAGCTTTGTGGGCACATGTTGTTGAATGCTGAGCTGTAGTCAATGAACAGCATTCTCACATAGTCCAGGTGGGAATGGGCAATGTGGAGTGCGATTGAGATTGCATCATCTGTGGATCTGTTGGAGTGATATGCAAATTGGAGTGGGTCTAGGGTATCCGAGATGAAGCTGTTGATGTGAACCATGACCAGCCGTTCAAAGCACTTCATGGCTACCGGCTTGAGTGCTACGGGGCGGGAATCATTTAGGCAGGTTACCTTTGCTTCCTCGGGCACAGGGACTATGGTGGTCTGCTTGAAACATGTAGGTCTTACAGACTCGGTCAGGGAGAGGTCAAAAATGTCAGAGAAGACACTTGTCAGTTGGTCCGCACATGCTTTGAGTACACGTCCTGGTAATCCGTCTGGCACTGCGGCTTTGTGAATGTTGACCTGTTTAAAGATCTTGCTCACATTGGCTATCGAGAGCGTTATCACACAGTCGTCCGGAACAGCTGGTGCTATCATGCATACTTCAGTGTTGCTTGCCTTGAAGCGAGCATAAAAGGCATTTAACTCGTCTGGTAGGCTCGCGTCACTGGGCAGCTCGCAGCTGGGTTTACCTTTGTTGTCCGTAATAGTTTTTGAGCGTCAGAGCCGGTGTAGTAGGATTCAATCTTAATCCTGTATTGACGCTTTGCCTGTTTGATGGTTCGTCTGAGGGAGTAGCGGGATTTCTTATAAGCGTCCAGATTTGTGTCCCTCTCCTTGAAAGCAGATCTAGCGTTTAGCTCGATGCGGATGTTGCCTGTAATCCATGGCTTCTAGTTGGGACGACGTCGTTGATGCACTTATTGATGAAGCCGATGACTGAGGTGGTATACTCCTCAATGCCATTGGATGAATCCCGAACATATTCCAGTCTGTGCTAGCAAAACAGTCCTGTAGCGTAGCATCCGCATCATCTGACCACTTCTGTATTGAGCGAGTCACTGGTAAAAAAAAAGTAGAATTATGGTCAGATTTTCCAAATGGAGGGCGAGGGAGAGCTTTGTTTGCGTCTCTGTGTGTGGAGTAAAGGTGGTCTAGACTTTTCTTCCCTCTGGTTGCACATGTGACAAGCTGGTAGAAATTAGGTAAAACAGATTTAAGTTTGCCTGCATTAAAGTCCCCGGCCACTAGGAGTGCCGCTTCTGGTTTGTGGTGGTAAATAGACAGATGCAAATAATATTTTGGTATACATCTTATCATACTGTACTCTACCTCAGGTAGGCAATACCTCGAGATTTCTTTAACTTCTTGACGCTAGGGGTCATATATATACATATTTTTTTTAAATAACGTTCCCAAGGTAAACGGACTATTTCTCAGGTCCAGTAGAATATGCATATAATTTACAGATTAGGATAGAAAACAGTCCAAAGTTTCCAAAACTGTCAAAATATGTGAGTATAACAAAGTGAGTATAACAAAACTGATTCTGCAGGCGAAAACCTGAGAAAATATAAACTGGAAGTGATATATTTTTTAAAAGATCTGTGTTTCCTGGCTAGTCTTTCTTCCATTTAAAGGGGTATCATCAGATTCCTTTTCCAATGGCTTCCTCAGGCTGTGACCAGGCTTTAGACATAGTATCAGGCTTTTATTTTGAAAAATGAACGAGATTTTTCAAAAGTAGTCAGGTGTCCTCTGAATAGTTCTTGCGGGAGCTCTCTCCATCCAGGGGAGCTCTCCATTTTCCTTTTCTCTCTTATTGAATAGGTTACGGTCCGGTTGAAATATTATCAATTCTGTTTGTTAAAAACAACCTGAGGATTGATTATAAAAAACATTTGACATGTTTCTACGACCATTACGGATACTTTTTGGAATGTTCGTCGAACGGAACGAGGCTGTAGTTTTCTGAATATAACGCGCAACCCAAACAATGTTTTTTTCTTATAAAAGTAATATTTATCGAACAAAAAGAACATTTGTTGTGTAACTGGGAGTCTCGTGAGTGCAAACATCCAAAGATTATCAAAGGTAAGCGATTCATTTTATTGCTTTTCTGACTTTCGTGACCAAGCTAACCAAGCTAATATAAGGCTAACTGTTCTAGCATTGATTGATACACTCACAAAAGCTTAGATTGCTTTCGTTGCAAAGCATATTTTCAAAATCCGACACGATAGGTGGATTAACAACAAGCTAAGCTGTGTTTTGGTATATTTCACATGTGATTGCATGATTATAAATATTTTTTGTAATATTTTTGTATCTGATACGTTTGGGAATTTTCTTCTGCCTTTCAGCACCGGAACGAGGCTGTAGTTTTCTCAACATAACGCTCAACCCAAATGGCGTTTTTTTGTTGTAAAAGTAATATTTATCGAACAAAAAGAACATTTATTGTGTAACTGGGAGTCTCGTGAGTGCAAACATCCGAAGATTATCAAAGGTAAGCGATTCATTTTATTGCTTTTCTGACTTTCGTGACCATGCTAATTTGAGGCTAGCTGTTGTAGCATTGATTGATACACTCACAAAAGCTTGGATTTCTTTCTCTGTAAAGCATATTTTCTAAATCTGACACGATAGGTGGATTAACAACAAGCTAAGCTGTGTTTTGGTATATTTCACTTGTGATTGCATGATTATAAATATTTTTTGTAATATTTTTGAATTTGGCACCCTGCAATTCAGCGGTTGTTTAGGGAAATGATCCCGTAATCGGGATCTGTGCGCAGAAAGGTTAATATTAGACATCCCGCACCAGCTGTTATTGACAAATAGACACACACCCCCGCCCCTCGTCTTACCAGACTTAGCTGTTCTGTCCTGCTGATGCGTGGAAAATCCTGCCAGCTCTATATTATCCGTGTCGTCGTTCAGCCACGACTCGGTGAAACATAAGATATTACAGTTTTTAATGTCCCATTGGTAGGATAGTCTTGATCGTATATCATCCATTTTGTTTTCCAATAATTGCACGTTGGCCAATAGAACGGATGGTAGTGGAAGTTTCCTCACTCGCCTACGAATTCTCAGAAGACAGCCCGATCTCCGCCCCTTTTTCTCTGTCTTTTCTTCATGCAAATGACGGGGATTTGGGCCTGTTCCTGAGAAAGCAGTATATCCTTCGCGTCGGACTCGTTAAAGAAATATCTTTATCAAGTTCCAGGTGAGTAATCGCTGTTCTGATGCCCAGAAGTTATTTTCGGTCATAAGAGATGGTAGCAGCAACATTATGTACAAAATAAGTTACAAACAACAAAATAGCACATTTGGTTAGGAGCCCGTAAAACGGCAGCCATCCCCTCCGGCTATCAGGTATGAAGGTAAGACCCAGATGCAGACCACATCGAATAAACAATAGTTTAATGATCCAATAGGGGCAGGCAATAGACAGGTCAAGGCAGGCATGGGTCAGTAAACCAGAGGTAAGGCAATGGTACCAGACAGCAGGCAGGCTCAGGGTCAGGGTAAGCAGAGGTCAAAAATCCAGTGGGGGGCAAAGGTCCAGGTCGGTAGGCAGGGTCAGGGTCAGGGGCAGGCAAAGAAGTCAGGCAGGCGGGCTTGGAGTCAGGACAGGCAAGGGTCAAAACCAGGAGGGCGAGAAAAGAGAGACTGGGAAAAAACAGGAGCTGAGAAACAAAACGCTGGTTGACTTGACAAACAAGACGAACTGGCAACGGACAAACAGAGAACACAGGTATATATACACAGGGGATAATGAGGAAGATGGGCGACACCTGGAGGGGGGTGGAGACAATCACAAGGACAGGTGAAACAGATCAGGATGTGACACTGGAGCCATTTCCCTGTGAAATCAAAGACAGAGCTCCCTCGCAGCTGCTTGATTAAATATGTTTCTATTATACAATTAAATAGTCTCTGCATTAATCTTTGGATTGAGTTTTCCACAACAATATGTTATAATACACACAACTGTTATTACGCTATTACAGTAGGCTATACACTCTTTTGCAGATCTACCTACCTTGGTGAGGGTGAACACAGGGTGAATGGTGTGGAGGTTCTTGAGTATGACCTGTGCTAGGCTGGACACACTCAGACCAATGGCCCAGGAGGTTCAGCCAGATCCCCTTATAAGCACTAAAGACAGACATTTCCCATATTACTGTGTGTGTATACTCAAAATAATACTGACTTGCTCTAACTGGAATTTAAGCCCTTGTTTCTAGTGATTTAGTGATGACAGGGATAATGCTGGTCGTCAGTACCGTTAATAAAGGTCCGAGTCCTGCCCAGCCTCCAGCTCTCTAGTGAGGCTCTGGAGCACAGCCACATTTGCCCCACTCCACACCGCCACTGTGTGGACAAAAGAGGAAACAACAAGTACAGTATGTATCTATCAAATCTCAAATGGATGATCAACTCCTGAAATAGTATTGAATTGGTCTGTTTAAAATGAATGTGTGTATAACAGTTCAAAGTTCAAAATGTTTGTATGGATTGATTGCGAGGCTGTTTTTGACAGGAGGGGTAGGAGGGAGAGCCTCACCACTGGACTCCCCGTGCTCTCCTGTGATGTGGCCATGGACAATGCTGTGGTGGACCTGCAGTCTTTCTCCCATCAGAAAGCAGAACCGTGCTAGTCCAGATTGGTCCTGCTGCCGATGACCCTCTCTGAGAGAACCCACTCAGCCTTCAGGCCACATACCGATGTAGGATCTGAATTTGACCAGTATTGTCATAGCAAAATAATCTTGCAGCAACAGGATTTGAACGTTTAGTCCATAATGTTGCTTGATCGGTGGTCAGGCTATTAGCTGGACAAAAGTAGGCTACATGAAACGTGCAATACTGTTAATAGGTGTGGTAATGCAGGTTTTCAATTAATATATGTAAATCCCAAAGCTCATCTGCATTTCCTGCGGGGCAGGAAATTTCTCAGCAACAAAAGAGTGTTCAAATTAAGATCCCACATCTTTAGTTCAGCACATCCACTGACGTGCCACAGGGTACACTGTACATGGCGTTAGCCAACAGCCCAGGTTAGAAACAAATATGGTGTATAAATGCTCAATTACTATTTGGCATTGTTTATTCACAACAGGAATACACCTTTTCTTAGGGAAAAGGAGTAATGTAACTGTAAGTTTGACTTGAAAGACTTCTCAGCAGTCTGATTTCCTACTCACTTCTCCCTAAACTATTATAATAAGGGACCATGGTGTAGTGAGTTACCAGTGGTGTAAAGTACTTAAGTAAAAATACTTTAAAGTACTTAAGTCGTTTTGGGGGGTATCTGTATTTTACTATAATATTTTTGACTACTTTTATTCTTACTCCACTACATTCCTGAAGAAAATACGTACTTTTTACTCCCATACATTTTCCCTGACACCAAAAAGTACTCGTTACATTTTGAATGCTGAGGTATGGTCCAATTCACACACTTATCAATATAACGAGTTGTCATCCCTACTGCCTCTGATCTGGCGGACTCACTAAACACAAACGATGATGTCTGAGTGTGCCCGTGTGTCCGTAAGCGGCAGGAAAAAACTCAGATAATACTTTTATTTCCCTTTTGACCCACAATCAAAAGTCACACAAGCATGAAGATGTCTTACTCAATGGGGGGGGGGGGGGGGGGGGGGGTTCATGCAGGAACCGATGGGGTGGGGGTTCATGAAGGAACCAGTGGGATGCTTGAATGCCCCAAAATTGCACATGCAGGAACGCCCCAAATTGCACATGCAGGAACGCCCCAAATTGCAGGCTGTAGTTGCACACTATTGCAATTGAGTACTTTTTGCACCACAGTGAGTTACCAGGGTTTAAATACCACCAGGAGGATGGCGTCAGGGCTGTGCTGGGCCAGCCCAAGATCATTTCATACCTTTGTTGGAAATGTATAGCACTTCATAACAAGCTTAAAATAAAAAGTATTTGGTGGACTCTGATATGCACAGTGGGATTCACAGACCGTAAGATACTGAGGACACCGACATTACCCACACCCAAGATGGTCACTTTGGTGTTTCCACCTACTTCTGGTCTAGGACCATCATGCGTGATGGGACTTACAACCAATTCACTAGTACACCCAGCCTGTAGACAGTCCAGTTAGTTAGTTATATTGTATTCACCTGGTTATTGCATTATGTTATAACAACCTATCACTAATTTCAAGGAGATGGAAAGTTCAAGAATGTATAATTCCGAAAAGTCGAGCATTTTTCATACAGTAAAAATGAAGTTCGATGTCCCTGCGGTCGAAGGTGCAATAAATTAATAGCGGAGGTTACGTCTTTTGACACTAGATGGCAGAAAATTAATTGCTAAAAGTTTCCTTGGGAACGAGCTCTATCCATAGGACAAGAAAGCTGTGCCCAACAAAAACGATTGAAAATTAGCCTGGCGTTTACGGTGGTGACGTAATGATTTGATGGGGATGGGACGCATGGTCTGTGCTGGTGCACGATGTGCGCACGGGAGATGAGAGTTTCATATTCTTGCATGGATATTCAGCGAAAATAGGATTTTATTGCGGTGAGTGTTTTATATTTCAAGAATTTTCGTACAGTGATATCTATCATGTTGGACTACGCTCCTTTTGGAGTGCATTTGTACATGTTTACTTTTTACATTGCGTTTACAGTAGGAATATAATTCATGTTGTAGGTTACTTCTAATGGGGAAACTTTAAATACGTTCAACTAACTGTAGTCTGTAGCCTATTTGGGTAACTTTAGTTTAGAGACCGTGTGGAGTTTTGAGAATCATCGATTTTCCTAAACGATGATGACGATCACGAAGATAATGTATCAATTTATTAAGATATTCATTGCAGCTAAATGTTCATAAAATACATTTAGGTGGCAACTGCCAGATGGTGATTACTTATCTTAAATACAGTTTAGTTCAGCTGTAATATCTGTTGGCATCTCAAATGATCAGATTATCTCCAACAATCATAAAAAGACAACAGTCTCCATGGGACCCAACATCTCTGACTGCAGCATTAGTGTGATTTACATGGTGGGTAATTCAAGCTCTTCTCTCAGATCATGCGTGATGAAACTGTATTAAGCCCATTGGACTGAACTATGCTCATCAGCTATCATCATCAGCGGGTTAAATCCTATCAATTCCAATGAAGGCAGGGCATCACTGCTGCAGGCTGCATCCCTAACTAAGCACCATGGGTCAGAGACCAGCATCCTCTGGGACCCAGTCTCTCCTGTCAATCCTGTGGCCCAGTCCTCAATGCAGCATCTCTGGGTTGAGACTGAAGAAGCAGAGCTATGGTTGACCTCACCACTGCCAGAGCCCCAGAGTCCTTTGGGAGGTATCGACTCTGATCATTTCTTTTGAGAAGTGGTGTATCCTTATTTACATCCTGGGAAGAAGGATCTGGGATTTCCCTTCCCCTTGGGGATTATTGGGTTGTGGATATTGACGAGTTGAGACTGAGCAGAGAAGAGAGGGGGTATCTGGCATACAGCCTGAGATGGAATCGGGAGCTGAGGGGAGCCAGCATCAGCACCAGGGGAGGAAGCCTGTGACACATGCACTGGAGGATCAGAAAAAGGTAAGTGGAGGCCACTATGCTGTCTGTCTCTCTGTCTGTTCCCTAATGACCTCTAGGTAGCTGCCCTGAAGCCCTGTTCCACAGTGGTCATCATGTCACAAACAGGAGCTCTCTTGTTGATTCACCCAAGTTGATTTTGACATAATGATGGCTACCCTGTTAAGGTGGTATATCAAATCAGTGGCTGGTGCACCATGTGTCTCAGTGTCGATGGTTGATTCTTCGGACAAATCCTCTGTTGACATCAAAATGTGTGCATGTCACAGGAGTTTCTGAATGCTTTGATCTTTGAATCTGAATAGGACAAAATGATTGAGTAATGATATAAGTCATTTTGATTGCCATCTGTTGGAAAACTTAAAAATGGTATGAAAGAATATAAATGATGTATGATGGCAGTGAAAATGACAGTAACAAAAGTATTCTTATGCTTGGCTAGAGTTGATTATGTATCTTTTATAAGAGACGTATTGGAGAACCCGTCCCCCATCTGTTCAGGCCTTAGACCAGGATCTTATAAGGGGGTTCTCTACGGTAGCTAGGTTGTCACCCAACCCCACCCCCATGGCTGGCAGCTGGGGCAGCATATATTGGTCACGCTTTGGTGAAGCGTCAACATTGAACTGTGGGGCTGTCGTGGAAATTAGGTAATTTGTTTTGATAAATCGCTTTTGATGATTTTCCGTGTGGAAATCTCCCTTTGAACAAAGTAAAGCTCAGTGTTGAGTATTATTATATTAGACCCCTCACTCACGCCTTATGGCAACCTAGTTGCCTTGTTACTCCTACCTCATTGTTGTCCTTCATTCAGCCGACCCTTATTTGTCATTATTTCATCTGTGGCTGATAAAATGTTATATTTGTTCAGACCTGTGGTGTCTATGATTCAGTGTTCTTGATAGGTACAGACCTGTGGTGTCTATGATTCAGTGTTCTTGATAGGTACAGACCTGTGGTGTCTATGATTCAGTGTTCTTGATAGGTACAGACCTGTGGTGTCTATGATTCAGTGTTCTTGATAGGTACAAGTAGAAGAACTCTGTTTGTTAAAGGAAAGAGTCACACATTTAGAATGTTATATCATTTTTGTGCATCTCTGAGCGATGTTCTATCAATTCCCGGGGTCATACGATGCAAAACTCGTCATACCGGCTGTATTTATGCCTGCTTGAACGGCGAATAGCTCAGATACACATGAAAACATCAAATGACCCCGGGAATAGATAAAACATCGCTCAGAGATGCACAAAAACAACATAACATTCAAAATGGGTGAAGTTTTTCTTTAACACATCATGAATCTTCAATAGTTTGCCAAAAGTACAGTACATTAAACGTTGAAAAAAGTATGTCAACATAAAAATTTTTTAAAAAAGGAGCTGATTGTGGACAACAGGAGACAAAAGAGGGAGCACGCCCCCATCCACATCGATGGGGCCGCAGTGGAGAAGGTCAAAAGCTTTAAGTTTCTCGGCATGTACATCACAGAGGACCTGAAATGGTCCCACCACACCGACACCGTTGTAAAATAGGCGCAACAGCGACTCTTCAACCTCAGGCGGCTGAAGAAATTCGGCATGGCCCCTGAGACCCTCGCGAACTTCTACAGATGCACCATTGAGAGCATTCTGTCGGGCTGAATCACCGCCTGGCTCTTTCGGAGTGCCATCAGCCCAATGCACCATCTGGGGCACGTTGCCTGCCCTCATTAAGGTCTGTTCACTGTGCTACCACGAAGACGGTACAGGTGCATCAGAGCCGGGACAGAGAGACTGAGAAACAGCTTATTATCACCAGGATATCAGACTGTTGAACAGCCATCACTAGCCAGCTACCTGCATGGTACTCAGCCCTGCACCTTGAGACTAATGCCCCATGTGCATAGATAGAGTCATTGAAAGCTGGTCACATCATATTCTGTTTATAAATCGTTGTTTCCTCACTGTGTATGTATATACTGTATTCTCGTCCTATATACCTACTACTGTACATACCGTTTTCTTTTCCAAATTATATACTGTCTTTACACACCACATACTTATATTGTGGATTCTCACACAGGCTCACTCAAATATATCTACTTTGTATTGCTATTTCTTGATGTCTTGTCGTGTTTTTTAAAATAATTTTATTTGTGAGACATTCGACTGAACTGTTGGAGCTAGTAGCATAAGCATTTTGCTGCACCTGCTATAACACCTGCAAATCTATGTACGCCACCAATAAGCTTTGATTTGAAAAGAGTCGTTTTCTGTGACTTGATGCTTTGGTTGACCCCCTACAGAATTATTGATAGGTCCAGGTACAGTGATCTGAATAATCTCGGTTTGTGACGGTTGCATCATTCATTACTGGACTCTTAACCTGATCGGCCATCTTTTAGACCACTAATTCACACAGTGAAACATGTTAGTCCCCATATTAGTCATCTATCTGGTATGACATTGGCTACCTACAAAGCTACAGTGAGTACTGTAGCCTTTATGCTGTTTAGGATGTAATTTTGTTCCAAAGTTAGTCAAATTAGGCAGTTGTTTTCACAGTCCACATGTGCCCCAACTGTGCCCTCCCTTGAATTACACTTATTGGCACTTTTATAACAAAGCACACATTTCATAACAATTTTTGTTGAGTTGTTGAAAGTTGTAATAGAGTCAAACATAACGTCTGTTTGTCTTTGTGTGTTCTTACGTTGGTGCACATCTAGGCTCTGCAGCACTACATATTCATATTTAGTTTCTTTCTGCAAGCTCTGTAAAGGAAAATTAGCAATAGAATGGTGTGATGAGTGGCTCCCGAGTGGCGCAGCAGTCTAAGGCCCTGCATCTCAGTGCTAGAGGTGTCACTACAGACCCTGGTTCAATTCCAGGCTGTATCACAACTGTCTGTGATTGGAAGGCCCATAGGGCTGTGCACAATTGGACCAGCATCATCTGGGTTTGGCTGGGGTAGGCCATCATTGTAAATGAGAATTTGTTCTTAACTGACTTGCCTAGTTAAATAAAAGTGAATTTTTGTGTTGATCCTATGTAGTGTTGGACAGGGCTCTGCCTACTCTCCTTTCCTCACTGTGGCTGAGTGGAGCTGGAGGAGAGGACTTCTGTATGAACTAGGGTCCTGTCATGTGCATTAGCTGTAGTCACTGACATTGAACCTAATAAGTTTATAGGGCCTGGAAAGAATGGTGGATTGTCCAGAGTTATGGAGGGACATCAAGTGATCCTGTCAAAAGGTATTAGACGACACACAGCCAGCTCAGACTTTGTCTTCACGATCGTTTGGAAAAGTTCAGCCTAAAGTACGAGGTTAACGGCTCTGCGAGCTGTTAGATGGTGTGATTGAGGATGAGGAGTACAGTACTACTTAAGAGGGTTACTACTATTTTCTTCATATATTCGTTCATATAAATATGTGCATCATATTTCATAAATCCAGAGTAATATTTTTCTCTATCCTTGTAGCTAGGAGTTTTGTGTTACCCTGTCACCACAGTCTTAGTCTCCCATGGAAAGGGGTGGCATTGATTGATTTAGCTAAAGATATAGGACGGTGTAATGGATGGTTGTACACCTGTGATATGAACGGTGCTATATGGTGGAATATACAATTCATTGTTTTATTCGGGAATGTACACACATCCATCATCAACCTCGGGGGTTAGGCCATATGGTGAGAGCTGTGCCGTTGCGTTCTGAGTGAAAATATCATATTCTCCACTTTTTAATAGATGACAATTTGATCTAAGGGAGAGAACTGCTCTCCTGCAGAAATGAGAGAATGTCCATAGATCTTCTCTCTGCTGCTTAAACATTTAGACATTCTTCTACTTCACAATGAAGCAGGTGTGCTATTCTGCCCAAAGCAATGGTAGATTACAGACACAAAAGCTTGTAAGGGGGACAATGGTAAGACTATTAGATTGCGTGTTTATCCTGAGGATTGTCCCTGAACTGTGGGTGAGGTCACCCAGATTCTCCCGTTTCCTCTGGTTGTAAATCGGATTAGACATCTGTTCTTTTAGAAGGTGTCAATATCATCTTTACCTAACATGCTGCAGCTGCAGTGGTAACACACACACACACACTTTTGGACAGAGCTTAAATCACGCTCTTCTAATGTGAGGAACCCCCTGCAATGCCTCAGTAATATCAACCCAATGATCCCCTCCATGGTGCAGTGCACTTACTAAGGGGAACACCATTACAAGCACTGGCCTCTTCAGGGGCCATACTAAAGAACAGAGAAACAGAGGGACTGGAGCTTACAAGCCACTGAAGGGACTGACTGGTACTGTCTGTGGGATGGAAATGCAGAGAGGTTGGAGGATGGACGGCACTTGTTTCAATTGGGTCCTCCTCTAGGCCCCAGCACCATCTGCTGCTCTCCTGCACTCCTTTTCTTATTCTCTCTATCTCTCTCTATGCCTGAATGTAGGTGTGGGATGAAGAACAGGTCGTGGGCAGAGCTGTGAAACCTGAGGGAGGGCAGGAGTGTTCCTTACACCCCACTACTACGGTACTTGTCCTAGTTCTGCTATGGGTTCTTTTGGATTCTGAAGAATAAGAGGGCCATGTGGTGTGTGGTGAATGGCTAATAAGCAGGATGCCTTTGATGTACAACATGTGTGTGTGATAATGCTTCAGCCTTAACATGTGGCTCCAGTGGCCCTATGCTCACCTCTCAATGACCTTCTGTTTGGCGAAGTACCCTGTTAGTGTTTTGTAGGTTGAATAGGAACAATGTTGTGTGGTTAAGCTGAGGGTATGGGTTGTTGTAGGCTGTGCTATTTTCAGAACAACAGTGCTGTAGGCAGATCAGTGAGACAGTGTGATGGAATCGTTCACCTTGGCTATGTGCCTTAGTCTTGCAGAAGCCTCCCCCACTGGCCTCCCCTCGGACAAGCTGTCACTGGCATCACAAATTATTATTACACGATTATAGATATGATTTTCAGTGCCCAAATTCTCTAGGTTTGTTCTTTCAGATGCACTTCAATAATCACTTTTTTTTCACAGCAAAAGCATCCCAGTAGTTTAGCTGAATTTGTAATCTTCAATGTAGATGAACCAATAAATGAGGTTTGAGGAGTGTTTTGTAAGTTCATGATGTTAAGGTACTGGTTAAACATGTGCATACTGAGTGATGTACTATATGCATCCCAGGATTGCTTAGAATGCGGTTGTTTTTGCTTGAGTGAACAGAGCAACAGGGGTGAGACAGGGTTGAGGTGGGGTTGAGACCAGGGGTATAGGTGACTGGCTGCCTACCCAGGCGAACCTGCAGACGGAGACCTCCCTGACCCTGTCTCTCACTGGGCCCCTGATTACTGGCAACAACCTCATAACTACACCACACTCCACGATCATCATCATCCCAAAGAGCCCCCAGCAGTAATGCTGTGGTCAGGGTGCGTCTGGGTGCTTCCACTAGCTAGCTTTGTGGTATTTCTAATACATCATGTTGCATTATCAATGTTTATGAAGTATCTATTAATTTTTTTAATGCCTAATCATAACCTGTGCCCCCATCTTAGTGACATCCTATAGAAATACATACACTCCTGGAAAAACGGTGCTATCTAGAACCTTAAAGGGGGTTCTACATGGAACCCAAAAGGGTTCTACCTGAAACCAAAAAGGGTTCTACTAGGAGCCAAAAAGGGTTCTCCAATGGGGACAGCCGAAGAACCCTTTTGGAAGAAAAAAAAATCTAAGAGTGTAGTCCTCTGTAATGTGCTTATGGTTCGTTGTATGAAATGTGTCCATTTTGCGTCCATTTGATGTTTTAAATAGAAATTGTGTACCAATATTGAATTTGATATTATATTAAATGAAGTGCCCTTTAATATAGTCCAGATGTAAAATTCAATAAATCTGATTTTTAATATGAATAAAGACTTTCTAAAGTGATAAAATTCTGCATTTTGGCATGTCCCTCCGTGTATCCCTTTTTGGCGTGTCCCTCCGTGTACCCCTTTTTGGCGTGTCCCTCCGTGTACCCTCAGTGACTTCTAGGAAGATTTTATCAATCAATCAAATTGATTTCTAATGCCTTTTTTTTCATCAGAAGATGTCACAAACTGCTTATACAGAAACCCAGCCTAAAACCCAACAATTCCTCCCAAGTTTTCACCATCATTGTAAAAGCCCTAGTTATTTTTGTTGCTTTGACAAAGTCATTTCTGGAAATTATTATTTATTTCATATGATTAGTGATTCATTTTTTAGAAAAAAAACAACCTGTCCCTCTATTTAAGGTCAACTCTGTTACATGATCTGAACTCTTGTTTTAATATGGTGAAACTATTCCTTTTTAAATATTTCTTTCAAAA
Source organism: Salvelinus namaycush (assembly GCF_016432855.1). Lineage (NCBI taxonomy): Eukaryota > Metazoa > Chordata > Actinopteri > Salmoniformes > Salmonidae > Salvelinus > Salvelinus namaycush. The sequence goes on from NC_052315.1 coordinate 46,264,799, forward strand.
TCAACATTGAACATCTAGTAGTCAAATCATAGTGTAAAAGCAGGTGAGCTGGTTCTACTCTTTTTGTCCGTTTTCTGGTGGAAAACTGAGTAAGTCAAGCATAACACGCCAACCTTGTTACCCATCGATAGTGGATACCTAGTCAGTGGTCCAACTGAAATGTGCCTTCCGGTATTTAACCCAACACCTCTGAATCAGAGAGGTGCAGTGGCCTGCCTCCACATCTTCTGCGCCCTGTTTGCTCAGGACAACAGATTTTTACCTTGTCGGCTCAGGGATTCGATCCAGCAACCTTTCGCTTATATTGACATGGTTGAGGAAGTGTGGTGTCAGGCTGCACCGATGAATTCACTTTGGAGGAAACATACATTATCTGAGTGCTACTCTTCAGGGACAGGATGTACTGCAGTCGGTAATAGAGATCGTAAAACGTATTTTCATCTGAGAACCAGTGGCGGGACAAAATCCCATTTAAGGTTAAGGCTACCATTTAAAGTGGAACTGACAGCGGTTTAACTACTTTGACGATATGAAACAAACAGACAATCATAATATCAGTAAAAAAGATCAAATTCCCAGTTTATGCCACAAAACCAACTTTATAAGAGGTTTTAAAAATAGGTTCTATTTGATTCAACATTCCATGACGTACACTAAGGCATTTTTGGCAGTATAGATGGATGCAGTTCAATGCATGATTCATATGATTCACCAATAGATTTATTCGTATAAAGAAATATTGCTATCAGGTTGTAAATCACATTGATTGATGCCTCCATTCGGGATGCACTGTTTCAGTTTCAATGACTACATTTTTGGGCCAAAAATGGAAGAATGTATCTAAGGTTGGCAAAGTCAATACAATCAAACTGGCAAGAGAAATGATCACAAGTCAGTCAACGTGGCTAATATGCTAGCGTATCTATTTCTGTAGAAAGCTAAAAACACAGAGCCTAACTTTAGCTAGATAGCTAGCTTGCTGCTAGCAGGATGTCATGTCATTGGAGGAGTGGGTGAGTGACTAACTTTTTCCCCTCGTATTGATTTTCCCGGGGCAGGCAGCGCCCCGGGGCAGGCAGCACCGACTTCAAGCAATGCCCATGGCAAAACAGGCTCCAACCCAGGATAGAACCAGTAGCCCAGTCGATCAGGGGATTGTGCCTCTGGAGCCAGGAAAACCCCAAAACCACAGGTGCGTGAGGTGATTCAATGGGCAGGATCTACATAAACTCATTGTGATTACCCGACACTCAGGTTAATGGGACACGTGGTGTGGGTGACTCTGCCAATAGAGCGCCCATACAATGCTCTGACGTCAGTGGGAATGGAGAGGGGTGGTGTGGGGATTCCGACACCAGGTAGCGTCCATAAAGCTCTCATCGGCCCAGGGTAGCATAGAGAAGGGTACGAGCAATGGAAGATGGAAACTCCCCGTACGGCTCCCCAGCGTACTCGTACTAGTACCTCCTTGATGAGCCTGGTTCTTTAATGGGCAGGTAGGTAAAAATGTCCCGTAGCTCCACAATGCAAACAGTTCTGGGTGTTAAGTCTGCGTAAGCGCTCAGCATGAGACAATCTAGCCCTGCCCAGTTGCATGGGCTCCGGAGGAGACGACTCAACAGCCCTCGGTGACCTCCGAGAGACTTCGGCCGACATCGGATTCACTCGGATATGTGGGCTTCGGGGATTTCTGGGATTCCTCGGAAGCAAGGTGGAAATCGAGGACGAGCGTCGGAAACAGGGAACGGACTCCCTCTCCCTCCTACGTTCCCATAGCCGCCCATCGATCCAGATGGTCAAGGCTATTAGTCAAGGTCCAGGGGCAGCTCCCGGGCTGCAAGCTCGTCTTTAATCACCTCCGACAGCCCGTGAAGGAACGCGTTGAACAGGGCTTCCGGGTACCAGGCACTCTCAGCTGCCAACGTGCGAAAATCCACCTCGTAGTCTGCCACACTATGGGAATCCTGACATAGTTGGAGCAGCTAACGAGCTGCCTGTCTCCCGGACAATGAAGAATCAATCACTTTCGGTACCTCTGCCACAAACTCCTCCAATATGAGGCAAACGGTGGATTGTTGCTTCCACACCGCCGGAGCCCAGGCAAGTGCCCTCAACGGACATCAGCGTTATCACGTACACTATCATCAAGCGATCCGAGGGAAATGAAGAGGGCTGCAGCTCAAAGATGAGAGAACACTGGGAGAGAAACGCCCGGCAGGATCCGGGATCTCCAGCAAAGCGCTCCGGAGGGTTCTTGGGAAGCCGGGGTAGATTGGGGAGAAACACCGCTGGTAGTGGGGTAATTGACAGTCTGGGGGGTTACTGTAGTGGCGGGCTGCCTCACAGATAATCCGCGGTATTGCTCCAGCAATGTGTTGAAGGCACGGTCCTGGCGTTCCACCAAGGTCTGGAATCCTTCCAGAAGACCTTGAAGTAACTCCTCATGTCTTAAAACGGTGGCTCCTTGCAGGGAGACAGCGTTGCGGAGCTGGTCCAAGTCTGCTGGGTCAGTCATGGCCAGTTCGTACTCTCACGACTCAGGATATGACCCAGATGCAGGGAGGCGGATAGTACAGTTCTCAGATTATTTATTCGAAACACGGGGCAGGCAAAGGGTAAGTCGAGTGCAGGCAGAGGTCAGGTCAGAGTGATCAGGTCAGAGTCAGGCAGGTACAGGACGGCAGGCAGGCTCGGGGTCAGGGCAGACAGAGTTTCGTAATCAGGTCAGAGTCAGGCAGATACAGGAAGGCAGGCAGGCTCGGGGTCAGGGCAGGCAGAAAGGTCAGAACTGGGAAAAACTAGGAAACAGAACTAGAGAAACAGGAAGGCGGGAAAGACGAACTGGCAACAGACAAACAGAGAACAGGTATAAATACAGAGGGGATAATGGGAAGATGGGTGACAACTGGAGGGGGGTGGAGACAAACACAAAGACAGATGAAACAGATCAGGGTGCGACACTATATTGCTATAGAATTTTCACAAATGCCTTAGTATACGTCATTCCCAAACATTCTAAGAATTTATGAAAACGTGAAAATGACAATATCTAAGTGCCAGCTTGTCAGAGAATGTTTTTAAAAAGTATTAGATTCTTCCTGGGGGGTGTATATGAACAGATTTGAATGAGATTTCATGTTGCTAAAATGCTGTCAGTTCCACTTTAAGGATCACTATTGATTTAAGAATTGATTTTCTATTCTAGTTAGTGTATGTTTTACCGTGTCCTCCTTTATCTGAAACATGAGCTCTAAACCAAGGAAAATATGTGTAAGGAATTACCATTGTGATACAGGTTTCTGTCTCAAGAAGTAGAATTTATCATAAATGTTCAAAGAATGATAATAATGAGTGCAAATTGTAATGCCCTTAAAAATATATAAAATACATGCTTGAATTGAACGTGAGTATGGCATATTGGCATTTATTTGGTATCTCAAACAAACCATATGACACAGAACACCTCATATGGAAATCTGGCATATAATTTGCATGAAAGTGACAAGAATCTGACAAATCCATGCTGTAAATCTAGTTGTGGAGATGCCTGCTCCCCAGATGGTCGTTTAATTCCGTCATAAAGGAGCAGTTTGGCCCACAGCCAGTGCTAATCTACTAGCAGTGGAATATAAATATGAATGGCTGACCTCTCACTCCAAGGGGTAAACAACGCCATAGAAATTAATTAACCTGTGAAAAGGACTGTTCTCATCTCATGCCTAATTGATTTTGCCCTCTGAGCTAGACTGTCACTGGCTTGGGCGTCAATGGTAAATGTTTATCAGATATGATCAATCTTATCACTCCTTATGAGTGCAAGTCAGTTTAAGGCAGCATTATCAGTCTCAAACCCATTGATGGTGTCTCATCGAAAGCCCATACTGATTGTGTTTTATGCCGTTCCCTGATGACTGTACTTGTAGGATACAGTAGATGTTCAAGCACGCTGATATTTGGTGAGATTTGGGGAATGTTGTGTGTTTGACCCCGTGTTTGAAGCAGACAAGCCAGTCTGGATGATTTAAACGCAGCAGGGCACCAGCTGAAAACAGATGGGACTGACTGGCCAGATGTGATGTTTATACTGTACTATAAACTCTGTACTACAAACTACACCTGGATTGGATCGCTTCTCTGACGGACCAACTGAGTAATGGATTCAACTGTAGAACTGTAAGCTCTCGTTGCCAGATGTTTTGGATCAGACTGCAGCAGAGCAGAAGCTGGCTAACGGACACTGGCTGACGACGGAGAGGAATTTGGGCCCCAGACAGACTCCTCACCCGTCCATCTGTACAGAAGGTGTTCTTACACCTGGACACCTGCCTCACTGCATGTAGGAATGCATCCCTCTCTCCCTCTCACTAAACTATACTTCAATGTTCTGTGGGGAAAAAACCCTGCATGCATTTTTAATGGAAGCATAACTATATAAAATATTGAGCAGTATATCCCTGAGGCTGTTTAGCTGAATATATATTTCCCCAGTTTGATATGCTGTACATACAATATAGTGGTCACCCCTGGTGTCTCAACGTTACTTCCTGTTTCCTCAATCACTAAGCCGCTCTAAAGAGTATGACTGAGTTCCAGACTGCTGGAATATTGTCATAGGCAGACATTCAGACACATTATGCAGGTCTCCTCCCCTGCCTCTCCTCCTGCTGTTTTCTAATGGAGGATGCCTCCCTCGTGGGGTTATTGATGACCAGCTGTCAGGCTGCCATTGGAGGAGCCAATTAACATGGAAAACAGGGCATTCATTAATAATAATGTCCATCTGGGATTCAGAGACTGATTCATCTAGGCTTTCTGAGAAATGTGAAAGAACCACAGATACCGTGGATTTTTATTTAATTAGGCAAGTCAGTTAAGAACAAATTCTTATTTACAATGATATCCATGGAGCTGCCTTGTTCAGGGGCAGAACAACAGATTTCTACCTTATCAGCTCAGGGATTCAATCCACCAACCATTAAGTTACTGGCCCAACACTCTAACCATTAGGCTACCTGCCACCCCTCGAACAAAATGAGGAACATCTGTAAGGCTGAGACCTATTTCCCAACGACCCTGTTTTGGTGACCCCAACGTGATACTTAGATTATCATTAGCTCCATATTCTCATTCACACCTTTTAGATTTGTGTGTATTAGGTAGTTGTTGGGGAATTGTTAGACTACTTGTTAGATATTACTGCACTGTCGGAACCAGAAGCACAAGCATTTTGCTACACTCGCATTAACATCTGCTAACCATGTGTATGTGACCAATAAAAAATGTACTTTTGATTCGATTTGATTTGCCCGAGACCACTATGTGTTATTTAGCAGTAGGAGCTTCCTGCACATTTCTTCCCTCAAGGCTGCTCCTGTCACTTCGAGGTGACTTCCATTACTGCTTTCAAGAGAGGGCAGACTCACCATCGAGCAGCAGCGATGTCTGGATGACATCATCTCCTTATTAATATTGCAATAAGAGTAGTAAACCCTGTCTTCACGTCAGGTTGCTGTGATTCAGTCTGGCTGGCTGTCTGTTCCGCCACTGTGGAGGTCTGGAGGTCCCAGTGGAACTGCTGTGGTGTAGCTGGGAGGAGACTGGTGAGAGGAACCTCCAGTTATACACACTGTTCACACTTTGCTACGGTGTATGAGGTGCTACGTGTTGCCTGTGTTCAGCCTTCAGTACCCAGGGGAAGGAGTTGCCCCGAGTGACTGTCCATTGGACCTCTTTGTCACCATCTCTCTCTCTCTCTCTCTCTCTCTGTCTCTCCCTATCTCTATTCTCCCTCTTTTTCTCTCTCTCTCTCTCTCGCCGCTATTGTAATACAAATTTGTTGTTTCCTTTCTTCACTGCAAGAGATTAGCGTGGAGGGTAGTGGCCCACTGAACAGCTTATCACTGTGTGTGTGTGTGTGTTTGAGTTTAGCCCGCTCCTCATTTGCTTTTAGTTCCCTTTTCAATAGTTGCTCTATCATACACATTTCCATGGTACTGTTATTGACTGCATTGTAGGTCTTTGTTGCCATACAGTGTATGCTATTCTGAAAGTGTGGATAACGCGACTCTGGTTTGCTCATTAACATAAGTGACAGTGTAGAAGTATCACCGTACGCCTGATTCCGTGTATGCGGAAAACGTGCACGTGAAGGTGCCAACGTTGATCATCTTGGAAAACATCTGACGACTGCTTTCCATACAGTACCCTCCGTGACATCAATGCTACTGGTCCAAGTGCTAATACTGTAGTATTGAATGCACAGTCCAAGGCTGAACTATTTCCATTGAACATGTCCACCTATGCCCTGAAATATCCCTGCAGGATCTCACCACCAGTCTCTGTGCCTCAGGAGAAGCTGGTAGTGGGTCAGCCAAGTGATTCTGTAGTAGGCTACTGGCTCCCCTCAGAAGATCGATGGAAGTAGCATATTTGCACACCATATGTTCACCTGACCTAGCCAACTCATATGGTTATGATACGCTCCCATATGGTGCTGATGTGAGAGGAAAGGAAGGAGCCAGAAAGACACCAACATTAGCAGGATCAGGCCCTGAGTGTCAGGAGACAGTGGATTACGGCTGTAATCTGCTCGATTGGCTCATCTATTGCCTGTAATCTGCCACGTTGTCTCAGATCTGGCATTGAGATAACTGCCTGTCAGGGAGCTTAGCCCCCAGGCAGCCCAGCCAGCTGCAGTCAGTAGAGGACAGCTTCTGCTGTTGGGTTACCGTCCAGGAAACCTAACCTGGGAAAATCCTAAACTGCAGACTGGGCAAAAACTGGTTGAATCAATGTTTCCAAGTCATTTCAAATAAAAAATATATTGTGATGACATTGAATCAATGTGGAAAACCGATTGGATTTGAAAAGAGTAATCAACGTAAAGGAATAAAAAATAAAAAATTCAACCAACTTTTAACCTAAATCCGATGACATTTTTTGTTGATTTCACGTTGAATTCACTTAAATTGACAACTCAACCAAATGTAAATCAAAACTAGAAGTTGAACTGACATATGTGCCGTGCCCAGTGGGTGGTCTCAGATCTGTTTGTGCTGCCATGTGTGACAATGATCATACAAATGTAGGATCTTAATTTGATCACTCCTTTGTTGCTGAGAATTTTGTTGGAAATAATAATAATTCATTTGATTTGTGCATTTAAAGTGCTGAAGAAAATACAAATGATGATAATAAAAACAATCCAAAACACAGAACAATGTAAGCAGATAACAATCAAAGCTATATACATACAGGTGTCATCAGAACCGGTGGACAGGAGAACAGAATTAAAATAGGTCCTTGAAAGCTTTTCTGACAGTCTTTAGCTGTGTAAATGAGGCAAGAGACTCTGCAGCCCTGACAGTTACTGAAAGTGCGTTCCACAGCCGAGGAGCCGCACAACTGAAAGCCCTTTCACCCATCATTTTTAATCTGGTGTGGGGCTGCTGAAGGGAGATGGACTTGGAGGAGCGAAGGGTGCGTGTGGGGCAGGAAGGTAGGATAAAGTCAGACAGGTACTTGGGTCCAGAGTTGTGGATAGCTTGGTAGGTGTGAACCAGGATTTTAAAGTCAATGCGTGAGCATATAGGGAGCCAGTGGAGTTTGAACAGCAGCATGTCACCCTGCATCCCACTGCTGCCTTGCCTGTGAAGCTAAGCAGGGTTGGTTCTGGTTGGTCCCTGGGTGGGAGACCAGATGTGGCTGGAAGTGGTGTTGGAGGGCCAGTAGGCGGCACTCTTTCCTTTGTGTAATTCTTTACAAATATTGCAGTGATGGGGACATTGCCCCGTGTAGGTTGCCGTCTTTCAGATGGGATGTTAAACTGGTTTCCTGACTCTCTTTGGTCACTAAAGATATCCCATGGCACTTATCAGAAAAGTAGGAGTGTTAACCCTGGTGTCCTGGCTAAATTCCCAATCTGTCCCTCATGGTCACCTAATTATTCCCAGCTTCCAATTGGCTCATTCATCCTCCTCTCCCCTGTAACTATTCTCCAGGTTGTTGCTGTATGAGAATGTGTTCTCAGTCAATTTACCTGGTTAAATAAAATAAATAAAGGTGTGGGTGAGGACACGTGCAGCACAGTTCTGGACATATTGTAGCCTTTTTAGGATTTAGAAATGCAAACTTGGAGTGCATTCGAGGTTTAAAAAGGCTTCTAAAGTTTAAACTTACTTGATTTGCCCTAACGAACGTGTATCAACCCCTACAAAAAATGTCCATGAATTATTATCCACATAATAATAGAAATGTCCTGTTGCTGCAGGATTATTTTCCTTCTGTAGCAAACTGGCTCAAATTAAGATCCTACATCTGTAGGAGTTAGCGAGACTAACAGATCTGGGTCCAGGCTAGGAGATTCCAGCCTCTGGTACACTCAACTAGGTCTGTGTTCGAGTTGCAGATGGAGACAATGTTGAAGTCTGGTCTCTGGTTGCAAAGTGTAGTAGGATGACCCCCGAGGTAGATGTTTGCAGAGAGTGATACAACACGGGTTTGTTATGTTCTGACGAACATGATCATGACTGCAGTAGTGGTTGTACATTTCATTTCCTCATTGGACATATGGTTCAACTTCACTCCCTCTCTCTCTCTCTCGATGTCTCTCTGTCTCTTTGTCAGTCTGTCTCACTCTCTCGCTCTGTCCCTCTAGGTAAGGACATGTCTAGTGCCACTGAGCAGAGGCTTATTCTGTTCTACTCCTCATTCCTTTCTCTCCTTTACTCCCTTTCCTTTCCTCTGTGTCTCTGCCAGGGGCTGTGATCTCTGTGCTCTGTGGACAAAAAAGATGTGATGTGATCAGGGCAGACTGGTGTTGTGTGAGGTAGGCAGGCCATGCCAGAGCTGTGTCACACTACAGATCAGCGACTTGTCTCAGGTCACACCTTGCACTGTCACTTCAGCTTTTTGGACATTTTTGGACTAGTGAAGTGTATTCTAGTTCAGAATATTGGATGTGTCAGATGGCCCTGACTCATAACTACCAAACCACACGACTGGACTCTCATCCTCCTTGGAAAGTAGCACATTCAAGTGTAACCCTCTCACCGGGCTCGAATTTGACTCTCACGATATTACCTTACTTAGAGTATCTCAACAGCATGGGATGTTAGGTGAGAAGGACATCTCCAAGAAGAATCCCTATTGTAAACTATTTGGGTGATGACAAATAGGGTATTAACTTCAGATGTAATGATTATAGATATTTGTTATTGTATAAGGATATACTTTCCCATGCATTATATTCAATTGAAACAGGAAATGACTCCACCAAGGTAACATACATAAGGTTCAAAATGTGTATTATTACATTTTCAAAGCCCCACATCAAAATAAATACAAATAATTAACTTCTCTGCGCTACGGATCCCTTTTACGGGATCACTTTCCTAAACAACCGCTAGAATTGCAGGGCGCCAAATGCATAAATATTACAAAAAATATTTATAATCATGCAATCACAAGTGAAATATACCAAAACACAGCTTAGCTTGTTGTTAATCCACCTATCGTGTCAGATTTTGAAAATATACTTTACAGCGAAAGAAATCCAAGCTTTTGTGAGTGTAGCAATCAATGCTACAACAGCTAGCCCCAAATTAGCATGGTCACGAAAGTCAGAAAAGCAATAAAATTAATCGCTTACCTTTGATAATCTTCAGATGTTTCCACTCACTACTCGTAGATAAACCCATACCTACCATATGTGTTATTTCATAGTTTGATGTCTTCACTATTATTCTATGATGAAGAAAATAGTACAAATAAAGAAAAACCCTTGAATGAGTAGGTGTTCTAAAACTTTTGACCGGTAGTGTATGTCTGTAGAAATGTTGGCCAGAGCTGTTATTTGCTGTTTGTTCCTCAACTGAGGGATGTCTGGTGCCTGAGCCGTACATTTAGCACACAAATACAGAAGAGGAAGTTCTGCTAACAAGTTCTATGAAAGTTCCTTACACAGTCTTTTGCAGGAAAAGCTCAATCTATGTGTATTACATCCATTCTCTGTGAAAGTTCTACTCTCTTGAGCTGTCTGACTGAATAGATATTCCTTTTTGCCAAATGAATGAGGAGGAATGGCTGGGCATGCAATGCTGAGTTGCCCTCTTGGCTGACTGCATCTCAAGCACATCTTTTCAAATCAGATTGGTAAAAGAGAACTATTTTGAATAGGTTCATTCATCCAAGTTAATCAATGATAGTTGTGGCACTGTGATAGTTATGTTACCAACGAGTTACCAAACTGAAATAACCAAAGGCAAACGGCTAAATTCTCGGTTCATAAACCTCACAGGCTGAGGCACTCATGCAGGACTCATCAAGCTTTTTATTTCAACTATTTTGTTGTGCTGTAATCTCATCAACCCTGGTCAGGTCTGTCCATGTAATCCTGTATCACAGAGCTGTGTCAGAACGCTGGTAGGGAACGACTGGTTAGACAGGGAGAGAAAAAAGGAGGATGAAGGAATGAGAGGAGGAACAGAGTGGTGAATTTCATTATACCCTTAGCGTGCATGGTCCTTCTCTATGAGGCTCTAGTCTGGGATGTATGGAAACAGGGGATGTAGTGAAAGGGCACGCTCTCTTTCTCTCTCTCTCTCTCCCTCCCCTCCCTCCATCCTTTGTGAGGGGTGATTGAGCCAAGGTCCGTTAATAAATAAATAAGTGTGTGACTAAGGATCACCTCATGGTGATGTTTTTTCAAAGGGCAGATCCCCCCCCCCGCCCTCTCTCTCTGGCTTCCTCCCTCCAAGTCTTTGCATCGGTAAATAATAGATGAGGCGCCTGCAATACTCCACAATCACACAAGGTGACTGGACAGACTGCGAAGGGCCACAAGGTCTGGCCAGGTTTACAGACACTAAACAGAATGAAAAAAAAGGAATACCGTCTGACTGTACATTGTTGCGTTTGTGTGTCGGCGTGATGGAGTGATTTGTGCGCTAAACGGAGTTTACTTGAGCGTCTCTGTACGTTGCGTTCGTGTGAATGTTTGATTGTGTGTTATTGCATTATTCAAGTAGTTGTTTTAGAGGGTCGTATTATCGCATTTTTGAAGTAATTGTTTTAGAGCACTGGCATGAAGGGAGAGAAAGGTCATTGAGGAAACCTGGTAAAGCTACTGGTACTTAAACAGTGATATTGGATCCCTTCAGCACAGTGCAGCGAAGGAGGCCTATTGTGTTCAGTCAGCACTCTCACTGTGTGGAGCTACAATCTTACCCACAGAACAGCTCAGTTCTACCCTGTTAACTTCACACACAGACATTGACGGGTTCCCAGCCTTATAAAGAACAAGGCATGTCTCAATACCTCAACAGGATGAATTGTAGTAGAAGGACTCTATCTTGTATTATTTCACTGAGGTCATTTTTATTCACACGTGTCAACATATCAAGCCATTTAAAACACAGAGATTGAACATAGAGATACGAACAGCGGTTGACTCAGGGGAAAAGATGATGTGGGAGAAGTGGCCCTTTAATTCAAACAAATACATTTTTTATTGAGTTTACTGTCTATCCAGTAAAGGGTAACCTGGTTACCAGCCTGATAAGGTAGCTCATTTCTTGTGGCAAAGAAAGAATCAGTGTATGCTGCCCTCACTTGGCTCGTGTGGGTAGTACAGGAATCAATTCACCACAGTGTGTGAGTACAGCGGTGCAAAGGAAGGAGTAGCAACTGGAGTACTTTCATTGGGGGAAGTAGTTAAGTCTCGTTCGCTCAGCAAATGATATACTGTTCTGTACGTCCTGGTGGTCATGTTCTTGTTTGGATTTGATTTGATTTGATTTGTAACCACAGCTGTGGTCCAACTGATGACCAACTGAATGACTTAAAGAGCATACTCAGCCTGAACCTTTCCTGCCACACTCGGTTATCATGTAGAAGAGTCCCCTCACAGTCCAAACATATAAAGTTAGCTAAATATATATATATTACTTAGTTATTGTTTGGTAATGAGTAGTGACATAATGAGTAATGACATCCTCAGATTTGTGTGGCGTCAGTCCATCCGTGATGATGTGTTATTGCTTTGTGGGTTTCCTGTCATTACTTTTAATAGAGTGGGATGTAATAGGCCTGGTGACTGTGGCGGGCGGATGTTGGAGTAGATGGATGCCATAGTCCAGGGTACTGACTGACTTGAGGCAATAGTCTGCAATGCGCCCTGTCGCTAGGGCAACCGTAGAAATCCCGTAATTCAAGGCTGACTTGTTTTACCTCATGCGTTCACGGTGGCCTCTAACAATCAACTGAACGTCTGAATTGCCAATGTAACCTTATTAACCTGCTTACTAGTCCTAATGCCCTGTAGATACGTCCAATGATGGAAATGTGGGATAAAGCTTTTCTTCCTTCAAACGATTTAGATGTACAGTGCATTCGGAAAGTATTCAGACCCCTTGACTTGTTCCACATTTTGGTACATTACAGCCTTATTCTAAAATGGATTAAATCGTTTTTTTTTACCCCTAATCAATCTACACACAATACCCCATAATGACACAGCAAAACCAGTTTTTTTTTTAAATTCTTGCAAATTTATAAAACATTTAAAACTGAAATATTACATTTACATAAATATTCAGACCCTTTACTCAGAATTTGTTAAAGCACCTTTGACAGCGATTACAGCCTCGAGTCTGCTTGGGTATGACGCTACAAGCTTGGCACACCTGTATTTGGGGAGTTTCTCCCAGTCTTATCTGCAGATCCTCTCAAGCTCTGTCAGGTTGGATGGGGAGCGTCACTTAACATATTTTCAGGTCTCTCCAGTGATGTTTGATCGGGTTCAAGTTCAGGCTCTGGCTGGGCCACTCAAGGACATTCAGAGACTTGTCCCGAAGTCACTCCTGCGTTGTCTTGGCTCTGTGCTTAGGGTCATTGTCCTGTTGGAAGGTGAACCTTCACCCCAGTCTGAGGTCCTGAGCGCTCTGGAGCAGGTTTTCATCAAGGATCTCTCTGTACTTTGCTATGTTCATCTTTCCCTCGATCCTGACTAGTCTCCCAGTTCCCTGCCGCTGAAAAACATCCCCACAGCATGATGCTGTCACCACCATGCTTCACCGTAGGGATGGTGCCAGGTTTACTCCAGACGTGACACTTGGCATTCAGGCCAAGTGTTCAATATTGGTTTCATCAGATCAGAGAGTCTTGTTTCTCATGGTCTGAGCCTTTTGGTAAACTCCAAGCGGGCTGTCATGTGCCTTTTACTGAGGAGTGGCTTCCGTCTGGCCACTCTACCATAAAGGGCTGATTGGTGGAGTACTGCAGAGATGGTTGTCCTTCTGGAAGGTTCTCCCATCTCCACAGAGGAACTCAGGAGCTTTGTCAGCGTAACCATCGGGTTCTTGTTCACCTCCCTGACCAAGGCCCTTCTCCCCCGGATTGCTCAGTTTGGCCAGGCAACCAGCTCTAGGAAGAGTTTTGGTGGTTCCAAACTTCTTCCATTTAAGAATGATGGAGACCACTGTGTTCTTGGGGACCTTCAATGCTGCAGAAATTCTTCGGTAACCTTCCCCAGATCTGTGCCTCAACCCAATCCTATCTCGGAGCTCTACGGACAATTCCTTCGACCTCATGGCTTGGTTTTTGCTCTGACTTGCACTGTCAACTATGGAACATTATACAGACAGGTGTGTGCCTTTCCAAATCATGTCCAATCAATTAAATTTAACACAGGTGGACTCCAATCAAGTTGTAGAAACATCTCAAGGATAATCAATGGAAACAGGATGCACCTGAGCTCAATTTCGAGTCTCATAGCAAAGGGTCTGAATACTTATGTAAATAAGGTATCTGTTTTTATTTTTAACACATTTTCTAAAAAATCTAAAAACCTGTTTTTGCTTTGTCATTATAGGGTATTGTGTGTAGATTTATAGAAGGGAAAACAATTATTTAATCAATTTTAGAATACGTTTGCAACGTAACAAAATGTGGAAAAAGCTAAGTGGTCTGAATACTTTCCGAATGCACTGTACTTCTAAACACCAGACACACCAGAGACACCGCAACAAGGTATTTGACAATGTCACAAATTTATAACAATATCACAAGTTGATAATATTAATACTGTGTTTAGAGGGTTGCTATAGCTATCCTCGTCAAAGTGCTTCTTTGTGTCTGAGGAGACTCTGTGAGCTGCGATGTTCACCAGAACCAGCAATAGCTGCTCTAATCTATTGGCATTGGTCAGAAGAAGTGTCTTAAGGGTCTTCACACATCTGCTTCCTCTCTCCCTGTGCCCTCTCTCGCGCCACCTTAATGCCCTCCTGTTCCCAGCACTATTTATATACCCTTTTTTATCGACAGGATGACAGCACTCTTCACTGCTGAAGCTTTCCTGGCTGCCGCTTTGACCTGAACCAGCCAGGGAAAGAATGCCGACCGTGATGCACTGTTCTGTGGGTGTTAGTCTGCTGTCAATCACAAAGGGTTTTTGCTGTTATAAAACTTTGATATGAATAGTCCTGGGGTAAGGTTTCCATTATGAATAGACCTTGGGTAAGGTTTCCATTATGAATAGACCTTGGGTAAGGTTTCCATTATGAATCGACCTTGGGTAAGGTTTCCATTATGAATAGTTCTTGGGTAAGGTTTCCATTATGAATAGTCCTTGGGTAAGGTTTCCATTATGAATATTCCTTGGGTAAGGTTTCCATTATGAATAGTCCTGGGGTAAGGTTTCCATTATGAATAGACGTTGGGTAAGGTTTCCATTATGAATAGTCCTTGGGTAAGGTTTCCATTATGAATAGTCCTTGGGTAAGGTTTCCATTATGAATAGACCTTGGGTAAGGTTTCCATTATGAATAGTCCTTGGGTAAGGTTTCCATTATGAATAGTCCTTGGGTAAGGTTTCCATTATGAATAGTCCTGGGGTAAGGTTTCCATTATGAATAGTCCTGGGGTAAGGTTTCCATTATGAATAGTCCTGGGGTAAGGTTTCCATTATGAATAGTCCTGGGGTAAGGTTTCCATTATGAATAGTCCTGGGGTAAGGTTTCCATTATGAATAGTCCTTGGGTAAGGTTTCCATTATGAATAGACCTTGGGTAAGGTTTCCATTATGAATAGTCCTGGGGTAAGGTTTCCATTATGAATAGACCTTGGGTAAGGTTTCCATTATGAATAGTCCTTTGGTAAGGTTTCCATTATGAATAGTCCTTGGGTAAGGTTTCCATTATGAATAGTCCTTGGGTAAGGTTTCCATTATGAATAGTCCTGGGGTAAGGTTTCCATTATGAATAGTCCTGGGGTAAGGTTTCCATTATGAATAGTCCTGGGGTAAGGTTTTCATTATGAATAGTCCTTGGGTAAGGTTTCCATTATGAATAGACCTTGGGTAAGGTTTCCATTATGAATAGACCTTGGGTAAGGTTTCCATTATGAATAGTCCTGGGGTAAGGTTTCCATTATGAATAGACCTTGGATAAGGTTTCCATTATGAATAGTCCTGGGGTAAGGTTTCCATTATGAATAGACCTTGGATAAGGTTTCCATTATGAATAGTCCTTTGGTAAGGTTTCCATTATGAATAGTCCTGGGGTAAGGTTTCCATTATGAATAGTCCTGGGGTAAGGTTTCCATTATGAATAGTCCTGGGGTAAGGTTTCCATTATGAATAGTCCTTGGGTAAGGTTTCCATTATGAATAGTCCTTGGGTAAGGTTTCCATTATGAATAGACCTTGGGTAAGGTTTCCATTATGAATAGTCCTGGGGTAAGGTTTCCATTATGAATAGACCTTGGGTAAGGTTTCCATTATGAATAGTCCTTTGGTAAGGTTTCCATTATTAATAGTCCTTGGGTAAGGTTTCCATTATGAATAGTCCTTGGGTAAGGTTTCCATTATGAATAGTCCTGGGGTAAGGTTTCCATTATGAATAGTCCTGGGGTAAGGTTTCCATTATGAATAGTCCTTGGGTAAGGTTTCCATTATGAATAGACCTTGGGTAAGGTTTCCATTATGAATAGACCTTGGGTAAGGTTTCCATTATGAATAGTCCTGGGGTAAGGTTTCCATTATGAATAGACCTTGGATAAGGTTTCCATTATGAATAGTCCTGGGGTAAGGTTTCCATTATGAATAGACCTTGGATAAGGTTTCCATTATGAATAGACCTTGGATAAGGTTTCCATTATGAATAGTCCTTTGGTAAGGTTTCCATTATGAATAGACCTTGGGTAATGTTTCCATTATGAATAGACCTTGGGTAAGGTTTCCATTATGAATAGTCCTTGGGTAAGGTTTCCATTATGAATAGTCCTGGGGTAAGGTTTCCATTATGAATAGTCCTGGGGTAAGGTTTCCATTATGAATAGACCTTGGGTAAGGTTTCCATTATGAATAGTCCTTGGGTAAGGTTTCCATTATGAATAGTCCTGGGGTAAGGTTTCCATTATGAATAGTCCTGGGGTAAGGTTTCCATTATGAATAGACCTTGGGTACGGTTTCCATTATGAATAGACCTTGGGTACGGTTTCCATTATGAATAGTCCTTGGGTAAGGTTTCCATTATGAATAGACCTTGGGTAAGGTTTCCATTATGAATAGTCCTGGGGTTAGGTTTCCATTATGATTAGACCTTGGGTAGGGTTTCCATTATGAATAGTCCTTGGGTAAGGTTTCCATTATGAATAGACCTTGGGTAAGGTTTCCATTATGAATAGACGTTGGGTAAGGTTTCCATTATGAATAGTCCTTGGGTAAGGTTTCCATTATGAATAGTCCTTGGGTAAGGTTTCCATTATGAATAGACCTTGGGTAGGGTTTCCATTATGAATAGTCCTTGGGTAAGGTTTCCATTATGAATAGACCTTGGGTAAGGTTTCCATTATGAATAGACGTTGGGTAAGGTTTCCATTATGAATAGTCCTTGGGTAAGGTTTCCATTATGAATAGTCCTGGGGTAAGGTTTCCATTATGAATAGACCGTGCAGTATAAAGGCTACTGAGTTTTGGATCTTTTCAGTCAAGACTCCTGATATTTTATGATTTTCTATTTAACCTTTATTTAACTAGTTGAGAACAAATTCTTATTTACAATGACGGCCTACCAAAAGGCAAAAGGCCTCCAGGGGGACGGGGGGCTGGGATAAAAATATATAATATATAATATATATATATAGGACATATATATAGGACAAAACACACATCACCACAAGAGAGACAACACAACACTACATGAAGAGAGACCTAAGACAACAACATGTCTGATCCACAGCTGATCCAGCTGATGTTATTGGTGAAGCATGTATAGCACATGTGTTGCACTCTCACATGCAATTAGATGCTCACTATGTGAATATTGGACATGTAACTGTAAGCCACTTCATGTAGGCAACAGCTTGTGGCGGTTGTTTACCATTCAGGCCTGTTGCTGCCCTATCACTATAGAACAAAACTGTTGTGGTGGTGATGTTGATACAGTACGTGAGCCCTGTAAGTGGATTGAGGTGGTGGAGGATGCAGAACAGGTGGTGTGCAATGTGCCCCCCCCCCGTCCCCGCCCAGTGAACCTCCCTATAACCTACTGAGCCTAGTCAAAGCATCCATTCAAGACATTAATATATCTGCCTCTGGCACCTCTCTCTTTCTACCAATCGCCCCAAACTTTCTCTGTTAGCCCCCTCCCTCTGTGTTGTTGCTGTTCATGTGCCTCCGTTGGAAGCTCCGCTACATGACTAAAACCAGAATGGCGTGGCGGTGACGCGCTGTCTACAGCAGGGATGGGAAGCGCGGGGCACCCCATTGATTTCGTTAGTCACTCTCACTCAGATATCGTACATATGATGCTGGGAAATAGGGATGTCACTTTGGTCATAACTTAGGGGCTCTTACTCCCTTAATTGAGTTTAATATGATGCTTAAATACGGCCACATTAGCTCATCTCAATAAGTCTGAACATCTCTTCAGCCACTGAGACGCATCTATGGATTTATGATGGGAGGTTCAGCAGACTGGCTCATTGAAAGGAGACCATATGTCTCTTGGCATGAAATGGTGGCCTGCGGATCAATCCGTTTAGCAGCAAACTGTGTTATTGATAGGCAGATGTATCAACAGCTTCTCAGCTCAGTACCTTGGGTTTTCCTGTGGGGTAGAGAAGAGGGATGTCTGAGTGTCTCCATCTCTGACCCAGTCCGGGCCCTTTAGCCACCATGAGTAGCAAAGACCGAGGTTCAAGATCTGGAAACGTCCTTTCCCATAAAAAGATATCTCACAGTTACTTTCTCTCATCTGTGAAGATCATTGATATAGTCTGGTTTTCACATCGTCGATCTCATCTAGCGCCTTTTGTAAAAGAGCTTCTGAAGCTGAGCAGCCTGGTCAGCCAAGACGACAGTGTGCCAGAACAATTACGCACCATATTATTATAGTCTGTAAAACTTTCAAACTGAAAAAAAAAAAAAATGCTGGCCAATGGTAAAATTCTTGCTTCATTACGCCATTAACCCAAAATATTGCCAATGGACATAGCCTACTGACTTCCTCGTATTGCCCCCTGCCAGTGGCAGTCTGACTATACTGTGGTGTATAGAAGCCCATCAGAGAGGAGCTGAGCTGGGGAGGAGACAGAGAGCCCTGGCTTACTGACCCAGTGGTGGTAGCGCCATCCTGCCCTGCTTCCACCTAAACCCTTAAGGGGATTATTTGCTGACTGGGCACTCATCTTGTAATCTAATCATGGGATTTTCATGAAAGTGGAATTAACAGTGTTGCCAGTGTGCCGTCTGCTGCCTTTTTACAGTGTTTAAAACCCCAAATGCTACGGTGGAAGCGGGACCGACTGGGGCTGAGGGGCGACCTTCGACCTTTGATATAGTCGGAGGGAGGTTGACGTTACAACCATCTGTCAATAACGAGTTATTTACATCCGGATGTGGAATTGCGGCCAAATCCAGTGTGTAGGGGTTAATGCACCACATCCACAGAGTCGATTTGATCTCCCCTCTTCGTAATTCATTTGACGGTTTTATAAAGCGGCAGCCTGTTTGCTTAACATAGAAATGTATTGCACTGTACCTTTTACGGCTTGTTGTCCTCCATATCTAGTCTTGGTCTGTTAATTGCCGCTGGCATCGCTAAATGTTCATTTGGGCCTCTGTCTGCGTATCATCACCAGAGGACGATATGTGTCTGTTTTATCGGCGGCACGTGCTGCTGTGATCCAGAAAGCAGAAGGGGAGGAGGGTGGCCAGGGTGGCGCGGCAGCGTCACCACCCTGTAGGCACTCACTCAGTAGGCACCCACCATATCTGCTGTGCGGCCCCCACTCAGGACAGGATACAGCCAGGGTGATAGTGCTGCTGTCACGTCAGAGAGGTCAGTAGGGCTTCCTCTGCACTGAATCACAGGTTAAACACATCCCCAGACAGCCACAGTTACACGCACACACACGCTCGTGCAGACAGCCACAGTTACACACACACACACGCTCGTGCAGACAGTCACACGCGTATGTACTCATTCAGCTAGTTCCTTCAGCTCTCAGCTGCATATGAAGGATTTTGGCAATTGTGCACACTCACAGCGAAGTGTCCGATTGGTGGTTTGGTAGAACTCACCTGGTTACTCTTGACTCATTGGCTGGCAGGACTGAGGTGACTGAGTCGGTGTGGTGGCGATATAAATGAGTGACAGGGTTCAGGTAAAAACCCTTCTGATGTCATGTTGTCTTTAGCTCCCATTGTTATCACCAGCCCAGCAACCCAATGGGACTGACCCAGCCAGTACAGTACGTTGGTTAGATTTGAGCAGGTGCCCAGAGACCATCTAGAATATGCTCATTTCTCTCTTCCTCTCACTCGTTCTCTTTCTCTCTCTAAAGGATGGAATAAGTCACTCCGGTGTGCTTTTATGAAAAATCAGCCCTTGATTTCTCATCAGTAGCAAGTCTCAGCGGTCCCCGGCATCGACACAGTTAGACCACACGTGAATGACTAGGGATGGGCATTTGACATTTTGTTGACTGTTGAAGTACTCACATTATTATTTTTTCTAGTTCTTGAATGAAGAAAAAAAACATGTTGAACACCTGGCCCGTACTGGAGAAAAAAAGAACCACAACGGCCAATTTATCATAAACATTACAGATAACAAATCCTCATTTCTATTTTGCCCCATATACTGTATATTCAGTCAATTAAAAAAACGAGTGCCATTTAAGATTCATTTATTGAAACCGTAATATCAACTGGTTATTAAATATAGGGGGACACAAACTTAAAAATGCCAGTAACCTTAGCGGTGGTGCGTGCTTGTAGAAACCTTATGTTAGGAATCAAAATGACTATGGAAAGGTAGGTTAAGTAATTAAATATGATCTGAAATCAAATTGCCCCATACATATTCAGGCAATAAAAAAAACAAGTGCCATTTGAGAATCATTCATTGAAGCCGTAATGAGCGGTGTTACCTGTTCGGCTCTGGCGTGGTCACAGCGGCGCTTTTGCAGTGCCAAAAGATGTGACGCAAGATTGCTGCTGCTTGTTCCCCTCCGGGAAAGTTTCTTTGTGCTTGATTACCATGTGATTTGTCAGGGAGCTGATCGTGCTGTGATAGGAGAGCTTCCTAGCGATAGGGAACGAACGCAGGCCGGGTACATCTGCGCGCACTCAAGCGCACGTGTTCACACAACAGTGACAAGATGGAGAAACCAGACATGTGCTCCAAGCGAAATACAAGGAAGAAATGTACATAAAACTGGTAAACATAATTCAAGAAATCACAGCTTTATTATCACAAGTGTTGGGCAGTTTGTGAGCTTTCCAAACAACGTGTCCACTGTGAGAATGAGAACGGTACTATTAATACAGTAGCAGTCTGGAGTAGTTTGGACTACTCATTCAAGGGTTTTTCTTTATTTGGACTATTTTCAAATCAGAGTCCAAACAGTACCAGGCGATAAGCAGGCTCGAGGTCAGGACAGGCGAGGGTTCAGTAACCAGGTCAGAGTCTAAACGGTACAAGACGATAGGCAGGCTCGAGGTCAGGACAGGCAGAGTGGTCAGGCAGGCGGGCTGGGAAAAGAGACTGGGAAAACCAGGAGCTGAGACACAAAAACGCTGGTTGACTTGACAAACAAGACGAACTGGCACGGAGTGACAGGAAACACAGGGATAAATATACCAGGGATAATAAGCGACACCTGGAGGGGGTGGAGATAAGCACAAGGACTGAAACAGAACAGGGCGTGACAGTCATCAAGGCAAAGGGTGGTTACTTTGAAGAATCTAAAATGTCAAATATATTTGACGTGTGTTTAACACTTTTTTTTTTGGTTACTACATGATTCCATATGTGTTATTTCATAGTTTTCATAGTTTTGATGTCTTCACTATTATTCTACAATGTAGAAAATAGTAAAAATAAAGAAAAACCCTTGAATGAGTAGGTGTGTCCAAACTTTGGACTGGTACTGTACATTGAATGAATAGAAATGACCGTAACCAAACATTTTAGATTAAAACCTGTTGAGGACAGAGGGCGCTGTTTTCACTTTGCGGGAAAATCGTGCCCAATTTAAACGGCCTCGT
This sequence comes from Salvelinus namaycush, assembly GCF_016432855.1. Lineage (NCBI taxonomy): Eukaryota > Metazoa > Chordata > Actinopteri > Salmoniformes > Salmonidae > Salvelinus > Salvelinus namaycush. The sequence goes on from NC_052315.1 coordinate 46,286,351, forward strand.
ACTCAATTCTTGCTCGTACAATATGCATATTATTATTACTATTGGATAGAAAACACTCTCTAGTTTCTAAAACCGTTTGAATTATATCTGTGAGTAAAACAGAACTCCTTTTGCAGCAAACTTCCTGACAGGAAGTGGAAAATCTGAAATCGATGCACTCTTCTAGGGGCTGCCTATTAAAGTCCTTGTTATTTATTAGTTTAGATGCACTTCATACGTCTTCCACTAGATGTCGACAAGCAGTGAGAGAAGAAATTGAGTGTGTAACTTGATCTGGACTCGAATCATAGCTCTTGGCATGACGTGTCACCAGTTTCCTGTTTTCTGGAGAGCGAGAGCAGGGACCTGGATTTGCCTTCTGATAAGCTGCCGTTATGGACGACTAATATCTCCGGCTTTGATTTTATTTGATACATGTGACAATATCATCGTAAAGTATGTTTTTTCAATATAGTTTAATCAGATTATTGAAATTTTTTCGGGAGTTTTGCCGTGTTCCGTTCTCTTCCGTTTGTTGACATGGAGAGATTCGCGCCACTTGGCAAGTGTGCTTGCTAAATCGAGAGGGAAAAAGGCCGTTCTAAATCCAAACAACGATTGTTCCCGACAAAGGACCCCTTGTACAACATTCTGATGAAAGATCAGCAAAAGTAGGACCCATTTTATGATGCTATTTCATATATCTGTCGAACATGTTGTGCTAGTCGTTTGCGCCCAGCTTTTGGGTACTCTCTCGCTATAACTAAGCTGGATGTCGTAATGAAGTTATTTTTAGAATTCTAACACGGCGATTGCATTAAGAACTAGTGTATCTATCATTTCCTATACAACATGTATTTTTTAGTTATGTTTATGAATAGTCATTTGGTCAGAATATGTGTGTCAGAAAAAGTGTCAGAAAAATATCCGGACGTTGTGGGAAAAAGATGCTACCTTAGCACAATGTATAACCACTGATTTCAGCTCTAAATATGCAAATTTTTGAACAAAACATAAGTGTATGTATAACCTGATGTTATAGGACTGTCATCTGATGAAGCTTATCAAGGTTAGTCAAAAATTATATATCTTTTGCTGGTTTGTCACGATCGCTAACTTTTACTACTGGGGAATGGCTTGTGTTTCTGGCTATTGTGGTAAGCTAATATAACGCTATATTGTGTTTTCGCTGTAAAACACTTAAGAAATCGGAAATATTGGCTGGAATCACAAGATGCCTGTCTTTCATTTGCTGTACACCATGTATTTTTCAGAAATGTTTTATGATGAGTATTTAGGTATTTGACGTTGGTGTCTGTAATTATTATGGCTGCTTTCGGTGCAATTTCTGATTGTAGCTGCAATGTAAACTATGATTTATACCTGAAATATGCACATTTTTCGAACAAAACATAGATTTATTGAATAACATGTTATAAAACTGTCATCTGATGAAGTTGTTTGTTGGTTAGTTTGGTTGGTTCTTGGTTAGTTAGGTTGGCTTTGTGCATGCTACCTGTGCTGTGAAAAATGTCTGTCCTTTTTTGTATTTGGTGGTGAGCTAACATAAATATACGTGCTGTTTTCGCTGTAAAACATTTTAAAAATCGGACATGTTGGCTGGATTCACAAGATGTGTACCTTTCATTTGCTGTATTGGACTTGTTAATGTGTGAAAGTTAAATATTTCTAAAAAATATATTTTGAATTTCGCGCTCTGCCTTTTCAGTGGAATGTGGGAGGAGTTCCGCTAGCGGAACGCCAGAGTCAGACAGGTTAATGAGGAAATGGTAAAGACGGTAGCCTACGTTTACTGCTGGTGATACTTCTGATACTTGGTGAGGAATTCATAAACATTGACAAACAATTCACGCCGTGAAAACAATGAAGGTGTGCCTTAGTGGAGAAAGACGTGCCTAGCGCGTCTTCGCCGCACAGTATTAAAAAATAAAATAAAAGACCTCTCCATGACCCTATCAGAGAAGTCACAACACAGCGGGGTCACCGTGCCACCCGGGTGATCAGTGAGGTGGACGTTTTAGTCGGCACGAACACAAACACATACACAGAATGGGGATCAGGCTCATCAACACTGTAGAAACAGGCACACGTAGACCTCTGAAGCACATAGATTTCTATTCATTTCTATAATACACGTGAACTATTCAATCAATTCCGCAGGTGTGTAGGATAGAAACAAAGGCAAACTAGCTAGCTCTGTACAGAAAACAGATGACAGTGAATGAGAGTGGAGGGTTGGTTGACTGCGACCGACTCTTTTCACGCCACCTCGATGCAAAGTGATTGTCGTGGCAGGTTAGGACGGCGTTTTTGCTAACCCTAACCTTAACCTCAGACTCCTAACCTGCTATGTTATTCATCCTCACCTGCTGCGTAAGTTCTCCTAACCTGCGATGAAAAGGTCATTTTGATTATCAAAGTGGTGTGAAAAGAGTGTTTCTGGGTAACCAGATTGTCCAGTGGATTATCGATTAGCCTGTGGTTTCTCCAGATTGTATGACCTTTGATTTGCTTTCACAGGCAAGGGGGATAGACGGTCCTTTGAGAGGAGAATGAAAAACTTTAGCCTATGGATGGTTTGTTTTGAAACACAGAGTTAGAGAGAGTTCTGTTTGACTTAGACCCATAGGGATTACAGGGTTCAATCCACCGGCTGGAGGAACTGCTGGCTGCAGCACTATTTGAAACCTCACAAAGCTTCTGCCGGGGCTGGCTCTGAATAATAACACATCCCCCAGTCTGTCTGCTGACTGAAAGTTTACATGACACTGAGAATCAACCGTACAGAATTACAAAGAACATAAGAAAGCACTTGATAACGTCATATTCATCGCTATGCACAACCAAATTGTTCTGGCACTGTGGAGTTTACAGTTGAGTTCAAAGCTGTGGGGAGCATAATATAAAACCCAGGGAGAGGGCATCAGAACTGGAGCCCCTCCCCTCCTGCAGAGATCAGCAGAACCCAGAAACCCTACTCTCCTTTTATACAGCAACACTGGGCCAATTAGAATCGGGCTCCTCTCCCACTTCACAGTATCAGTGTAGAGAGTGTAGAGAGTGTAGAGAGTGTAGAGAGTGTAGAGAGTGTAGAGAGAGAGAGAGAGAGAGAGAGAGAGAGAGAGAGAGAGAGAGAGAGAGAGAGAGAGAGAGAGAGAGAGAGAGAGAGAGAGAGAGAGAGAGAGAGAGAGAGAGAGAGAGAGAGAGAGAGAGAGAGAGAGAGAGAGAGAGAGAGAGAGAGAGAGAGAGAGAGAGAGAGAGAGAGAGAGAGAGAGACTACTTGACAAGCTGAGGAAGGAGGAGGAGGATACTACTGTACGTCCCTCCAGGCTGCCACCCAACGGTGTTTAGTCATTAGAGTCTCTAAGACACTTCTGCTGCCTGCCTGGACAAACAGAGCTCTGATCTTTCCGAGCGTCGCATCCAGAGCCGTTTCCAAAGGTTTACTTTTGGACTGTCTGTGTGTGTGTGAGTTTGTGTGTACCACAAAGATCCTCCTGCTGTACATGTCTATATGTAGGCTGAGCTACCCCAGCTGTGGAGCTTCTGTGTGAGAGTACGGCTGCTTTTGGCCAACCTTCTTAGAAAGCAGCGGAGCGAGAGAGATGGAGAGTCACAGAGTGCTTGTATGTGTGTGAGTGTGCGGAGAGGTTTCTGAGACGAGTGGAAGATGCCGGGCATTCTGGTCGCCTCTAAGATGAAGTCAGGACTACCCAAACCGGTGCACAGCGCCCTGCCCATCCCTCAGAAACAGAACCCTGCCAGGTCCAGGACCTCCAGCCCTCACAGGGCCAGCCACCTCAGACACAGCCCCCTGAAAGCCCTTCACCGGCAGGGAGAGGGCCAGGGAAAGGTGGAGACGACCCCCACCCCCAACAGAAGCCTCTCCACCACAGAGACTGAAGACCGAGAGGACCCTCAGGTCAGAGCACTGTTCTTCTCAATCTCATATATGTTACGTACTGAAAAGACTAAAGGACAAAACCTGGAGTGAACTGGGATAAAATATAGGCTCTCTGCACCTGTTCGGCATGCGTAGTTGGACAGCGAACACTATCGGCGTTTGCCGCTGCTGTGTGTATAGGAGAGATGCAGGCTAATGTGTCTAGGGCACGTAATGATGAATGGCGTGTGTGTGTGGTAAGTAATGTAAACATATGTCACAGGTTAAAGCATTAGTCGCATGTTGTTTAAGGCAGTGAAGAGGAGGAGTTAATACTCTATTCAGTGGTGCACATAGAGAACAACGACTCCTCCCTTGTCTTCACTATGTGGAGTTTGTATTGTATTTAACTAGGCAAGTCAGTTTAGAATAAATTCTTATTTACATTGACTGCCGAACCCGGCCGACGCTGGGCCAATTGCGCGCCGCCCAAACTGGACTCCCAATCCCGAGCCAGATATGATACAGCCTGGATTCGAACCAGGGACTGTAGTGGGAACTCTTGCACTGAGATGCAGTGCCTGACACTGCTGCGCCACTCAGGAGCCCCATGAAAGGAAGTGTTTGTTTGAAATCTTCTGTATTGTAAGCATTCATTTCAATAGATATCTAATTCTCTTCGACATACCTTAGTTACTTTCTCACAGGGACATTTGAAAAGACTAAGGTTTGCAGTGAGAACAGAATACAACAGCAGGGTTTGGCCTCATGGCAGTTGTTGGTGTGAGAATTGTACCCCCTTATGTTGGCCTGTGTGGCAGGCAGATGGGCTTTATGAGCTCTACACACCTGGTCTGGCTGATGTCTGCATATGCCTTTATATTCATATATTTGCAGAACTGTACAAAGATTATAGTTCAACTGAAAGTGACTATAGATTATAGTCCAGGAGTGCCGGTCTTGTGTCTATATTGCTGGCCTGGCCATGTATAGCCTATATGTAGCCTATGTGAATTTGGCCTATCCTGTAGCCTACTGTCCCAGGCAGGCAGCAGGAGCTGATGTTCTGCTTCATGTGGTGCGGAGGATGAAAGATTACTGCATAGCCTATCATTACGCAGTGAGAGTGAACAGCGGTCAGGGGGGTTTCTCCAGCGCTCTATTTGGAGTGGCAGTACTGTGCTGTGGCTCAGTGTGCTCCACACTGCAGCCCGGCTACAGAGTTCATGGAGCTGGGGGGGCCAGGGGGCCCACTGGAGAGGAAACGGGAACACACAAGCATAGAATAATATTGTCGTATTTCATATTTCCTTTTTATTTTGTTGGCGTACCCTAATGGGGGACATATGGTGAAAGATTAGAAAGAAAATACCTCTTTCTGGGATTGGTACATTATGGAATCATGAAGAGTTAGCCAGTGTGGTACAGACGTCAATTCAACGTTGGTTCCACGTCATTGATTCAACCAGTGTGTGCCCAGTGGGATTGGGGTGTGTTTGTTTTACATAATGTGAACGTTTGGAGAAGCGACTACCAGATCTCCGTCTTGAGATCCCCGATATTTTGTGAATGGAAGCACAATATGTTCACAATGAACACTGTATGCTCAGTGAACCAGACAAGATGAGTGATTCCTTGATACAGTCTCAGCGCGTTAGTGAAGAAGATCACAGTGAATCTTACTGCTCTCTCTCTACCAAATGAGAATATACACAGCTTCTCTTCCATCTAAAACGTGATTTATCAGCTACATTGATACAGTACATGACAATAGTGAAGAGAGCTGGTAGTTATTTGCTACTCGGCAACACCTGCTGCTGGCGGCATGAGTTTCATGAGATTAGCAGGCCTACTGTGCGTGGGGGGGGGGTAGGGTTTCTGCAACATCTCGTTTGGTCCTACCAGGAAGAGAGAATCCCTTTAAGACACCACCACAGCCTTCTTCTGCAGTAAACACACATCCAGCTGGCCTGCACTGACTTCCAGCCGAACACCACCACAGGCAGGGTTCCATTCCACCAGGATGGTTACGTGTTTATTTATGTGAGGATTACATGAACACCACCAATGGTCTGAAGTGGTGCGTAATGCATAAGGTTTGGTTGGGTGGAGTAGTGCTCGGTTGCTCTCTGCAATACTACAAGCAAAAAAAGCAGGATCAAATGCAGCCTAATTCTGAATGAGTTATTTGTGTGTGAGTGCGTGTGCATGCATTCGTGTGTGTGTGTGTGTGTAGGACATTAATAATGAAATACAGTGGCTTTGAGGGAGGAAGAGGAGGAGGGGGGAACAGTAACATGATGTGTTAGAATAGATTACCTCTGGTCCACTGACACACATGGGATGCACTGGCCACACACACACACACACACACACTGCCCCCTAGTGTTGGCTTTTCCCACCTGGACAGGACAGGATATAGACGAGGGAGCTGGTGGACCATAGTTTAGACAGGTTTATTTTATTTTAATTGGCATAAATAGAGAGACAGTTTGTAACAGTTAAAAAAACTAAAACGCTACATGCAGGAGGGGAAAAGCACAAAAGGGCTTGTCGAGTAGCCTCCACCTAATGACCATAAATCACACACATTCAGCAGAGTGGACAAACAAACAAACCATCAAAAACTAGACGCAAAAGAGATCAAATAAAATAAAATCTAAACAGAAAGTCAAGCCACTGGGGATGTAGAACTGTGATGGACAGTAGGTGCCTATTTTTTTAAACAATGACGGTGTTAGACATGACTAATGCTTACTAATGGACACCCCGGCTGGATGGTGGACAAACATATATGATATATGACTGTAGTTCACTGGCTTTCTGTCAGACCTACTAGCGTATGTCCAGGTATGGCTTCAAACAGTGTCCAGTTCTGGTCTATGTCCACTCTGTCTTTAGAAACCATCATTTTGAAAAGCAAGTGAAAGCGGTGCTCGCCTCATTCAATCTTATATCAAGAATATTCTCACTGTCTGTCGCACTTTGTGGTTGGTGTTTCTTGGCTCACACAGCGTCCGTATGCTGTGAGATGTAAGAAAGAGGATCTACACCATAGCGATAGATGGAGGACTCTAGTGCCCAAAAGCTAGTTTCAGTATGGGCAGCGCCATTGAGGACTTTCAGCATTCTGAAGTAGTTCACTGGGTGGGACTTCCTGTGGGTTAAGAAAGATCATATAATTCCATCCAGGTCATCGGGAGGGATCAGTCAATGAATTATACTCGCGAGCAAACATTTCGTAACTGCAGGTGGCAGTAAATCGCCCACCTTGGCTTTATACCTGTTCAAACAACACACTCCCAGTGGCAGTATTCGCCTTTTCAGTTTGTTTGCCAACTCATGGAAGTAGTAGATTAATAAAATGTACTACTCACAGACACCATAATGGGACAGATACAATGATGTATTCTAAGTCTATGATCTACACACCCCTTCTCTGTCTGGTTGGAGAGGTAACTTAAGCCCTGAGCCTTTTGTTTTCAGTGGTAGCTAGCTATGGGATATAAATGGCTGTTCAAATCAAATTGTATTAGTCACATGCGCCGCATACAACAGGTGTAGACCTTACAGTGAAATGCTTACTTACGAGCCCCCAACCAACAATGCAGTTTACAAAAATACGGACAAGAATAAGAGATAAAAGTAACAAGTAATTAAAGAGCAGCAGTAAAACCACAATAGCGAGACTATATATAGGTGGGTACCGGTACAGAGTCAATGTGCGGAGGCATCGGTTAGTTGAGGTAGTATGTACATGTAGTTTGAGTTATTGAAGTGACTATGCATAGATGACAACAACAGAGAGTAGCAGCAGTGTAAAGAAGGGGGGTGGAGCAATGCAAATAGTCAGGGTAGCCATTTGATTAGATGTTCAGGAGTCTTATGGCTTGGGGGTAGAAGCTGTTTAGAAGCCTCTTGGACCTAGACTTGGCACTCCGGTACCGCTTGCCGTGCCGTAGCAGAGAGAACAGTCTATGGCTAGGGTGGCTGGAGTCTTTGACAATTTTTAGCACCTTCCTCAGACACCGCCTGGTATAGAGGTCCTGGATGGCAGGAAGCTTGGCCCCAGCGATAAACTGGGCCGTTCACACTACCTTTAGTGCCTTGCGGTCAGAGGCCGAGCAGTTGAAATACCAGGCAGTGATGCAATCGGTCAGGATGCCCTCGATGGTGCAGCTGTATAACCTTTTGAGGATATGAGGACCCATGCCAAATCTTTTCAGTCTGCTGAGGGGGAATAGGTTTTGTCGGGCCCTCTTCATGACTGTCTTGGTGTGCTTAGACCATGTTAGTTTGTTGGTGATGTGGACACCAAGGAACTTGAAGCTCTCAACCTGCTCCACTGCAGCCCCATCGCTGAGAATGGGGGCATGGTCGGCCCTCTTTTTCCTGTAGTCCACAATCATCTCCTTTGTCTTGATCACGTTGAGGGAGAGGTTGTTGTCCTGGCACCACACGGCCAGGTCTCTGACCTCCTCCCTATAGGCTGTCTCGTCGTTGTTAGTGATCAGGCCTACCACTGTTGTGTCATCTGCAAATTGAATGATGGTGTTGGAGTCGAGCCTGGCCATGCAGTCATGAGTGAACAGGGAGTACAGGAGGGGACTGAGAACGCGCCCCTGAGGGGCCCCTGTGTTGAGGAGCAGCGTGGCGGATGTGTTGTTCCCTACCCTTACCACCTGGGGGTGGCCCGTCAGGAAGTCCAGGATCCAGTTGCAGAGGGAGATGTTTAGTCCCAGGGTCCGTAGCTTAGTGATGAGCTTTGAGGGCACTATGGTGTTGAACGCTGAGCTGTAGTCAATGAATAGCATTCTCACTTAGGTGTTCCTTTTGTGCAGGTGGGAAAGGGCAGTGTGGAGTGCAATATAAATTGCGTCATCTGTGGATCTGTTGGGGCGGTATGCAAAATGGAGTGTGTCTAAGGTTTCTGGGATAATGGTGTTGATGTGAGCCATGACCAGCCTTTCAAAGCACTTCATGGCTACAGACGTGAGTGCTATGGGTCGGTAGTCATTTAGGCAGGTTACCTTAATGTTCTTGGGCACAGGCACTATTGTGGTCTGCTTAAAACATATTGGTATTACAGACTCGGACAGGGAGAGGTTGAAAATGTCAGTGAAGACACTTGCCAGTTGGTCCGCGCATGCTCGCAGTACACGTTCTGGTAATCCGTCTGGCCCTGCGGCCTTGTGAATGTTGACCTGTTTAAAGGTCTTACTCACATCGGCTGCGGAGAGCGTGATCAGACAGTCTTTCGGAACAGCTGGTGCTCTCATGCATGTTTCAGTGTTATTTGCCTCGAAGCGAGCATAGAAGTAGTTTAGCTCGTCTGCTAGGCTCGTGTCACTGGGCAGCTCTCGGATGTGCTTCCCTTTGTGGTCTGTAATGGTTTGCGAGCCCTGCCACATCCGACGAGCGTTAGAGCCGGTGTAGTATGATTCGATCTTAGTCCTGTATTGACGCTTTGCCTGTTTGATAGTTCATTGGAGGGTATAGCGGGATTTCTTATAAGCTTCCGGTTTTGTTCCATAGTGAAAGTCATAGCTTTATCTATAGGAGACAGCCTGAGGTTTTAGTGTCAAACTCAACACTCTTTTTTTTCATGCAATTCCACCAGAAACAGATGAGCGAAACACCATAGCAGAAACAGAATAGCAAGCTGTGTTGTCCTCTTAGCCTTTTGTAATGTCTTTATAGTACCTTGAAAGGTGTACATTTCTTAAAACCATCTTTCTCTGCCAGGCTACTTTCTGTTGTACACATTAAGCACTCTACCTACCCTAGATCACCTGTTCAGTTTTGTCATTCAAACCCACAGATTTTCTGGTCTGGTGCCTCCCTCTTACCCCCTGGTAACTCCTCTTAACCCCATGGTGAAGTACTTATCCCCCTGGTTCTCATAGAGTGTATACTCTGGGTGGATCTGTATTATCTAGCTACAGTATAAGCATAATAATCTCATAAACAGTTTGGGGCAAAAAGTGTAGACTATTTTCCGTCAGATCAGACAGACTTAAAAAATGACTGAGATGTTAAAATGCAGCAGCAGTAAACATCCAATTATGAGCAAAGCTCCTCAGATTACAGACACCACACACCGGGGCTCTCAGCCAGTGAGTTTCTGTCTTAATACGTGATGTCACACTTCCTACTCTTTGAAAGACATGATTTCTCACTCCCAGAGCAGAACTTACATTGTGCTCAGTGGCCTGATTTCTGGAGGAATGTGAGTATCAAAGCCTTGAAAAGCGAGTGTGTTCTGAAAGGGGGTTGAAAGGTGTTATCCACAGGCTATTGCTTTGCCTGTATTAACCAGTAATGGTCTGGTATTAAGTGAATTGATTGTATTTCTAATATGTCAATTGTGTTTCTATGTGTTTTGTTGTTGGGCAGATTTACACAGACTGGGCCAACCATTACCTGGTGAAGTCGGGCCGTAAGCGACTGATAAAGGACTTGCAGCAGGATGTTACAGATGGAGTGCTATTGGCTGAAATCATACAGGTTGTCGGTAAGGACTTGCCTGGCATTCTATTGGTAACTTTGAATTTATCAGCAGATCAATTGGAATGCTTCCACGTAATCACTATGCGTTTCGTATTGGCTTTCCATTGCAATGCAATGACAAGAACAAACTTTTTGCATGCTTATCATATTATATCGCCTAATATTAGTGTGATGTGATGAGTATGATATGTCACAGTGCTTCTCTCTTCTCTGGTCTCCAACTCAGTGGCCTCTTGCCTCTCTCTTCTCTGGCCTTCTTCAGTGGCCTCTACGGTCTTTATTGTGGAGAGGTTAGGTGGGATCTTTAGGCCAGGAGGGTCTTTAAAATCAGTCTTTCCTGCTCTGAAATTCAGCAATTTGAGATTCCAACTCTGCTTTTAGCCTCCAAGGGTGGATGAGAGGTTGAGCAGCCAAGCCTGTCATTATTTCCTGTGTGTCTGCACTGTACATTCTATTTAAGTGGGGTGAATAGAGGCAGTGTGGTTAGCGGAGGCTAAATGAGGATCATAGCGGTGGTATTTGACTGAGGATGGCATCAGGTGCAAAACCCGGCTCCCTTCCCACGGTTAGCGTAAGTTATTACTGCTTTTGGATAGATACCGTACAGGCGTCTTCAATTGACTTGTCGTTGCGCAGGGAAAGTCCCAAGAAGGATGTGTTACTTCATCGTTCAATATCCTCTTTCTTTTCTTGCTCTCTCTCTCTTTTCATCCATTATTTTCTAGCGAATGAGAAGATAGAAGACATCAATGGCTACCCGAAGAGCCGGACTCAGATGGTGAGTGTTGTGTTTATTCTGTAACATAAGGGAACCAATCCTCCGGCCCCTAAAACAGTGATAACAGGGAGGCGTAAGCATAACAGTACTTCATAGTACGGATAATGAGTTATCGCATGTGTGATTATTGTGCGAACACAACCGGATTGATCCGTCCCAAATCTGAAATCCTGACGCTGAGTGAAGACCCTTGGTGGCATGTGCTTCTTTCCTCACTGTTTCCTGTAAGAGAACGGCCTTTCTAGTGATGCCCTACTAACACGTTAGGGAGGCTGTGGGGAGGCATTAAATAGACTGGTGTCCCGCTGACACCCCAAACAACCTCCCTTGCCTATTTTGGGATTGAACCAGTCTTGTCTGTGCCCACATAGTTATCCATGGATCCATGGGTTAAACATCCGTTCACTTCGTTATTGTTGTTATCGCGCTCGACATACTCTAGTAGCCTCTATTTTGGTTGTACGATAATCCAAGATAATTAGTTTAAAGGCCCAGTGCAGTCAAAAACCTGATTCTCCTGTGTTTTATATATATTTCTACACTTTGAAGTTAAAATAATACTGTGAAATTGTGAACGTTTTGATAATGCCCTTTTAGTGTAAGAGTTGTTTGAAAAGACAGGCTGAAATTTCGGTGGGATGGAGATTTAGCCTGCCGGGAGACATCACAAGGTGGTAAATGAGTTAATAGACCAATAAGAAAGAGACCAAACATCTCTTCCAATAAAAGCTCGTTTTCAGATTTCCCGCCCTTACTCAGACCAGGCAGACCTAGCAAAATCTTGCTTGAGTAATTGCTCTTTGCTTAAAAGCTACTTTTGTTTATTTTTTGACCATTTGAATTAAAAACTATGATAGTAAGGTACTTAATTGTTACCCAGAAATGACTTGATGTTCAGATAAAAACTGCTGTATTGGACCTTCAATATTATTAGATATCTCCCTTGCTTTCAATTTTGCAGCTCATTCTCTTTCTCTGACCTTATTTCACTCCTACAAGCTTGGACCACCTCCCTCAGTCTAATATATCTCGCTCTCCTCTCACGCTAGCTGACTCACCCTGGCTCACCCACCAGCACCAGCTCCCCTACACATTAAATGACAGATTCCATTGTTATACAAAAAAAATTCTCTTGTGGCGGGCCAGAAATTGGGAAAATATTATTAAAATAAGGAGTAGCTCTATGAATGGAAGTCTTTCAGTAATCTGCGCTCCCTCAAAGTGAACTTCCTGGAGTTTAGTGTAATGGTTGGGAACACATTTAGATTTCCATCAGAAACACGTTGCTTTAGTTGTTGGGAAACTTCCCTGCTCTTACTAATGGGGGATTGTGAATTGCATGAAAAGATCTGTGGTAAAGTCTGAATTAAGAGAGGTTAATCATTTCATTGTGGCCTGTATGCTAGTCTAGTTCTACTCCTTTACTACTATGTTTGAACTGCCTGAAGGATGATTTCTGCTTGTGGATTATACAGAATTATTTTACCTTGCATCATTAGTGGTTGGTTATAATCCACAGAGGACCATATGGTTCTCGATTTGACTGAGGTTTTCCTACATCGCAGACAAACATTAAGCCTAATATTACCTTATGGGGGAAATATTTGTGTCACGTTCGTCGTATGGAGGAAGAGAGAAGGACCAAGGCGCAGCGTGATACGAATACATTCTTCTATTTATTTAACACGAAACGAAGAACACTTAAACAAACTAATCAAAACAACAAAACGAACGTGAAGCTATATATATAAAGGGCAGACACAAGCAACCAATACATAGACAATAACCCACGAAATCCCTAAAGAATATGGCTGCCTAAATATGGTTCCCAATCAGAGACAATGATAAACAGCTGCCTCTAATTGAGAACCAATCTAGGCAACCATAGACATACAAACACCTAGACTAGAAAACACCCCATAAACATACAAAACCCCTAGACTAGACAAAACACATAAATCCCCCATGTCACACCCTGACCTAACCAAAATAATAAAGAAAACAAAGATAACTAAGGCCAGGGCGTGACAATTTGTTAATTGATGACTCTGCTTTATCTGTACTGACAAAGTACCATGCCCTCCTCTCTCCTCTCCCCTCTCCCCCAGATTGAGAACATCAATACCTGCCTAGGATTCCTGGCAGCTAAAGGGGTGAACATCCAGGGACTCTGTGCAGAAGGTACGTCAAACTGCCGCTATCTACCAGACACTCTCCCTCATATCGACTTCTCATCTAGAGCATCTAATGAATAACTCCACGTTAGATCCGACTGTGAAGAGGAAATGATACCAAAGATACCAACCTCTCTGTCTCTCCTCCTATTGCAGAGATCCTTAATGGGAACCTGAAGACCATCCTGGGCCTGTTCTTCAGCTTGTCCCGCTACAAGCAGCAGCAGCAGAAGGTCTTGAAGCAGCAGGCCTCTCATCACCCAGAGCACAGCAACCAGCCTGGACATACTCCCCATGGGTCACCAGCCCCCGCTCAGACCCACACACCTCATACCCACAGCTCCACTGCACCAGCACACAAAGCAGCATCAGATATGCTGTCTAGGTAACAGTACCTTGTAACAACCCAACCTCCAGCTTCCACACATGGCAAGAGATCCATGGTTTGGAGAAGCTCAGATATAGTATGTGAGGTTATTTATGAGTGATCCCCAGTCATTCCCCATCAAATGTGACGTTGATTCCTCATGTTTCCTCATGACACTGGTTCCTCAGGGTTGTTTATGTCATCCATTCGAATTGCGTGTAGTCTCGTCCTCTGCGGTTTCCATGTTCAAGTCTCTGTGATCCTCTTGATCTCACCCAATCGGTTTTCAGATCTCTGTCTACTCTTAACATTGGTTCTTACCCGTCTCTCTCTTTCTCCTCCATGCAGTCTGTCATCCAAGGCTTCTTCCACTCAGAGTAAAGGGCTAAAGCTCTCTGTGGCTCAGAGGAAGTCTTCTAGGTCAGCTGTCATCTATCTCACTCCCATCGACACTGCATGCCGCAATCCACTCACACTGGAGATACACCACGTATTGTGTTTGAGAAGCTGCCCCCTCCCCATTCTCCCACCTCATTTCAGGTTGTCTTGTAGTATGTCAGACTAGTTTTGGTGTATTAACACTTGCTTCCTGGTAGGTTTGCTGTGTGCATGGTTTCAGTAGACAGGAAGTGCTTTTCAACTTGTCCTTAAGAAATTAAGGAAAAAGTATTCTGTTTTACTGTGTGTGAGTGTGTGAGTAGGTGCAGTAGATTTTGTTGAGGAGATGCCCAGCACGAGGTTATGCAATAGCACCACCTAATGGAATAACTGTGCAACCACATGCATCTTTCTTGAGCTCTTGTCCACAGATCGTCTGTTCAAGTACTCACGAAATGCTGAATGCACTCCTTAAAGGGAGTTATTTAGACTGATTTGAGGAATATTATTTAATCCTCTTTAGGAGATGATCATTTATGGTTTTCAAAATTACGCCCCGTTAAGATGAGTTTTCATACTGTTTTAATTGAACCTGCAACTGTGGCCCACAGACTGCCAGCTCCCACCATGCGGGTCTCAGCTCCAGGCAGTGAGGGGAAGCCCCGCGCGGCCTCCAACGGCAACCGTCGCAGCCAGAGCTTCAACCACTACGACAAGCCCAAGCCCTCCAGCAGCGACAGGGGTGAGTTACAGTGCATGAGGATGTAGGTCTGTGCTTTTAGAGGGAAACCACTTTGGGGACACCCACCCGTTTTAGAAATCAATATGTGGTCGTCCAGGGCAACAACAACAGAAAAATATCTAAACACAACTGGATTGGGAGCAATCTTGTCTATCGTACAGTCATTAGTTGTGTGCTGTTAGCTGGTTGTAGCTAGAGTCGTGCTGCGCGTTAAAGTCTTCTTCCTTAGAAGAATGGTGTGGGAAACAGCTGTCTGCTGGGAGAGAACCATTTATCCACTACCGTGTGACTGAACTGTCAACAGTCACAACATTAGAGGTACATTAACAGACTGGACCACAGGGAGGTGAGAAGGCATGGTTTCCCAGAGCCGGAACACACACACACACACACACACACACACACACACACACACACACACACACACACACACACACACACACACACACACACACACACACACACACACATAAATAGCAAACCACATAGACAGTTATCCTGAACACACACACACACACACACACACATAAATAGCAAACCAGATAGACAGTTATCCTAAACACACACACAGACAGACACATCGATAGATGACCTATGTAAACGTGGTTTCTGTCTTTACATTTCCTCTGCTGTTAGAGGAGCAGGTAATGATTTAACAACACGGGTGCCACTCAAGCTGACCCTGCGGCGTACAGGCTCCTCTGTGGATCGTTCGAGGTAAAACGTTACACGAAGTTAAAGATATGAATTATTTAGGTGTCTTTTTACATTCGGTCTTAGGTTTAGGGTTTAGGTTTTATTTGTAATGCTTCACAGATAACCTTTAAGCCGTTGCCATTTCTGTTAGTGAAGTCAAGAGCTACTTCCGCAGTCAGACACCTATCATTTCAGCTGGCTTGCTACCTCTTATCCGCTATTTGAGTATTGCAAAGTGCAACATTTGACATAACAAATGTGTTACTTCCTCTCCTTTCTGAAGCCTATATTTACTGTTGATTCCTGCCTGTGTGTTGGATTACAGTGTGGCGGACATGACATCACACCATGGCTTTACAATCGTAGTGGTGTAAATAAATCTGTATGAAAAGATGGCCTTGTTTGACGTAAAATTATACACCTCATAATGTATACTCACTGTAAGACCAAGTCCTAGATTGACAGATTGAGTCCTCGGTGGTATGAAGCCAGTCAGGCGGTACTCGCCAGGTACTGTGATGTATGTTAGTGAGAGCAGAGCCGAGCAGAGCAGCGTGACAGTGGGAGTTAGCTCTGGCTGGGCCGGGGCCTGGATAACCCAGTCTACGGTCTACTGAAGCCAGCCTGTGGTAAACTGCTGCTGCTGTGTTGATGAGGCATTCACTGTGCATTGATTGAGCCCTAATTAGTGTACTTGTGGTAAGGAGAGGGAGGGATGGAGGGAACGACAGAGAGGGAGCGAGAGCGACAGGGAGGGTGGGACAGCGAGTGAACGAGAGACCAACCGATAGGAAAGGGTAGAGAGGGGAAAAGATAGGCAGTGAGGGAGAGAGTGGGACAGGGAGTCTCGTTATAGTGAGACTGGCGAAGAGAAATAGAGATATGGCAGAGAGAGAGAGAGAGAGAGAGAGCCTTGTTAAGTGTAGATCTCTGGTAGAAAGGACATAGTGAGAGTTACGGAAATCAGAAATGGTTAGTGTTCACTTCTTGGGAGAGGATAGAAGCATGATTGGAACTATACAATGACCACTGTCATTCCTGACCTGTCAATCAAGGATCATCTGAGAGGGTGAGTGGGGGGGGTAAATAGATTTGTTTTGTTGCCAAATTTAGACTGGGGGATATAGGATTATGCTTGTGAAACAGTAAACGCTAGAGCTTGGCTGTAGGTTGTTTATGTGTCTGTCTGTCCTTATGCTTTACAAAATGTGTATTGTACTGGAGTCAATAGGAGATTTGATGAAGTAAAGTTACTGTCGTTCCTCTCTGCTAGAACAGGATGATTAGCCCAGATGGTGTTCTATTTGTGTTTATTCATGTGAAGGAACTTTCACTTTGTACATCGTTTAGCAGACACTCTTATCCAGAGCGACTTAGAGTGGTGAGTGCATCCATTTTCATACAAGTGCCCCATGGGAATCGAACCCACAACTCTGGCGTTGCAAGCGCCACGATCTACCAACTACCGTGTCTAAAGAACCAGAGCATACTGTCTAACTCACTTAAACACAGATGCATTTCTTTAGGCAGTGAACGGAGACATGAAGACTACAATGAATTCGCCATATTTTTTGTAAACAAAAAAATCTTGTTCACCTCAATTCTGTCATACTATATGATGTGAAAGATCCAATGTGTTTCTAGTTACACCAGGTAGAACAGAACACTTGTATGTAGCCGCGAGTGACTGAGGTGAAATGAAATTCTCATGATCGTTAAAGGGTTCCACATAAACAGAATTACTGTCTAGTAATTGAGAATGTTAACAGTTTCCCGCTGCGCTTGACCGTTAGACCCTGGAGCAGCTGCCGGGCTGGGAATGCTGTAAGCACACCGTTACACGGCACAGGGAAGTACAGGGAAGTATACAGTATGGAGCGTCTGAAGCTACTGAGTATATAGTGTAACTAACGGGGTGTTGAGTGCTTTTGGCCAAGTGTCTCTGGTGATTTGACCTGTAAACCAGAGCACTAGTGGTGGACACAGAGAGGCCAGGACACCTGCTGGGTATCCCAGCGATATGTCAGGATCAAGAGTAAGTGTCAGTGGATGAGGCGGATCACATTTGTTGGGGAAGAATAAACCCTGTTCGGGGTGGGTAAAATGTTTGGTGTTGAGTTGTACATTTTGTTGGAGACTGGTGCGCAACACTGCTGATAAATGCTGTACTTGAAACACGCTACACTCTAGCCAGGGTTGTGGATATATACAGATATGTGGTGAATTATTGCAGAGCTTAACAAGTGAGCCTGATAACATATCACGTCATTGATGCCTCTGAGGTCTAAAAACAACATACACTGAGTGTACAAAACATTAAGAACACCTTGCTAATATTGAGTTGCATTCCCCTTTTTGCCCTCATAACAGCCTCAATTTGTCGGGGCATGGACTCTACAAGGTGTCGAAAGCGTTCCACAGGGTTGCTGGCCCATGTTGACTCCAACGCTTCCCACAGTTGTGTCAGGTTGGATGGATGTCCTTTGGGTGGTGGACCATTCTTGATACACAAAGGAAACTGTTGAGCATGAAAAAACCAAGCAGCATTGCAGTTCTTGACACAAACCGGTGTGCCTGGCAGCTACTGTCATACCCCTTTCAAAGGCACTTAAATCGTTTGTCATTCACCCTCTGAATGGCACACATGCACAATCCATGTCTCAATTGTCTCAAGACTTAAAAATCCTTCTTTATCCTTTCTCCTCCTTTTCATCTACACTGATTGAAGTGGATTTAACATCAATAAGGGACATCCATAAGGGATCACCATTTTCACCTGGTCAGTCTATGTCATGGAAAGAACAGCTGTTCTTAATGTTTTGTACACTCAGTGTTTAAACTAAGTGAATTATGCATGTGTGCGATTTACTGCATGTATGTGTTACAAAGCTCAACATTGTTAGAGCGTTATTTGTGAGCTGAGGTGTGTGCGTGTGCGTGTGTGTGCGTGTGCGTGTGTGTGTGACAGTTGTATATGGTCACTGGTGTTCAGTGTTGAGTCGGCAAGAACAGACAGGCTTTCATGATTGACTCTCTCTCCCAGGGACTCTGCATAGCGTGCACTCTAAACTGTACACAACCCGCCGCTGATGTTTGGGTTTGAAATTTAAACGTCTGCTAGCTGTGGCAGTACATTTTTGTTTACCTCCCCTCAGGCATGGTAAAAGACAGGTATGTGGCTGGGTTTACTCTGAAAGTGTGCTTACTGAGAGTGGATTCACTTCTGAAACGAGTTTCGCTGCTTGTTGTTGTTGCCCATGTAGACTACTGGACTTAGAGGTAGGTCAGATATGCTTAAATCATGTTAATAACAATAGATTTTCCTGCTAATTGATAATTAAATAGCTGCATGTTAAAGATTGCTGGGGTACTCTAAATTATACTGAGAAATATGTATTTTTTTGATCAGAACTGTTTGCAATTAATAATTCGAATTTTGGAGTGTATTTCATGACTCTTATACCAAATTGTAGATAGAGTATGTGTTTACTCAGCATGTAATTCACAGAGTAATAATTTTTGTATTGCATTAGATCAGTATTGTGTGAAGCCCAGTGTAGCCATGGAGACCAGTGGGAGTGAGTGAGTGAGTGAGTGAGTGAGTGAGTGAGTGAGTGAGTGAGTGAGTGAGTGAGTGAGTGAGTGAGTGAGTGAGTGAGTGAGTGAGTGAGTGAGTGAGTGAGTGAGTGAGTGAGTGAGTGAGTGAGTGAGTGAGTGAGTGAGTGAGTGAGTGAGTGAGTGAGTGAGTGAGTGAGTGAGTGAGTGAGTGGCTGGCTGGCTGGCTGGCTGGCTGGCTGGCTGACTGGCTGGCTGACTGACTGACTGACTGACTGACTGACTGACTGACTGACTGACTGACTGACTGACTGACTGACTGACTGACTGACTGACTGACTGACATCCCAGGGGAGAACGACTGCCGCCTCTCATTGAAGCCACAGAGGTTCAAGGCCGACCTTGGTACTGCATGCAGGCAGAAAACAGGATCCCCCATTATAGTGAATGGAAACATTACAATCTTGGTGGTCAATGTTTAGAAGACAATCATGGTACCAAATAATTGCTTCTAATACATCAGATCTATGTCCTTGAACCATCTTTTTTTTATTGCACACAGAAGAAGATAATTGTTGTTTCTAATGGCAGCTTGCAGTACTCCAGTCAGCCTTCAACTGGAGTTACTCAATGAGAGGGGGCAGCGCTGAGCTAGCCTGCAATGTCACTTCCTGGAGTAGCTCAAACAGCGCATGTTATGTCTCCATGAGACGCCATCTTAACCGACTTCATTTGGCTTCAATGCGCTACTGAGTCTTCACATTGGAATGAATGGTGTCACGTGATCGATGGATTTGCCAGGGATGGTTCATCCTTTATCCCAACTATAACTATTCAATGAGAGATCTCGATCTACAGCAGGCACTCTGTTCTCCCTCATCTCTCCCTACCTCTGTTTGTGTATCTCCACAGAGAGAAGCTCCATGGCCTCTCCCATCATGACTGAGCATGGTCTGTCTCCAGGGCCCGTCAACGGTTGCTCTTCTTCCTCCATCCCCCAGCCCAATGCAGGCAACAGCAGCAAGCCCTGGAGGAGTAAGTCCCTGAACGTCAAGCACAGCGCCACCTCCTCCATGCTGTCCGTCAAGCAGGACCCTCCCACCAGGCAGCCCGTGGCCCCGCCCCTAGAGGTCCCCCCTAAAGTCATTGCCCAGAAGTCCATGCTGGAGAAACTCAAGCTTTTCAACACCAAAGGAACCTCCAAGGCAGCTGGAGTCCTGACTGACAGTCCGACGGGGAAGGAGACGGAGGCGAAGGAGGTGCGCCCCACCGGCGTGGATCCCCTGGAAGAGGCGGATGGGAACTCCCGGCCCCCCAGCGCCATGGCAACCAGCCCCAAACTGGCCCTGAAGGGGATTGCCCAGCGCACTTTCAGCCGGGCCCTCACCCCCAGGAAGAGCTCTCTGAAGACTGGGGAGGAGAAAGACAAGGCCAGGCTCAAGAAGAGAGACAAGGCCCAGGAGGAAGGCTCCAAGTGGGGGTCAGTCACAGAGCAGGAGGTACCCAGGGACAACACCAGGCAGGAGGTAGAAGGTTCAGACGCAGCGGAGCCCAAGAGGAATGCCAAGATCACTAGCTTCATCCCAAAAGGAGGCAAGGCTGGCAGTGGCACAAAGGAGAGCTCAGCCTCAGCAGCACACAGTGGAATACCAAAGCCAGGTTCCAAGGCAGGGAAGACCTCTTCTGGTCGAGATGGAGAGAGGCCCCGCACTTTGAGGGCCTGTGGGGGAGGTGGTCTCTCGGTGCACAAGGGCCAGCTGGACAACAGAAGCTCCTGCTCCAGCCTCGCTGCCTCTGAAGGGAGGTCTCACTATCACCACACCAACGGAGTGCCCCCAGTCGCTACCACAGCCAGCAACACCATCAGTGTTCAGCTACCTCATCCTCAACAGCAATACAACCACCCCAACACTGCTACTGTTGCACCATTCATGTACAGGTACTATGCCCACTTTGATGTACAGAATTTGAGCTTTCATAGTTTGATAGTAGGAATATACCACAATGTCAAACATTTTATACATACCACATATCAAATCTTTTTACTGATTGTTGAGGATCTGTATAAGCTTAAATTATAGTCAATGACTAATTGGAGAGGACTGAACTACATATACTCACTGGCAACTGTTTACTCCTGATGGAGCGCAGAGGTAGAGAGGTAGACTGAGAGAGGGCTCTGTGACATCTCTCATTGTCTTTGTTGTTGCTGTCATGTCCTATAGGTCTCAGCCAGATGTGACCGGAACAGACATGATGATGGAGGCAGCAGGGTCACTGGAGTGTCACAGAGAGACTGCAGCCTACAGCAAATCAGCACACAACTCCCTGGAGGACCTCACAGGTAAGACTGGCTCACTATGATGTACAGTGTATGTGTAGCAGTTCACTGGTTAAATCTCACAGCTTTCCAAGCATACTAGACATCATTTGTGATTGCTAAGTAGTTATTCAAGTGATTCTCCCCACACTGTACATGCAGATTGAAACAGGGCATTTACATACTGTGCTTCGTGACTTCAATTTCCGTATCGGTTTTTCTTTGGCCTTTTACTGGAACAGCATTTCACTGTTCCGGTAAAAGACAGTAGTTAAGAAGATGAGAGTATTGTGAACGGCAAAAATCGAAATTCAAATCAAAATAACATTTTATTTGCTGAATACAATTGTGAAATGCTTACTTACGAGCCCTTAAACCTCTTAAGGATCTGCCCCTTTTTTCAATTTTCACCTAAAATGACATACCCAAATCTAACTCCCTGTATGCATATTCTTGGTACCATTTGAAAGGAAACACTTTGAAGTTTGTGGAAATGTGAAAGAAATGTAGGAGAATATAACACAATAGATCTGGTAAAAAATAATACAAAGAAAAAAACAACTGTTCTTTTGTATTTTTTTCTTTGAAATGCGAGAGAAAGGCCATAATGTATTATTCCAGCCCAGCTGCAATTTAGATTTCGGCCACTAGATGGCAGCAGTGTGTGTGCAAAGTTTTAGACTGAAAATGTTGTATCAAGACTGCCCAAATGTGCCTAATTTGCTTATTAATAACTTTTCATGTTCAAAACTGCACTCTCCTCAAACAATAGCATGGTATTCTTTCACTGTAATAGCTACTGTAAATAGGACAGTGCAGTTAGATTAACAAGAATTTAAGCTTTCTGCCAATATCAGATATGTCTATGTCCTGGGAAATGTTCTTGTTACTTACAACCTCATGCTTAATCACATTAGCCTACGTTAGCTCAACCGTCCCGTGGAAGAGACACCGATCCCGAATAAGTTTTTAACGAACAATGCAATTTTAAGAAAATAAAAAAAGTAACACAATAAAAAAACAATAACGAGGCTATCCTATATTCAAGGGGTACCAGTACCGAGTCAATGTGTGGGAGTACAGGTTAGTCGAGGTAATTGAGGTAATAGGTACATGTAGGTAGGGGGTAAAGTGTGTGTGTGTGGGGGGGGGGGGGGGGGGGTCAATGCAAATAGTCCGGGTAGCCATTTGGTTAATTGTTCAGCAGGCTTATGGCTTGGGGGTAGAAGCTGTTAAGGAGCCTTTTGGACCTAGACTTTGCGCTCTGGTACAGATTGCTGTGCGGTAGCAGAGAGAACAGTCTATAACTTGGGTGGCTCGAGTCTTTGATCATTTTTTGGGCCTTCCTCTGACACCGTCTAGTATAGAGGCCCTGGATGGCAGGAAGCTTGGGCCCAGTGATGAACTGAGCCGTTCGCACTACCCTCTGTAGTACCTTACGGTCGGAGGCCGAGCAGTTGCCATACCAGGCGGTGATGCAACCGGTCAGGATGCTCTCGATGGTGCAGCTGTAAAACCTTTTGAGTATCTGGGGATCCATGCCAAATCTTTTCAGTCTCCTAAAGGGGAATAGGCGTTGTCGTGCCATTTTTGCGACTGTCTTGGTGTGTTTGGACCATGAAAGTTTGTTGGTGATGTGGACACCAATGAACTTGAAACTCTCGACCTGCTCCACTACAGCACCGTCGATGAGATTGGGTGCGTATTCAGCCCTCCTTTTCCTGTAGTCCACGAACAGCTCCTTTGTCTTGATCACGTTGAGGGAAAGGTTGTTGTCCTGGCACCACATGGTCAGGTCTCTGACCTCCTCCCTATAGGCTGTTTCGTTGTTGTCGGTGATCAGGCCTACCACTGTTGCCTCATCGGCAAACTTAATTATGGTGTTGGAGTCGTGCTTGGCCACGCAGTCGTGGGTTAACAAGGAATACAGGAGGGGACTAAGCACGCCCCTCTGAGGGGCCCTCGTGTTGCGGAACAGCGTGGCAGATGTGTTGTTACCTACCCTTACCACCTGGGGGGCGGCCCTTCAGGAAGTCGAGGATCCAGTTGCAGAGGGAGGTGTTTAGTCCCAGGGTCCTTGGCTTAGTGATGAGCTTTGAGGGCACTATGGTGTTGAACGCTGAGCTGTAGTCAATGAACAGCATTCTCACATAGGTGTTCCTTTTGTCCAGGTGGGAAAGGGCAGCGTGGAGGGCAATTGTGATTGCGTCATCCGTGAATCTTTTGGAGCGGTATGCGTATTGTTGTGGGTCTAGTGTTTCCGAGATGATGGTGTTGATGTGAGCCATGACCAGCTTTGCAAAGCACTTCATGGCTAAAGACGTGAGTGCTATGGGTCGGTAGTCATTTAGGCAGGTTACCTTCGCTTCCTTGGGCACAGGGACTATGGTGGTCTGCTTGAATCATGTAGGTATTACAGACTCGGTCAGGGAGAGGTTGAAAATGTCAGTGAAGACCAGTGGCGGTCAGTGCCGTTTATGATGAGGGAGGACCATTTTTTTTTCATGAGCATGGCCTTATTTCTATTACAGCATGTTGGATGACTGTCATTCATATTCCATTCACCCAGCTCAATGTAACATAGATAGGTTTAGGCTACGACATGATACTTGCATTTTCCTTATACCCATCATGCTACAACCTAGCCTGTGAATGAAAGTTTACAACGTAGGTGCACACAGGTCGAGAGAAAATGTTGAGATGACAATAGTTAGTCCAGCAGTTACAAACGAGAGTTTCTATTGGACAAATTCAGGTATTTTTATCTCCGTTTCAATTGTTTCCGTTTAAGAAATGTTTTTCAACAGGATCGGCGGAATGAATTCACCCCTGATCATGCATAAACACAGTTCACTTTCATAGCAGCCACGTTGTATTCCTTCTCGCCTCTATGCACTCTCCTCCTCTCACCTTTACCCTTCGTTTGTGGACTTCAATGAACAACACATCAGCTGTATGTGACCAGGCAAAAAAAACTTTCCAAGCCAAACCATGTCATAACCGCTACACACAGCCTACATCGTTGTTCCCATATTAGCTAAAGTAACATAGCTAATAGAACAAATGCGTTAGTAAACCCGCTACAATCATGCAGTAACGTTACAGTGTATATCAGTAAGAAGTTATACCAGCAGGCCCTGGTGGCAAAAAATGAAAAAAGCTAAAAGCTTACCTTGACTTGGAAGAGTTCTAATGTTGTGTTGGATAGTCATAGCCAACTAGCTAACATTGCATCCCTCTGTTTGAGCCGGGTGTTTGAGTAACTAAACTAGCCAGCTGCATTTGTTGTCATAATTACTGTGGGGGTCCATGAAAGGGGGTGAGAACCAAGAGCAACCTAGGTTTTGTATTGAAGTCAATGTACCAAGAGGAGGACGTAAGCTAGCCTCAACAGAGTGCTGTTGAGGCTGCTGTAGACCTTCATTGCAAAACAGTGTGTTTTAATCAGTTATTTGGTGACATGTGAATATATTTAGTATAGTTCTATCTAAAAAGGATAACTTTTCAATGTTTTACCATTTTTATGAAATTCACTGAGGAGGATGGTCCTCCCCTTCCTCCTCTGAGGAGCCTCCACTGGTGAAGACACTTTTTACTTGGTCCAAGCATGCTCTGAGTACACATCCTGGTAATCCATCTGGCTCTGCGTCCTTGTGAGTGTTGACCTGTTTAAAGGTCTTACTCACATCGGCTACGGAGAGCGTGATCACACAGTTGTCCGGAACAGCTGATGCTCTCATGCATCCTTCAGTGTTGCTTGCCGAGCATAAAAGGCATTTAGCCTGTCTGGTAGGCTCACGTCACGGGCAGCTCGCGGCTGGGTTCCTCTTTGTAGTCCGTAATATTTTTCAAGCCCTGCCACATCCGACAAGCTTCAGAGCCGGTGTAGTAGGATTCAATCTTAGTCCTGTATTGATGCTTTGCCTGTTTGATGGTTTGTCTGAGGGCATAGCAGGATTTCTTATAAGCGTCCGGATTAGTGTCCCGCTCCTTGAAAGTGGCAGCTCTAGCGTTTCGCTCAGTTCATATGTTGCCTGTAATCCATGGCTTCTTGTTGGGGTATGTATGTACGGTCACTGTGGGGACGACATCATCGATGCACTTATTGATGAAGCCGGTGACTGAGGTGGTGTACTCCTCAATGCCATCGGAGGATTCCCAGAACATATTTCAGTCTGTGCTAGCAAAACAGTTCTGTAGCTTAGCATCCGCGTCATCTGACCACTTCAGTATAGAGTGAGTCACTAGTACTTCCTGCTTTAGTTTTGCTTGTAAGCAGGAATCAGGATAGAATTATGGTCAGATTTTCCAAATGGAGAGCTTTGTATACGTCTCTGTTTGTGGAATAATGGTGGTCCTGAGTATTTTGTGACATCCTGGTAGAAATCAGGTAAAACAGATTTAAGTTTTCCTGCATTAAAGGATTTTCTTGTTTGCTTATGGCCTTATACAGCTCAATGAGTGCAATCTTAGTGCCAGCATCGATTTCTGGTGATAAATAGACAGCTAACTCTCATTAGCATCAAAGGATCCTGTCCATGGAAACCATTTTTTCAGCCTCGTATTGTTCCCAGGCACAAATGAGGGTCTCTCTTCCCAGCTATACATGTCAGTACTCTATAGCGAGGACTGAATCAAAATGCCACCATGGAGGGCAAAAGCCTCAGTTCCCTGTGGATTCCTTTTAGCCTCTTCGTGATGGATCAGAGATATTGCCTCAAAGTTCACAATGATTTGGCAGGCCCACACAAAGTCTGTCTGAATGCAATTAACAGCACTGTGGAAAAAACGTTCTTGGAAACTCTTAGTTTCTCAGCCAGGATGTAAGTGAGTTTATGTTGGTTGGTACTGTTCATTTGGAGAGCTGCTCTGCTGCCACACAGGAAACAGAAAAATATTGAGATGGAAAAATAAAGAAAAGTGAAACACTGGATTCGTATTGAGCTTTGTATGAATTGCAAGACTTGTTGAGAGAGTGTGGAGAGAGAGGCTTGTTTTGACCCTGGAGTTGACTGGTGAAGTGATGGAGTTTTGTCCTGAGGCAGCCCCAGCCCGGAATCTGTGTCTCTGTGTCTAACATGGCAGCCAGGAGGGAGAGAAAAGGCCAGGGGCTGAATGGGACAGAAAAAGCTCATCTGCATGTTAAAGGCTGTGGATGTCATGGAGTTGCCAAGGCTCCTTACCACACACAAGTAGTGTGTGTGTGTGTGTGTGTGTGTGTGTGTGTGTGTGTGTGTGTGTGTGTGTGTGTGTGTGTGTGTGTGTGTGTGTGTGTGTGTGTGTGTGTGTGTGTGTGTGTGTGTGTGTGTGTGTGTGTGTGTGTGCGTGCGTGTGTGTGCGCGTGTGTGTGTGTGCGTTGTGGATGGCTGGAGAGGCCTTTCTCCAGAAAAACCAGTCGCCACAGGAGGAGTGGGCAACGCTGGAGCAGTTGTCTCAGCGACATCATTCTCTTTCTGTCAATTCGAGGCTGAAGGATTTTCAAGAAAACAAGCGTTTACTTACGTTCTGTTCCGATCCGAATCCTAACGTGTCATGGAGAGGATGTGTCAATACCGGACAGGACTTGTGTCAGAGACTTGGAGCACCTAGTAAGGACTACATGGAGAGAGAAGAAATGCTTCCTCACGGAAACAAGGAGGGTGTTGGTAAGAATGGCAGCAGCAATGACTCCTCACCCAGCAGAGCCAGTGGCAGAGAGGTAGGACACAGCAGAGACCGAACCAGGACCAGGCTGTCCCTGGGCAGTGTTACCCTGGGGGGCTCCAGCCAGCACAGCCACCCCGCCTGTCACATCCCCATCCCCACCAGACCAACCCCAGACAAAACTAGACAACCAGCCATTGAGCTAAACACCTCTGCGGAGACTCGGGAGAGTCCAGGAAGAGAGGGCGCCGAGAGCTGTGACCCTGTGACCCTGAGGCAGACAGCCAGGACGTCAGAGTTCAGAACCAAGCATGTGACCTGGGAGGAGAACTATGTGTCCAGTCGGAGGCAGAGCCGGTTGTACCAGGTGCACCTGCAGCAGACCTGTGTCTGGGACGGCATCGCTCAACTCAACGAGGAGATCCTCCTCACCATGCTGGAGATATATGAGAAACACGAGAGTAAGTGCTTGTGTATGTGTGCATGCGTGTGCCCCCCGCTGCCCTCTGCATGTGGTCTTCAGGGCTGCTTTCCTTTACCGTCCCAGACCTCTCGGACTTAGACGCGGCTTTTTTCATTCGCAGAGCAAAGTTTGTTCATGCTCTCAAAGCATTCAGAGCATGTGACCGTTATTCTGCCGGCAGAACATTCCGTCAGCCCTCACCGTTATGTTTCTCAGTGAAGCTGGCGTGAAACGGGACTTCGTCAAGGGAGGTCAGCTTTAAAACGGGAGAAAAGTTACACAATCCCTCCATCAAAGGGCTGCCTGTAAGGAGTTAGTGGTGTTGTAAAGGGCAGGTTTAGCCCTGTGAATGGCCTCGTTTGTGCTCCCTTCAAGCCCCCCCTGGAATGCCTTGACTGGTAGTGCTGCTCAGCTCTCCAGTCCACGTTTCCATGTCACGGCAGCGTGTGTATGTGTGTGTGTGGGGGGGGCTTCCCCCCCTGCCTCCCCCCTCATGATAGGCAAATACATTTCAATCTGCCCAGCAACACCCTCCACTCACCTACTGCTCATGTTTATTTGGAAAAAGGGTGAATGGGTGAATTAGTTGGCCAAGCTTTTCTTCCCAGCAACTGTTTTGACTGATCGTAAGAACTTTTTCAACGTTTTCTTTCCTCAAAAGCACAGAGAATTCATATGGCGTTTTTGTTGTTGTTGTATGTATATTTTTTCTGGTTTGGGATTTGATTGGCCCTGAAGGAGCTACAGGACGGTATGCAATTTTTAGGACCCTCTTGTTGTGAATGGTCTGTTTCAAGTGTTAATGGATACCTTTGAAGGAAAGATGCAAATTTCTGAGGATTTCTGAGGATGTCCTGAATTTCTGAGGATGTCCTGAATTTCTGAGGATGTCCTGACAAGCCTGTGCCATGTGTGTTGTTTGACGTAGCAGCTGTTTCAGGTAGGCTGTCTCTAACAGACCCACCCCCTCTACTTCTAGGTGAAGACCCTGAGGCCAGGCGCTTGCGGACGGTGAAGAACATTGCCGATCTGAGGCAGAACCTGGAAGAGACCATGTCCAGCCTGAGGGGAACACAGATCAGCCACAGGTAGATCACTGACCTTGCTTCAGCACCATCTGTGCGTGTCACTCATTACTCACCCATTTTATGCGAGTGCGTGTGTGTGTCATTTTTGATGCTCTTATGGATTGAGAGGTTTATTTGAGTGGTTTGGCGTCGCACTTCCCAAACATGATTGCATACTTACTTTGCAAAGTGCTCTCCACAGAGCATTTAATGTTAGGGTCTTCACAAGCTCAGTAATGCATCAGCGATCTATTACCGAGGGCAGAAGAACAGCAGGGTGAAACAAAAACATGACATTCATTTTGATTGATGTGGGAAGGAAGCGTTCAAAATGAGGACCATTATGTGCTGCATGTGAACCATTTGGATTCCATCTTGTCTACATGACAGAGTCTGCCTTAGGGTCTAAAGGCTTTAGCCTGATTGGCAGTTGGACTGGTAGAGCAGATGTTGATCTGGAGGCATCCTCTTTTGTCTCTGGTCTGATGAATCTGATGTGTTGCCCAGTCGCCTCGTCCTGAGCCCAGCCGTGAAATCGGCTCAGAGGGGTTGACTGGACCCCCGTGGTCAGCCAGCACTGGGTTAAAAGCTGCTTTTGTCTCCCAAGTTGATAAAAGGGGAGAATATACATGAAAGCACTCCTGGTGGGCTGATTTACAATGCCAAAAGCATTTCTACACTCTTTAGCATCATATGGGAGGGAAAAGTTCAGTTCAACTAGTAGGATTGTTCAGCCAGGACAAACAGTTTCATAGTATATACATTTGAATGGGGTTTTGATGGGGTTTTGATTGACATGCTCTCTGAACGGCATGTAAATGCAGCTTTTCATGTTGAAGTGGCTCATCTCATGTCTCTCTCGCTCTCTCTCTCTCTCTCTCCACCCCTTACATTTATTGTTTCGTATATTGAACATATTTTATTTTTGCCATTTTGACCAGTCTGATCTTTAGTTTGTCAGAGAGTGAGAGAGGTAACTCCCCAGCTGAAAAAAACAGCATAGACCAGCATTGGTTGGTCCAGCATAGGTGCTGGTGACTAGCCTCATCTGACTAGCCTCAGTGTTTTCGTTGTGTTTTTGTGGTGCCTTTGTTGTGTTTTCGTGGTGACCAGCCTTCGCAGTGTTTTTGCTGCTGAGCAACCTTCGCTGTGTTTTGGACACTTATGCTGGTCACAAGCAAAACCAGCATCAAGTCACATCATTCTGGCTTGCAAAGTGACGTTTAATTCCTATTGGAATCAAGCCAGAGTGGGGATATCCAACAATTTCAAATTTTCTTCACCCATAATATGTTTGCAGAATGACTGCCAGGGTTAGAAAGTATGATAAATGAGACAACCCAAACCATCTAAACTGGAACAACCATTTCAGTATCCGGTGCAATAAGTCGAACTAATAGTTTAGAAACATAAAAAAAAACATGTTATTAATCTTTGCTTACTATAAGATTAATTAATCAATGTACATGCAAAAATACAACAAACAAAAAAGATATTGAAACAAACAATTCTAAAAATCAACTGCAATAGAGAATGCTGGGAAATATGATAATGATGGGCATAGTCAGACCAGCTTGATCAGCTAGACCATGCTGGACCAGCATAGACCAGCATAGACCAGCATGGACCAGCTTTGTAACCAGCATACCACCATCACCAGCATAAGCTTGTATGTGTCCAAAACACAGTGAAGGCTGGTCATGAGTGTCCAAACTAGAGGAAGACCGATTATGATTTTTCAACGCCGATGCCGATACCGATTATTGGAGGACCAAAAAAAGCTGATACCGATTAATTTATATTATACCGATTTTTATATATATTTTTATATATATATTTGTAATAAACGACAATTGCAACAATACTGAATGAACAATGAACCCTTTTATTTTAACTTAATATAATACATAAATAAAATCTATTTAGTCTCAAATAAATAATGAAACATGTTCAATTTGGTTTAAATAATGCAAAAAACGAAGAAAGTAAAAGTGCAATATGTGCCATGTTGTAAAGGGTCGATGTGCAGCAGGTGGGACGGAGTCAGGCGCAGGACACAGAGGATGAGTAATAACGGACTTTTACTCAAGACGACAACAAAATAAATTCCACGCAAGGAAAACAATCCAGCTCACAAAATAGTAGCGACAGCTAAACACAGAACAAACACGCACAAAACCATGTGGGAACCAGAGGGTTAAATAGGGAATAAATCATAATGTAATGGAAACCAGGTGTGTACAATAAAGACAAAACAAATGGAAAATGAAACGTAGATCGGTGGCGGTTAGAAAACCGGTGACGTCGACCTCCGAACGCCCCCAGAACAAGGAGAGGCACCAACTTCGGCGGAAGTCGTGACACATGTAAAAAAGCTAACGTTTAAGTTCCTTGCTCAGAACATGAGAACATATGAAAGCTGGTGGTTCAATATTCCCAGTTCTTCAATATTCCCAGTTAAGACGTTTTAGGTTGTAGTTATAGGAATTATGATGCGTCGACTATTTATCTCTATACCATTTGTATTTCATATACCTTTAACTATTGGATGTTCTTATAGGCACTATAGTATTGCCAGTCTAATCTTGGGAGTTGATAGGCTTGAAGTCATAAACAGTGCTGTGTGTCAAGCATTGCTAAGAGCTGCTTGCAAACGCAGTAAAGTGCTGTTTGAATGAATGCTTACAAGCCTGCTGCTGCCTCCCACCGCTCAGTCAGACTGCTCTATCAAATATCAAATCATAGACTTAATTATAATAAACACACAGAAATACGAGCCTTTGGTCATTAATATAGTCAAATCCGGAAACTATCATTTTGAAAACAAAACGTTTATTTTTCTGTGAAATACGGAACCATTACGTATTTTGTCGAACAGATGGCAACCCTAAGTCTAAATATTGCTGTTACATTGCACAACCTTCAATATTATGTCATAATTATGTAAAATTCTGGCAAATTAATTACGGCCTTTGTTAGGAAGAAACACATTTCGCAATGAGCCAGGTGGCCCAAACTGCTGCATATATAAGTGACACATTTCCCTAGTTAATATTGTCTGCTAACATGCATTTATTTTAACTAAATATGCAGGTTTAAAAAAAATATACTTCTGTGTATTGATTTTAAGAAAGGCATTGATGTTTATGGTTAGGGACATTTGTGCAACGAATGTGCTTTTTTCACGAATGTGCTTTTGTTAAATCATCACCCGTTTGGCGAAGTTAAAGTAGGCTGTGATTCGATGATAAATTAACAGGCACCTCATTGATTATATGCAACGCAGGACAAGCTAGTTAACCTAGTAATATCATCAACCATTAATGATTAATCGGTCGACCTCTAGTTCAAACCCCAGGGAAGGCTGGTCACCAGTGTCCAAAACACAGCGAAGGCTGGTCACCAACAAAACCAGCTAGACAATGCTGGTTAGACCAGCTTGACCAGCTAGACGATGCTGGTCAGACCAGCTTGACCAGCATATTGAAATATATGCTGGGCTATGCTGTTGGTTTCAGCAGGCTCCTGTCCTGACCCACTCACCCCCTGAACAAACCTTTGATTTATTTGAGTGACAGCCCGTTGCCCTGGACAGGGACTTGTTCATGTCTGGCTCCTGACTCACTACAGCCTCTCGCAGCAGGGGTCTGTCTAATTTTGAATCTGGATCTTACCTCCCCCTCCACCATCCTCGCCTCCTTCTCTCTCCCCAGTACCCTGGAGACCACCTTTGACGGCAGCGTCACCACAGAGGTCAGCGGGAGAGGCATGCTCAACCTGTCCCCCCGCCCCAACCCAACGCTGCCCTGGCGACTGGGCCCCTCCAGCCCCCGTCTGCAGGCGGGCGATGCCCCCTCAGTGGGGAATGGGTATGAGGTGGCAACACGGGGCAGTGCCAGTCGCATGGTGAGCCCCGAGAGCGGGCTCTACCTCCGCGGCAGGCAGACACCAGGCCAGGAGAGGAACAGTGTGTGTGAGCTGGACCCGCCAGATAAGATGGAGGAGCTGGAGGGCATCGCCATGGAGACCACGGGGTACATGAGCGACGGTGACGTGCTGGGGAAGAATCTCCGCATGGACAAAGTCTCCAGTGGGTGAGTGCACACGACATCTGTACTTTTGTGTATTCAACTGACGAAAGCAACCTGGGGAAGAGCAATAACCCTGCTATGAATGGACCACCTCTGTGTTCTGCTTTCTTGCCACTAGATGGTAGTGTTTCTGTCTTCTGTCCTTGTGAGTGTGACTGTCCTCTCTGCTAATGTCTCTTAGTTGTCAGTGGTAGCTCAGAGAGAACCCCTGAGTCTGTGGCAGACGACAGATGAGAGATCACTTGAGACATCTTTCGTTTGGAAGATAGCTTGGTAACATGCTGTCTCTTTTGGAAAGCTCTCAAGGGGAAGAGGGTTATGATTTCAAAAAAGAATCTGCCCTTTGTGCGCTAGAGAGAAAGCAGCTCAT
Organism: Salvelinus namaycush; assembly: GCF_016432855.1. Classification (NCBI taxonomy): domain Eukaryota; kingdom Metazoa; phylum Chordata; class Actinopteri; order Salmoniformes; family Salmonidae; genus Salvelinus; species Salvelinus namaycush. Next base: position 46,319,388 of record NC_052315.1, read on the forward strand.
GGGAAATATTCTTCTTAGCCTTGAGATGACGTGAGAAAGTGAGAGCTCTTATTCATATGCAACATGCACTCCTAGAGAAAGAATGCTGGTCCAACTTCGATTTGAATCCTCTCCTTTACTGGGCCTCAGAGGTACTGTGGTAACAATCTCACACAGTCAACCAGAGGTCTCCACAAAGAGGTAAGTCATGTGACACAGAGCCAAATGCAGGTCAGGATATGTCTGCAGATGATGTGATGACATATTATGCTGTGTGTTTCGTCTCAGTGGAATTGGACCAAATAAGCTGTTTACTTTACCATCATCTCCTTGTCAGGTTGAAACAGGCACAAGATGCTGGAGAACTTGGATGTTGTTCACCACAATCATCCTTATTATCTGATTTTCCTCTAGGACCCGGAGGCAATGGAGAATGTCAGTGGTGACATGGTCCTTGTTCTGCTCTGAAAAGGCTTTATACAAGTTCATTATGAAAGTCTTGGTGATGTGACAGCACTTTGTCAAAGGATAGAACGACCTATCAAAGGGTGCGAGTTCCCATACAAAAAAAATAAAAAATAATTCCATATATTTAACGTCACGTAAAATGTATTTAAAAATACATGTACAGTAGATATATTTGCATCTTTGCTCAAATGCATGTAATCGCTGACAATATTCCAGAAATGCATGTAATCCCTGACAATATTCCAGAAATGCATGTAATCCCTGACAATATTCCAGAAATGCATGTAATCCCTGACAATATTCCAGAAATGCATGGCTATGATGTCTGGTCCACAGGGTGGCCAAAGTGGTTCCTAATTCAGCTTCTTAAATTACTCTTTGGAAGTGATATAATTTGAATTGTGACATAATTTTAACATTCTGTCATAAATAGCACATGTTCAACTTCATAAAAAAACGAATTTCCCATCTCATGAGGTAAAAAAAAGACTATAGTAAGTGCCTCTCTCCAGGTGGCTGGTTAGCGGTGTTATGGTGCATTCGTAACCAAGTGGGAAGTGGGAACATCTGGTAAAAATCAACTTGAACGGCCCTCCAACTGGTAATGACTAGTTAAATCAGCCATGAATCCCCATGTGACAGGGGGAATATAAGCGTGTTGTGTGCAACAGGGAAGGGCAATTGAATGCAAGATTCACAATTTTTTTAAATTATTCACACATTTCTAGCCTGTCTAACTATGGTTAACAGGGTTAACGTGTTATGCTTAGTTTTCACCCCAAAACACCAGAAAATTGCCAAAAAGAGTACTTGCACTAGTAAGTCTTTATTCATATTGAAAATCAGATTTATTGAGCTCTCCATGTGGTGTATATTAAAGGGCAATATATATTTGGCTTTTAAAATTCTATATTGGGACGCAAAAAAAAGTACTCATTTCGTGGAACGACCCAGTACACGTTAAGTTCTGCCCGTTGGACGTTAGTTGCACTTCTCTCATCAAGTTCATTTGTTTATTTGTCATATGCACATGAAAGACATGGAGTCACTACATGACCGATAATGTATTATGTTTGTAGTCATTTTTGTAGTAATTTAAATGCATAAAAATGCATGTTATTACTTTTGGTATGCTTTTGGAATGTGTCTAGTGCAATAAAAACGCATTTTGACTAGGGTTGGGCGGTATGCAGATTTTCATATCATCATACCGTCCTTCTCTCACGGTATTACTGGCTTAGTACACAAGGGGGCGCCAAAAACGCAAAAAAGCCCATTGGGCATCTATTACCAGAATGCGAACAAAATTAGCACAAGTAATAGTGAATTTCCATGGAGGCTGCTACCTAAATATGCTAACTAGCACAAATGAAAATAAACAAATTGTAAAGACAGGCAATCCAACTCATAAAGTAATACATATATAGGTAAGAGCAAATGTTATTTTTGGTGAGTTTGGATAGTTACAAGCGAATGTGAACAAGAGACATTGTGCAAATTAACAAAGTTTTGACTTTGGGGGGGGGGGGGGGGGGGGGAGCAGCCGGCCCTGAACAGAGAGGAGGAAAAACGCAAGGAAATCAAGCTGCAGTGGCAGCTGTAGATAACTCATGCAAAGGGCTTTGACTTCTCAAACACGGCAGAAAGCTAACACACTATGATGCTCCGTGGTCTCATTAATTCAGCCACTTACTTAGATAACTAGCAAGTTAAACCTAGGGGTTGTCCTAACGCAGAATTCTTCATTTTTAACGCAGGAAAAAAAGATAAAACACCATTCTAAAATGCTTCTTATTGTAATTTCTGCTCAGCATCAAACTAATGTTGTGCTTCAGTTGCTCTTTTCCACTCGGATGAGAATTCACAAATGGGCTTTCTATCAAAAGACAGCGCTCTGACTGATGTGTAGCTACCTTTCTCCTGTACTTTTCTCGGTGTAGCCAGACTACTTTTCTCCGGTAAAATGCAAGATTAAATTTAAGCAAAACATGAGGAAATGTAGCTGGTTACATTCCTTCTTTGATAAACATTAGAAATATGTTTTTTTGCAAAAAAAACACCTTGCTTTTTCATTGTAAATGTATTTACTTGTGGGGCTGCCAGCCAAATAGTGTTGCACTTCTGTTGTCATCTGATTACAATGAAGCTATTTCCTGCCGAATGTGTTGCACTAATGTATTTTCTGTGAAGGAAAACTATAGTTGCACGTCTCTTATCACTCTATTGAAGCAAAAAAAACACTGTTGACTTTCAATATAAACCCAGACCCCTGTCAATAAACAGCTGGACTCATCTGCTCCTGCTTTCTCCCATTGTGCAATTTACAAACAAACACGTGACTGGCTCAACTGTTCTGGGGAACTACAGTATGGTAAGCTTCATAATGTAAAATAATGTGACAGATGAAATGAAGAATGCGATCTGCTTTATCTCCAAACATATTGCACAAGTTGACTGCAGGTATTTACTTAAAAAGTAGCTACAAATATAAAAATGTGTTGAAAAACTTCAAAATAATTGTTTCAATGGTACTGAGGGTTTTGAAAAACCAGCCCGAGGCTATTTCCAAATACCCTGGTATACGGTATATACGGTTCACAGCCCAAGCCAAATTTTGACAAAATATATTGTAGCAGGTGTAGCTTATTAGAAGACTTGGAGGCATGGTGTGTTGGGGGCGTGGCTTTGTCGTAGTGCTTTTTGGCCTCCCCATGTGACGGATTGTCATGCCAGTTAATGTGTTATGTTGTGTTCTCTGGTTGAAGGTTAAGTTTGTACACTGCCTGTTCTGCAGGAGCAATGAGACTGACATAAGTGCATGTGATACTGAAGAGGCACCTGAAGGTTCATTTTTAATACAGTCAACAGCTAGTGATGGGAACCTGAGGCTTTCCAAAGGCTTTCACTATAGTGTGCTGAAAAACAGTTCATTACTCTGAGCTTCTTAATCTGTTCACAATGCACATTAGTGACATCTGCTGGTCAGCATTAAATAGCAGCGTTTAATGATCGGATACAAGTCTTTTTTTCTCCACTGTTTTCATCAAAGCGCTGTGGTGCAGCGATAAGTCGTTGGCTTTAGTAGCCTGTAATCAGTTGGAATACACACTGAGTTCATATCATGCTTCCCGTTTTTGCCTTCAAGTTTACCATTTTTCAGAAACTGCATCTATGGCATTATTTAGGATGCTTAAGACAGAAGTTTATACTATACTAAATAAAACAAATTATTTAAACAACAGCGCAGAAACTGTGGTTTCACTTTCTTTCTTTTTTATCGAAATAGTGCGCCTTTAAACAGGATTTGACCTCATACCCTCAGGTCCTTGAATGTTCCATAGTTCCCTACTCTACCTGCTAAGATACCAGTCAGGTGACTCTTTTTGTACAAAATCCTAAATATATTTGTAAGTACGGTCAGTGGTGGAAAAAGTACCCAGTTGTCCTACAGTACTTGAGTAAAAGTAAAGATACTTTAATAGAAAATGACTCAAGTAAAAGTGAAAGTCACCCAGTATACTACTACTTGAGTAAAAGTCTTTAGCTTTAAATATACTTAAGTATCAAAAGTAAATGTAATTGCAAAAATATACTTAAGTAAAAGTATAAATCATTTCACATTCCATATATTAAGCAAACCAGACGGCACAATTATAAATGTTTACTTTTTTTACGTATTACCAGGGGCACACTCCAACACTCAGAAGTAATTTACAAACGAAGCATTTGTGTTTAGTGAGTCCGCCAGATCAGATGCAGTAGGGATGACAGGGGTGTTATTTTGATAAGAGTCTGAATTGGACCATTTTCCTGTCCTGCTAAGGATTCAAAATGTAACGAGTACTTTTGGGTGTCAGGAAAAATGTATGGAGTAAAAAGTACATTATTTTCTTTAGGAATGTAGTGGAGTAAAAGTAAAAGTTGTCAAAAATATAAATAGTAAAGTACAGATATCCCAAAAACTACTCAAGTAGTATTTAAAATAATTTGGACTTAAGAGTCAGTGGGATCTCGCATTTTGCAACACAAACGGTTTGAAAAAGCATGTGAAAATATATTCTAAAATACATTCTTTAATATATTTCAGAATGTATTTTTAAATACACTAAATACATTTTCTGATCCATTTAACATATATTGTGATATACTTTTGACCTATATTTATATATACATTTTAAATGAATGCTGTTATATATTTTGGAATGTATTTAAAATGTATAAATAAATACAATATTTTGCCAATTTTAAATCTATTTAAAAATGTCTTTTGTATTTTTTTTCTGGTTAGGTGAACACATGGGCCTAATACTAACGTGACCTGTAAACTCTACTGGGTTTCACTCTGTTTTGAACCCAGGCCTGACGTGGTCGAGAGTTCAGTGACTTAGTACAAATGAGTGACCTGCTGCAGGCTAACTGTCTCTGCTCAAACCATCCGGTGTTGTTCAGTAACCAGAGTTAATGGATGACCCACTGCAAGCAAGCAGCTCTAAAACCTAAACACTGGCAGATATTCAAGTTATTGATTTTATGCCCTTTGAAGAGGTAGGGACCAACATTAGACCACTTCTATAAACTTGCGCTTTGGCCAGGTGGGTTGTGGGTACCATATACCACTGACCTGCTTGGAAATATATTGCTGTGTACTTGGTTTGCTTGCATTGTATTACTTTTTTTTCTGTCTTAATAACAAAGTGAGCCAGTCAATGAGTCATCTGCTGTGGCGCGTCTCATTGCAAAAGGCGTTTAATTAAAAATCATAACTTATCTTTTGTTTCCCCATGTAGGTGCTGTTTTTTGTTTACAGGAAGGCATAAGGCATACACTCCACTCCCTCCTTTGACAAAGGTTAGGGCTTTTTACCTGTCTGGCTGGTTAGTCAACAACTGGTCTGACTCAGCTTTAATAGCTGCCTACAGTATAGCTCCAGTCACATCAGTCACTGTCAACCTCGAAACACTCAAAAGAGTTCATCCTAGGAAATGTGGCTGCTATTTAGGTCTTTTGCTTATCAGAGGAAATTCTGGCCTTTTGTTCATGCTTGTGCTGCCGGGGCTTGCATGTAATTGGTACTTCCTGATCTTTGAGATGAAAGGTGATATTTAATTTAGGTTGGTGTCTTTCTCTTTCATCACTCACTATGAAGTGTTATTACCTAAAGCCCATAATCAGGTTGGCTTAAACAGTAACTTTTTAGAGAGTAAGGATGCCTTCTATACAGTATGTCTTTTTGTACAAATGATTTTGAGAAGTAATCAAATCATAGTCTCTCTGTTTGCTCAGTTTGAGGGTAATTTCCTGATTCCTAAAATTCTAAAAGTTTGCCTAATTTCAGTTTATTTGACAAAAAAAGCAGTCATTGTGTAGAGAATAATTGTACCATCTACACCGCTTTTAAATATATTTTCCATAACCAAAAATATTGTATTTTCAGCTGTTTGAAGCTGGTGTATAAAACCGAAAGTAAAAGGAAACTTAGGAATGGGCAGCATAGAAATAGCACACATAGAACATATCTACTGCTTCTTAGACTTGCTTTCAATAAGAATGACAGATCTATAACTCACATTTCTATGTGAATTTGGTTGGGTCGCCCAAAAAGTTACCTATTGCAGCCTTAACGAATCATATCCCTCCTCCAGTTAATGGGGGAAGATGCTCAGAGGAAAATCATTCTAATCAGCTACTCCCTGACTCACAGCCCATACCCCCAAGACATTTACCCCGGCCCCTCCTCTTACCCCTACCCCTTCCGCAAACAACACCCCCTCCCCTCCTGTGCTGGGGCTCTCCTGTCCTGTACTGCCATGTCCTTCCCCTCTTCCTCTCACTCTGCCTCCGCCTGAAACACTGAGCTTGTAGCTCCCTGGTCCTTCATCTGCTCCTTTTGTTACCAATGACCCCATCATTCCTCCTGAAGAGCTCCTCCATCTGAACAGACTTGACAGGGATGAGAGTGGTAGAGAGAGAGAGAGAGAGAGAGAGAGAGAGAGAGAGAGAGAGAGAGAGAGAGAGAGAGAGAGAGAGAGAGAGAGAGAGGAGAGAGAGAGAGAGAGAGAGAGAGAGAGAGAGAGAGAGAGAGAGAGAGAGAGAGAGAGAGAGAGAGAGAGAGAGAGAGAGAGAGAGAGAGAGAGAGGCAGTTGTGTTAAGGAGAGAGAGTGACAGAGAAAGAGAAAGATAAAGAAAGAGAGGATAGTAGTAAAGGAGAACTGGCTGGGTGACTCGGATGACTTTGTGTTGGACCAGCCTTAGTTAACCATTCAGTAGTGAAATCTCTCCTCTGACCAACCTGCAGGATTGGCATTTTCTAGAAGCTCAATATTGACAGGTATGTTTCCAATCTCCTCAAATTTTTTAAAAAGCAGAAGAAAAAAAAGTTTTATTAAGTTTTAAAAAAGCCTAAACTGACTGAAGCACTTAGTTAAATGTCTAGCAGGTTTTCATGCACTACATATAGCATTTTAATATGTGTCATTCTTTGTCTTTGGGGTTCTAGTACCTTCAGTTTAGGGTCAGGCACCTTTTGCCGAGGTGGGTGTGCTAACCCAAATAATGACTCCCAAAATGTGTGAACAAAACGAGGACAAACCCCAAGTTAATCAGTAGTCACATTAAAATGTTGCTTTCATTATGACTCAAATTCACCTTTTCAACAATGATTTGGAAGCTGTCATGTCTGTACACACTAAAGCCATTAATAAACATGGTTATAAATGGCTCTGGGACACACAACATGACAATGGTAACATAAACTTCCTCACTTTTTGTTTCGATAACCAAGCCCTTAGGTTGGGTGTTGGTCAGCTCTCCTAACAGTTAGAGATAGAAAATGCTTTGCAGTAACAAACCCATAAATATTTTTACGAAAGTAGTACTACAGGCTTGGGAAGCAATTGTATGTGTTTAATGAGTGGTAGTTTAAACAGAGGCAGTTTCCCATGATTTCCTGTCACACTCCAAGACAAGCTGAGACTCCCTGTGTCACCTGGATTAGCGTGCAACCGTGCCTGGGATTATGTGAAGTTGCAGGGATGACAGTAAAGCTGTGTTTTTCAATGGGACTGCCTCAATGAATTTATCTAAACCTAAGCTGGTAAGCCTATGGCGTTGCTCTGGGCTAAAGGCATGACAATGGCCCTCTAAATGAGTAACTGGAAATGGGTAATTATGGAGGGTTAGTTGGTGTTGACTGAGAGCAAATGTGAATGTTTATCTAGCTGCGGCGGGTTAATCGTCTCGTATGCCCTCCGCATACAATACCGAGATGACTTTGGGCACGTTCTTTTGTTTTATATGTTGTCATTTCATCCGTCATGTCAAACCCCCACCTCTCCAACTGCAGCGATGGTGTGATCGTTCTGAATGCCCGTGCCGTATTCTGTAGCCGCGTTGACAGGAGATATCGTTGTTCTTCTTTTTTAGCGGTATTATTGGCACTGACATCACACACATACTATGCAGAATAACAGTGTTAGTATTACCAGATGATACGAACCAAATATGCGTCTCCAATTGAGCTGTCTCCAGTGCATTTTCGGGATGACATACGTCATGGTTGTTCTGTGTAGGGGTCTTCAGGTCAGACACAGTATAAACGTATATAACAGGATTGTAGTGTGTTTGAGGCTGTAATCCTGTCAGTGAAGAGGATCAGAACAGCCTGTCATGTAACACAGCAGAGACAGAGATGTGACATATACAGGGACAGAGACAGGGACCGAGACAGAGACCGGGACAGAGACAGGGACAGAGACAGAGAAAGATACCGGGACAGAGACAGGGACAGAGACAGGGACCGAGACAGAGACAGGGACCGAGACAGAGACCCGGGACAGAGACAGGGACAGAGTGGCACTGAGACAAGGACAAAGACTGAAACAGGGACAAAAACAGGGACCAAGACATATACAGGGACAGAGACTGAAACAGGGACATAGATATACACTGAGACAAGGACAGAGACAGGGACTGTGGCAGAGACAAGGACAGGGACAAATACAGAGACCAAGACTGACAGGGACTGAGACAGGGACTGAGACAAGGATAGAGACCAGGACAGACACCGATATTGAGACAGGTACAGAGACTGTGACTGACAGGCCTGTTGTGTTGTCTGTCTGCAGCTACATGACGGACGGCGGGCTGAGCCGGTACACCCACTGCCTCAACCGCCTGCCAGATGGCATGGCCGCCGTCCGAGAGACGCTCCATCGCAACACATTCAAGGGCCAAGGGGACGCCACTGACAGGTAGGTCAGCACCACCCATTCCGCTGTCCCCTCACCCCACCTGCAGTGTCTGGGTCAGGTGAGGCTTCTGTACAGTCACACGTTCCTATCGAGGAACCATGTACCAGACAGAGGTTTACTGTAAGTTTGGCCCGTTTTGGATTGGTTTGTGGATTAGGTCCCTGCTTCTGCCAAAGAATCCAGTAGAATGTTGAGTCATCCAATAGGATCAGTCTAGAAGCAACAGAGCTGCCATTGTTGGGAGGCTGACTGAGTCTGAGTGGAAACAGACTGCATTTTCCTCAGTGCTACAGGCTATGGATGGGTAATGGATGGGTTTGGAGTAGACAGTAGACACTCACAGCCCCCCCCCCCCCCATTGTCTTCAGCCAACCAACTCCTTTTTGGAGGTAATTGGTATTTTGGTATTTTATTAGGATCCCCATTAGCTGTTGTGAAAGCAGCAGCCACTCTTCCTGGGGTCCACACAAAACATGAAACATAATACAGAATGACATAACACAGAACATCATTCGACAAGAAGAGCTCAAGGACAGAACTACATACATTTGAAAATGGCACACGTAGCCTACACAACAGTGCATACACACAAAATATCAAGGTCAGATAGGGGAGAGGCGTTGTGCCGTGAGGTTTTTCATTATCTTTAAAAAACAAACCAAAAAAACTGTTCATTTGAGCAATATGAGAAGGGAGTTCTCTAATGACTCTATACGACGCTGAACTCTTTCTTGATTCCTCTCCCATGTGTCTGTGTTACAGATCTAGACAACATTGCAGGCTCATCTCTTTCCTGATTCCCTTGCGGTGCTTACAACCTAATGAATGGAGGTTAGAGAGGTACACAAAGACGATCCAGCTGTGTTCCTCCGCACAAACTGCCCTGTGTGCTTTCTGCCCAAACCGACAGGGGTGTCCTGATTTATTGATGAAGGTGTCTACAGTTGTGAACAAAGGTTTACACCAGAAAGCACACTACTATCTTAAATAGACATCACAGATGGTATGGACACACTGTCAACACTTGTTAACAGTAGCGTTTTGGCCTTTGTTGAGAGATCAAGAATTCCGTCGGGGTTAATTAATTAAGGTGGTTCCACGTATTAACAACATTAGCATCAAGCACAGACCCGATGCCAGCCCACCTCCCACAGAGTTAGAGCTAATGGGATACATTAGAGGGGTTCTAGTGGTTGTAACAATGGACCACCTACAGGAGAGCAGCTGAGCTCACGTACTGGCAGGACTAGCAACCATAACAACAAAAACAGTATCGATAGCATTGATAATTGCACGGACTTCTGTAATGCACGTTCGCAAAAAAAGGACTATTTTATTGCCGTACCTATGCCGTCTTTGGTGTACCTGTGAAGTAACTGTACATGTAGCCTAGACGCCTGAGGGTGCAGATTTATTACTCGTATATCCATCCTGCAGAATGTTAGATAGTCCCACCCACCCCACTGTGTCCAACCTGTCTGGACACAGCCCTCTTTACTCCAGGCATGGAAACTCAGTCCCCCTTCCTCTCTGGTTCATCCCCTGTTACCCTGGGCTCCTCCAGTGGAAAGTGCACAGGCCACGACTCGACACAGACACACTGAGCTTCTGCTTCCAACTGGAGACATAGAGGACCAGCAGACTCTGGCAACATGGCAAACCAGTTGTTTTGTCATAAAAAAATACATGTTAAAAAAAAACCGTTTTGTTTACCTCTGTTTCATCTGCTTTTTAATATACATCTTTAGAATTGTAAAAATTGCCTGGCATGGTGAGGTGAAGATTGAGACAAAACGAACAAGAGAGCATAACGCCTTAATGAAAACCTACTTTTGCGTCTTTTTGACCAACGGTTTAAATTAGGTGACGGAGAGGAAGTGTGCGGTAAAATCAGACTTGTGTTGTGGCTGACAGGACGGTGTAAGCTGTGTCCTAACCATGCATGTGTAAATGTATGCATGTGTATTCAGGAGGCTCAGAGCCAGGGGGGGGGGGGTGGTCTGGTGGACAGGACTCTGAAAAAGCAGTCCGCTGCCTCGAGGCAGTCTGAGGTAGACAGAACAGTGTAACCTGGCACCCTGCCTGATTACTTGTCCCCCAGACGTTGCGGTTGCTCGGCCTTATTGTCTTTGAGATGCTGACGGCGGTTCTAAAAAGCCGCTGTGTCTCTCGGACTCTGATCGGTGCGCCACTCTGTAATCTCAGCCTAAAGGGGCTTTTGGAAAGCGGTATTTCTGGAGGGAGGACTGTGTTGTTTTGGACAGAGATGTATCGGATGTTTGGTTTGATGTCTATACCTGGCCCATTCTTATAGTTCACACAGTAGTACTTATAGAGTACTTATATTCACCAAAAGCTCTTTCCCACCAGTCTGTTTGAGCATTTGCACTGCATTTAGCTCGCCCGCCCACGCATTTCAAGTGAGAATACATCCCCTCAAAGCTACACCTACAGTACACCGCAAGGGGGGAGGTCCTGGGATAAAATGCATTAGTATTCAGATGATGATCAGAGAGGCATACACACACACACAGACACACACACGCAATGACACATGCACATACACACACACACACACGCACTGACACATGCACACACACACACACACACACACACACATAGAGGAGTGGGGTACCAGTAATGTATGTGTGAGTAGCAGAGTGCGCTGGAGGGGGCTTGAATCTGGTGGAGAGAAAAAAAGAGAGAGGGGAGGATCTTCCGTGTCTCATTGCTCTAGCCCCAGGACTCTCGACTGTACACACACACACACACACACACCTCAGCCAGAGAGAGAACTAGCAGGGAGGGGCTCCACCCCAGTCTGTCGGGGAGCACAATGCTGATAGCTTAGAATCCTCCGGTTTTGTCTGTCTGGGCTGAGGGCTGATAGTGATCAGTGATAGCCCTGTGCTGTCTGGGTGGCTGGCAGAGGGCTGTCGTTGTGACCGTGCTGTCTGTCTGCTGGGCTGTTTACCTGTTGAGTGCAGCTCCTTGGTGTGCAGACTGGGCTCCGGCTCTGCTCTGTTATGCATGCAGTGGGAATGAGAGGCTGTCTGCAACGCAAAGGGACAAACTGGATACAGAGAACAATATAACAAAGTGGAGAATGTAAGCTGCGGAGTAAGTGTTTTTTTGTCTGTTTGTTAATGTGAATTGGCATGTGTTTTGTTTTAAATGTGATGTGGAGGAATGAGAACGTTCTCAGGGTCGGTGTGATCGGACGCGATGTCAGTCGGTCTGTTTGCTATTGAAGACTTCCTATCTCGTGTAATGTGATGAACGGTGAGCCATTCATTATGATCTCCGAGTGGCCCACTGGCTCTCTAACCCAATCACAAGCTAGAAGCCCAGCTGTGAAAACCAGAGGATCAGCCCACTACACAACAGATAAGTGAGCAGTGTCGTTGGGCTCTAACGGTACACGCAGAAAGTATGAGAACTTACGGAGAGAATGCTCATTGGAGAGAATGAGCATTCTTTATGTCCATGTGATTTGCGCGCTGGGAAGAAGTGAAGAACCTTCCTTGGTTCTCTAGGGAAGACACTATACCGCTGGAACACGGAGAACTGCTACGAAAGGTTGACGACCTCATATGGAGTTCACGTCAGTAGCTTCTGAGCAGATGCCACTTGTTGACACAGTTCAAGGCAGCCTATGTGATTTAGCTTAGGACACTGTATGATATTGGCTGAAATCTAGGCAAACACTACATGAACACAAACACCATATTGTTTTATTGTCTAGGAGTTAAACCAGAGAGATAGAGGAGTCCAGAGTGGTGTGAAAGTGATTTAGCGATGTGTTGCTGGCTGTGTTACATGCCCGTCCCCAGGAGCTGTGTCTGGTCTGGTGAGTCTTGGCTATGAGGGGGCTTAGCTAATACAGCAATGGGGTCCTTTCTGCAAACACAACGTCTGGCCGAGAGGAAGAGCGACGGGACAACGTATTATCTGTTCATCTGGTTAAGAAAGCCACCACTTCGCAGAGCAAGATCAACACAACTGATGCTTTGAACGTCGGCGATCAAAATGCTTTTTCGCTGACGGCTGAATGGATGGATGCCGATATATTTTCAAATGATTGGACTGTTGTTGAGAATCAGTTGGAAAGCCAAGCCTATACGGCAAAAAAAAAATGAATGAAATAGCTTTTTTTTGTTACATCTCAGCTCTTGACCACAAAACGTCATGTGGATAGGAAGAGAGGCCTCTTCAAACTCCTCGCCACGCTGATGTGAAACTACATTGTGTTTGGCCCTTCAATCAGAGTGTCTGAAATAGAGGTGTTTCACACCCTAAATTGTGGTAATTGAGTGCTCCAGACAATAGTCTTAATTATGCTTGAGAGGAATAACACCCTGCAGCCGATTGGCATGCAAATGAGCCGGGGAGAAAAGGAAGCAAGGAAGGAAGGGGTAAATCGTACTCTGTCACCTGGAGGGATGGATGATGGACGTGGATTTAATGTGGAAGTGAATGAAGTGCTCTGTCATTTCCCTGCGTTTTTCTCTGCAGAAGCAATAGAATGTTCAACACACAGAGAGCGATAACAAAAGAACACTCAATGCTAATGTGACTCTATCAGCGTTTGTTATTGTGGCATATCGTGTTGTGGATTTGAGCTGCATTTTGAGCTTTGATTGTGTGTGTGTGTGTTTGTGTTTGTATCTGTGTGTGCTCGCCCACACGTGTTTGTTCTGAAATGCAGTGTGCATGTATGTGTGCTTGAGTAACTTTGCTTGTGGTGTGTGTGTGTGTAGAGCACTACTCCGCCCTGTGACCTGCTATTCCACAGTCCGTCTCCAGCTCCCACCGTCTCAGCAGAGTAACACTGGAACAATGAGAGGGAACTTGGCTTGGGTTCACATCAGAGATGTGAAATCACAGCCGGACCAGGCCAGAGGAGCACATAACACATGATCACTCTGGGTCAAATGTTTTGCTGGTAGCAGCTAGCTGCCAATAGCTTGCGAAGAAACTGGACTACTTAAGGTACTGCACATGCTCAGAAAAGAAACAATTCTAATTATATTTAGGTCAGCTTGTCAACAATGTCTTTTTTCTTCATTTCTTTTTCATTCAGAACCGAATTTATTCAGAAGTGGAATATTTTTTTTTCAGGACAGCTGGAACTACAGAATACAGTGGAAATTGTGTCATTTCTCTGCTGCTTGATTACTCCACTCATTTGAGAGACAGACACTCGCGTGTCAGAAAGAGAGAGCGAGAGAAAGAGGGGGAGAGAGAGAGAGAGAGAGACTGAGTCCGTCGAGAGATTTGTTGTTCTGCTGAATTCCTGGCAGTCCCCCGGCTTTGAGGCAGCCATGCCATTACACACGACTGGCTTCAGAGGTTTGGGCTGCTAGCCTGCTAGCCTGGAATGTGCCAATCAAACTCCCTCTATACACTGAATCTGAAGCTAAATGTATAGCTGTCCCGTTTTATGATGCACTGTTAGAAAAAAAGGGTTATTAAAGGGTTATTTGGCTGTCCCCATAGGAGAACCCTTTTTGGTTCCAGGTATAACCCTTTTTGGTTCCAGGTAGAACCATTTTGGGTTTCATGTAGAACCCGCTGTGGAAAGAGTTCTACTGGAACCTAAAACTGTTCTACTTGGAACCAAAAGGGTTCTACCGGGGACCAAAAAGGGTTCTTCAAAGGGTTCTCCTATGGGCACAGACAAAGAACCGTTTTACTTTCTAGATGACAACTTTTTTCTAAGTGTGTGTAAAAAAAAAAAAACGCATATAAATGTAATACTACGTTTTATATTTTATGCCTGTTTGCTTTTAACAGCATTCTGGTTTGACATCAAGTGTGGTTCTGCTATATGTGTGTTGTTGGTTTCTGCTTATGAAGCGAATTTAAAATATGGGTCAGTCAGCTTGTTAGAGTTTGTTAACAGTCCTGGGCGACCACCTTACTTTCAGTCATTCTAAAGATCTTTATGAAATGCATGTCACTTGAATATCACTGGAAAGTGGAGAGATATTGGCATGACCAGGGGGCTGGTTTGCCTTTCTTGCTTAATGTTGATGTTTTCCTCTGAGTTAGTGAGTCAGCCATTTTTAAACTTGATCCCTGACCCGGGGACGTGACCCTGAACAATCCTTTTTAGGGAAAGCAGGGAAAGAAAATGAGCCTCATTGGAATGTACAATTTAGATTGGCTTAGGAAAACCCACCAACGTGTCCTCCTGGGCTTGTTGTCTTTACAAATACTCCCCAAGCATACGCACCATCCACCTGGCAAAATAAAAGCATTTGGTTTGGACAAATGTGGGTTTAAAGCGCTTCTTAGGTTAGCTGCTCTGAGATCATGTTAAAAGCTTATTATTGTTTGAACATCTCAGAGGTAAAGCTGTTCTGAGATCTGTTTTGAGATCTGAGGCTTACCTACCTATGTTTGAAGGACCTCACGGGTTCTGTTCTGTTTTATCAGCTCTGACTTGGCTGTCTGGATGGTGACTCAGAAGCTGAAGTGGTGTTTGAAGTACTTCCCAGGTTAACTCTGCTCCCAGATCAGATTACTCCCCTCTGTGGCAGTTCTGAGGGTGCGTGTGTGTTTGTGTGTGTGAGGCCGCTCCCCCCCCCCCCCAGAGTGTGTGTGTGTGGCTGCCTGTCTCGCTGCAGGGGGAGAGATCAGTCAGTAAGTCAGTCAGTGTGCTGTAGCGGAGGACTGAGTAGGACGGGGGAAGTGTAGTCAATCCAACTTCAGCTGCTTCCCTCAGCGAGCTCCTAGTAGCTCCTACTGCAGCCAGGGGATATCACCGTGGGCTGCTACTGCTGCTGGCTCTCTCAGGTATGGACAGACAGACAGGCAAGGAATTCTGCAGGACCACAGCCATGTGGGTCTGAGTTGGCTTTTGCTCACTATCATTGTCTTGTTTGTGTGAGAGTAGAATAGATCATCTTTATTTGTGGTGTTGTGGAGCTACACAATTGTGTGTTGGAGTTTAAAACGGGTACTTTTCTTATACATTTTTACAGGTGTGTTTGTTATTAATGGATTCTTTTTAGATGTAGTGAATATGTGACAAAACCTTTACAGGAGCTCCTGAAATGGCAGCTAAATGTAATTTATCCTTGAATGTAGTGCATCGCTTAATGTCAGGGCACGTGTTCCTATTCATGCATGCAAATTGTCCTTAAACAGTGTTGCTCCTTTTGGGCGATATGTTTTATTAATGTGAGCGGTTCATTGCTGAGTGCTGAAGGCCTACAGACAATGGTTACAGAGAGCTTCCCTCTGGGCACAAACTGGTTGAATCGACGTTGTTTTATCGTAATTTGTCAACGTATTGTGACGTAGAATCTATGTGGAAAATACATTGGATTTGCAAAAAGTCATTCACTGTTGTTTTGAGGGTGAAATTTCAGCAACAGAAATATGTCATAATGCTAACCACTTTTCAACATAGACAAACCTTGTATAAAATATGTTGAATTTGTACCTTTGAATCAACGTCAGATCTTCGATGTTATATCCACTATCAGAAAAAAACAATAGGCTGGGCAGCACCTCCTACTGAAGAGTTGATCTATCTACGCTATCCATTTGGTCTCCCATCCAGGGTTTTAACGTAGCCCAGCATTGATATTTGTCAATGACTACTACCAATGTGCTGTCGTGAGAATTACTATTGAGAGATCTCTTAATAACTAAATAGATTCACTGTTGTTATTGAAGTCATTCCAAAGAGAAGTTTTAACAGAGCAAGTTAAATGTAACCAAATGTAAGTCAAACACTTAGTGTACAAAACATTAAGAACACCTTCCTAATATTGAGTTTCCCCCCATTTTGCCCTCAAAACAGCCTTAATTCGACTATGCAAGATGACAAAAGTGTTCCACAGGGATGCTGACCCATGTTGGCTCCAATGCTTCCCACAGTTGTGTCAAGTTGGCTGGATGTCCTTGGGTGGTGGAACGTTATTGATACACACGGGAAACTGTTGATTATGAACAACCCAGCAGGGTTGCAGTTCTTGACACAAACTGGTGCGCCTGGTACCTACTACCAATGTTCCCTCTATTTCTTTTGGTACTGAGCAAATTTCTGGTCTGCCGAGCACAAACTTTAACGTTGTGAAAATTCTGTGCAACTTCCAGCGCGTGTTTACTGTGAACACTGAGGCTGAACCCGCTTTGAGTTACAGTTTCAGACGGTGGTCAAGTAGGCTACCGTATTTAAGTGATAATAACCGAGAAGCCGTTGTTTGGAGGATATATTGGCACGGGCGCTGTTAGGCCAGAG
The DNA here is from genome assembly GCF_016432855.1 of Salvelinus namaycush. NCBI lineage: Eukaryota > Metazoa > Chordata > Actinopteri > Salmoniformes > Salmonidae > Salvelinus > Salvelinus namaycush. Next base: position 46,336,341 of record NC_052315.1, read on the forward strand.
ACGAAGTCGAGGGCCGGCAAATCGTGCCAATATATCCTCCAAACACCGCCTTCGATGGCATTATTACTGTTGTACAACGAGTTACCAACATATATAAATAATGATTTACATATTTTCGTTCAAATATTTATTATTATGACATTATTCATACTATTTAATCCTTCCACAAGATATAGTCCCGACACAAATCTAGGGTTGCTACCCAAGCCGGCTGGTCGTTCGATCTATCGGTTCGGTTGCCAGAGAGGACACCCAGTCGTTCAGTCATTTTGTTCGGTATCTATGGACGCAAGCCAGTCGTTTGTTCGAAATGTTCCATTGGCTGGCAACGTTCTTATCCCTTGCTTGCTAGTGTAACACTCTCACCAGGCTCGAATTTGACACCCGCGATAATACCTTACTTAGAATATCTCTACAGCATGGGATGTTAGGTGAGAAGTAAACTCACTAATGTGATGACAACTAGAGTATTAACTTCAGATAGAACAGACATAAGGTTCAAGGTCTATATTATCACATTTTCAATGTGCCACATCAAAAGAAATGAAAGGAATCAACCCCAACGGTTTGTCACAACCCATGCCCAAATTACTTGCAAGCTTGCTTAAACCTGTTGGCACGCGTTGGAGCTCAAAATAAATGAGGACACACATAAAGTCCCGAAGCACCCCACCTCACTACTCGTAGATATTCCCTCAGCGAAGTATGGCAGTTCCGTGCAGGTTTCCTCACAAGATCCACAGCAAGCACAGCTATCAATGCAGACAGTACTCCTTAGCAGCAACAGATATTCCATGGAAACATGAACTCGTTAATCTTCCACAAGCAATTCTCTCCAGAGAATTGTTGTTTGTTGCAAGAAACCACTTTACAAAATAAAATGCATTAATATTCCCATACCATTATTAAAGGGAATCAGACAAATTATGCTACCCTCTGCCTATTGGCTACTTAGCTTATTCAAGACCGTCTCAAAATACAACACTGCCCCTTTTAGACAAAAAAAAGCTCTTTACCTGACTTGCTTTTCAAAGGTGTCTAGAAATGTACATGGTTTGTGCCCTTGTAGTAAGCAATCACTCCCCCCTTACTGACTACAAATGATCTATAACTGGGCTAATAACTGACTAACTTTTATCTCAAAACAAGCGCATCAACTCATGACCACTCATACTGTAAACACAGTCTAGTTCAAAGTGAATGACACAGTTCCAAATATGGCAATGGTCTATTTGCATACAGGCCTACTGCAGCTCTGATTGGTTATACACACCGGTATGTGTAGAGTACTGGCTGAGTCCTGCTTGTCAACAACAGAATCCTACTCCGATGCCTTCTGCCTACAACAAAATCTCATGCATAGTTAATTTTGTTTCGTTGTGTTGCATTGAAACTGGCTAATATTGCGTTGATTCGATCACAATTCCCACAGTAAAGGGAAACATTGATAGTGTTAACTAAGGGGGAAAACTCTCAAATGTAATCTCGTGCTTCTCTGTGTGGGTTGATATTTCTTCTGTGCAGCAGAAGGCCTTAGACAATACATATAGGCCTTAGACAATACATATAGGCTTAGGTTTTCAAGCTTTAGTTGATGTCAAATGTAATCTTCAAGTTAATAATGAATATGTTGAATTCTCCATTTCAACCAAAAATCTAAGTTAAAGAATAGAACTAAATCAAATCCAACTTTATTTAAAGTGCATATGATCTGATTTAGTCCTATTCTTTAACTTAGATTTTTGGTTGAGAGGGAGACGTGAATCAAACATATCAATAATTATTTGTAGACAAACTGGAATTAAAGTCAGACTAAGTGAGTGGCACAAAATATACATCTCCTTCAAATGTTGATATTTGGTTGCAATGACAACCATACACAATTTAATATAATTTTTGCAATACAGTAAATAGCCTATTAACTTGTCGAAATAGTTAACAAATGATATGTTGGATAGTCGCCAACTAAACCAAAAATAAATGTTAAAGAATATGATTAAGCCAGGGGTTCAGAGGAAACTATCGAAGCATTAGATACGTCTCCTTTAAATGTTGATATTTGGTTGTGTTGTCAACCTAACACAATTCAATATGACTTTTGTAATACAGTAAATAACCTAAAGTTAAGGCTATCCAACCTGGTCTCAGAGCATTTCGTATGATTCTTTACGTAAATCCGAGACACTCCATTTATTATGATACGTTATGTTTCGTATGGTATATATTCATTTGTGCATGTCCATCATCCATTTCTTAGGATATGTTACGAATTACAATTCACATGATATGTTACGAATTTGCAAAAAGTACACTATGTTACGAATTCGCGAAACAATTTGTTGTGGCTAACGTTAGCTAGGTGGCTAATGCTAACTTTATCTAGCTGGCTAACATTAGCTAGGGTACGGGTTAGGGTTAAGGTTAGGAGTTAGGTTAAAGGATTAAGGTTAGTGTTAGGGGAAGGGTTAGCTAAAAGGGTTATGGTTAGGAGAAGGGTTAGCTAACATGCTAAAAAGTTGCACAGTAGCTAAAAAGTAGTAAGTAGTTGAAAGGTTGCTGATTAGCTAAAATGCAAAAGTTGTCCGTGATGAGATTCAAACACGCAACCTTTGGGTTGCTAGACGTTTGCGTTATACGCCCACCCATCCACCCACACCGACACACCACCCTCCTTTAGTTCTTGCATTAAGCAACCTTTCATCTTATGTAACCATACCAAATGTTACATATCATACTAATTGGATTTTCCCGGATTTACATCTACTATGTTACGCCTAGTCTATGAAACTAATGTAACAGTTTTAATTCAACATTAAAATGAGTAACTTGTCCATGGCCACATTTTGAGGTGACTGTAACTATAAAAATTGTATTATGCTATCATAGAAAGCCTGCATGTTCAAGATAGCACGCAAAGGTCGCAGGTCTGTGGAGATCTCCACAACATAAATATCTGTGCAGAATCTCGAACGGCATTGATCACTTGCACCATGTACTTTGAATGTAATCTCAACTGCAATCCAGGTCATTTAGTTGTGCTATTAGATGGAGCACAGTGATAACACATTAAGTTGTATAAATACAAAATGTCTGACATTGTATTCCAATTTGAATTTTGTTCTGCTTTTAAATGGTTGAAAGTGCAGTGATAACACATTTACATGACAGCTAAACCAAAAATCAGACATTGTTTTTCTATTGGAATTTGGTTGTGCTTTTAGATGGTTGAATGCATAATGATAATACGTTGGGAATTCAACAAACTTCTGCCTGTCTTTCTGATTGGGTGAATAAAGGTTGAAATTTCATTGATCAACGTCTCAACCGAAAATGACCCACATTTCCACGTTGAAATGACGTGGTGTGCCCAGTGGGTTTGTCTTTGCCTGGTTTGGTTTCTCTCTAATCTGTCTGCTTTAGTGTACTGACGGACTGGCTTTTTGTGTGTGAGCAACCAGCCATTCTAATATACACTCAGAGTAGTAATTTGTTATCAAATGATAGTTATGGTGTTGTTTTTATTCCAAGCAAATATAAAACGGTTATGTGGCACTTTTGTCTGTGTAATGACTTGAGCAGCTTGGAGTTAGGTGTTCATCGCTTGGCAACAGCTTTGAATATATTGCTGAGGGGGTGAGAAGTCTAGTAGAACTAATGGCTTCCCACCCTGACCAAACAGAGTGGACATGCAGGACAGCGTGGCGTGGGGGCCTCTGGATTGAGCTCAGCTCACTTCCCTCCACTGGCCTCTCAGACCAAAGTCACCCAATGTCCTGCCCCAGAGAGTGTCCACTGATCCCCTCACTCCTCTGGGGCCCTGTGTCTCTAATCCTGCATTCGCCACACAGAAACAGGAGGGGTATACAGTGTGTGCTGCCACACCACCCCCAACTCACTCTATAGAGACTCCAGTCTCTAATATCTAAACAGACACAACAATATCAACTCATTTGACCCCCAACTTCCCACCTTAGTCTTTCACATACTTTTCTGGTCATGGAATATATTGGTCATCTTTCTTTACAAGTACACATTTTTGATAAGTGACAATCTCCCAGTCAGGGTGAAACGAGGGGAGGGAGAGGGAGAGGGAGAGGGAGAGAGAGAGAGAGAGAGAGAGAGAGAGAGAGACTTAGAACAATATCCAACCAAAAGCACAGAGACCCAAATAATGGTGAATTACGCCTTCATTACTGTGAGACTTTAAAACTCTATAAACGTACACTCAGAACCAAAAAAGCACAGTACAACAGCAAGCAGCTGACACTAATTGAGGAGTCCATAAACACAAACAACTTCTGGCAAAATTGGAAAAAACTAAAAAAATCTAAACAAGAGGAATTAGCGATACAAAATGGTGACATATGGACAACCCATTTTAAAACACTCTACAACACCGTTCAAATTGACACAAACGCAGAACAACGCCAAATTCATGAGAAGTTGAATGGATTAGAAAAAGCTATAAAGGACAATCAAAATCCACTGGACTCCCCAATTACTGACCAGGAGCTCAATAAGAAACTTCAGGCTCCCAAATTTAAAAAGGCATGCGGACCTGATGGCATCCTAAATGAGATGCTCAAACTCACTAGTGCAAAATTTCAATTGGCTATATTAAAATTGTTTAATTTGATCCTGAGTGTAGGTTATTTCCCTGACATCTGGAATCAAGGACTCATAACCCCAATCTTTAAGAACGGAGACAAATTTGACCCTAACAATTACAGAGGCATTTGTGTGAACAATGCCCTGGGGAAGGTTTTCTGTAGTATTATCAATGTAAGAGTTCTAAACTTCCGTAATAAGCACAATGTCTTGAGTAAAAGCCAAATTGGATTTATACCAAAACATCACACAACTGATCATATTTACACCCTACACAGAGAGAGAGAGAGAGAGAGAGAGAGAGAGAGAGAGAGAGAGAGAGAGAGAGAGAGAGAGAGAGAGAGAGAGAGAGAGAGAGAGAGAGAGAGAGAGAGAGAGAGAGAGAGAGAGAGAGAGAGAGAGAGAGAGAGAGAGAGAGAGAGAGAGAGAGAGAGAGAGAGAGAGAGAGAGAGAGAGAGAGAGAGAGAGAGAGAGAGAGAGAGAGAGAGAGAGACTAATGGTGGCTTAGGGGCGATGTTGATTAGGGGCAAGGTGTACCCTGCCAGCTCCAGTCTCTGCTCATTATTCAGACTGGAGGAAACAGTGACAGCAGCACTGCAGCATCAGGAGCCGGGGAGGGGAGGGCCTAAGCTGTATCTCCCCCAGACCCTGGAGGAGCCACACTATCAGTCAGCCTACATGGGTTGAGAGCTCACTCTACCCCCAGTCAATCTCTGACTCACAGCCTAGAACACCCCCAGGAGACTCCCTCCTCCATTTAACAAATAGTCAGGGTTGATAGCATAGCAAAGGGTGAACCGTAACCTGTCTGAACCTCAGCCCACCAGTCATGATTAGTCCTGTGCTGGGTGGCTAGAAGCAGAATGGGTCCATCTGAAATATGTATTGTTTTGACCACTTCAGCTCTCACAAGTCCATAAAGTATACAGTAGAACTCTCCCAAGCTGAAACGGAGGAAGGGAGACATTCCGAATACTGAGTGACTGTGTCTCTGTGCTGGACCTCTTCCACCTTTGCCACCCCACTCCAGCCCCTGGCCTTGTCTTGCATTTCTCAGCCCTGGCTCAGTGAAAAGATGAATTGTTTTGGTGTAGCTGTGTGTGTGTGTGTGTGTGTGTGTGTGTGTGTGTGTGTGTGTGTGTGTGTGTGTGTGTGTGTGTGTGTGTGTGTGTGTGTGTGTGTGTGTGTGTGTGTGTGTGTGTGTGTGTGTGTGTGTGTGTGTGTGTGTGTGTGCGCGTGCGTGTGTGTGTGTGTACCATTTTATATTCCTCACAGTAAACGTGGTACTATACTGAAATGGTTGGACTTAGTTGCGACAGTGGACTGAGTGTGTGTGTGTGTGCGCGCGCGAAGACCAGTGCAGTGAAACAAGGGCTGGATTGGGCACTGCAGGACACCGGGCAGGCATTTGGCCAGCAGGACACACCTGGTGCTTTACCACTGACACTTACCTCCACACCAGTGGGCCGCCAGTGTTTTATGTTAATGCCAGCTCTAGTGTTATGGTGTTTCCATCAGGAGTGTGACACTAAAGACTTCTGGCGATCAGAATCAACAACCTCGGCATCATTCAAGACTGTTGCTTTGTGAGAAGGTGTTAAAGTTCACAGTTAGACATTGTTATGTAAATGCAAGCTGAAAAGTACCCAGGGCCTTGGCTCCAAGTTAGAGTAGGTCCGCCGGAGCCATGGCCTAGCGAGACACCCGTGCCGGCCCATGTAGATGGAAACAGAAAAGTCTGAGCCTTTTGGGTAAAACATTGTGGTTAATCCTCAATGGAAATGTAGCAACTGTGCCTGGCTTAGGGTTGCAGAGGGAGGGTATATTACTGGAAACGTTCAAAGTTTACCAGTAAACTACCAGAATGTGGGCATCTTTCAAGGATTTGATGTAATCTATCACAAGACATCTAGTGGCCCTTTTGGGTACTTCAGATTATCACAGGCGTCTGTAATTATCTCTGGCCCTCTGTCTGGCCTTATCACATGTAAAATATATGAAATATTTAAATAAGATGATTTTAAAATAAAAAAATAGAATGACAAAGCTGTAAAACATTATCCTAAATACAAACCATCAACTGAGTGAATACCATTGATGTTTAATATGAGGGTTTCAGTACGAACTATCCGTTATTTTTTACACACTTCATTTGACTATGTCAATATGTATTTGTTGTCACTGTTTTGGTGTCAAACTGGTGGCAGTTGGGAAAAAAGTCGATAGTTGGAAGAGTTGCAGAGTTAATTGAAAATATTGCCATTGTTGATTAAGATGCTTTTTTCATTAAATAGGCTATTTTCTCTTGAATCATATGGTCTATCTGTTACAAACTTATGGACAATACTATATATTAATAACAAATAAGTAAGTTATTCAAGTTTAAATGATCAAATATGATAGATTGCCATAGGTTTTGGTTAATTACCAAAATTACTGAAGATTCTGGTAACTTTGGTAAATTACCGGTAGCTTTGCAACCCAAGCCTGGCTTGTGTTAGATTAGAGCCAGACCTCTGCCCACATACCTGCTAGACTGGAACCTGTGGGTGATGTTTAGGACTACTGAGTCAGTTCATCATTCATTATTGTCATCTATGGACTCTGATTTCCCCCTGCTACCATTTTATATTCCTCACAGTAAACGTGGTACTATACTGAAATGGTTGGACTTCGTTGAGACAGTGGACTGAGTAGACCTGTGAATTGAGGGGTCTGTTGCTTCTGGCTGAGGTGTTGATGCTCTCACAGGGAACACTCAGCAGTGTCTGGCTGTGGCTGGCCAAGTTTGTTTTGGTTAGCTCAGCAACAATCACACTGGCATGGGAGACTGAGGACAGACAGACAGGCAGACTTGGAATGAGTGAGTGTCCTGATCCGTGTGAATTTAGAATCATAAAGAGAACCTTCCCACCCAACTCCCTCCACACTTCAACACCTCTGTGAGTACTGTGAAAGGAGTGGTTCTGTCACACAGACAGTGGATGATAAACTCCTCACACATCTACATGCACGCAGACACACACACACACACATACACACATCTTTAAGTCCGTTCACACACAGATAGAGCCTTTGGCCCTGAGAATAGCAACATTTTCAGTCAGACCTCCACTCCTGTAATTAAAGGTATCCTCAGTGTGAACCCACAGGGAAGCCCTGGCGTGGAGCTGTCTGTCATCACACAGAAGGCAGCTTGCATGAGACCCAGACATCCCAACTATTTCTTATCTCCTGGCCTCCACACAAACCTCCTTTAAAACGGTGTCTTGGTTAGGGCCCATCAGGGTTGGTGACAGGCAGGACGTGGTGTGGTGGGAAACTCTCTTACCCAGCAGCCCCCCCCCCCCCCCCCAGGTCCTGGGAGACACTCTGCTGAACGCTAATTAAAACTAGTTAGGAATTTGGAGGGAGACGTTCCTAACGTCACAGGCATGATGGGAATGCTGTCTCTGGCCAACAGACCTGGTAAAAGATGGAGAATAAGAAAGAGGGAGAATAATAGGAGTTTTTTTTTTCTTTCTACCCTGTCTAGTCTTATTAATGTATCTCTGTCTCTCTGCAGCGCGTGTTAAACTCAAGGCCCCGCGGGTGGTTTGAGTATTTGAATCGACGTTGAAATGGCCAAAACCAAATTGAAACCGTGAAGAAATGATAACGGGCCTACGCCTAAAGTCTTTTCACTCTGTCCAGCTTGCCGATGTCGTCGAAGCGAACAGTGACGTGCGGTAAGGTCCGAGGCCGGGTAGACACTTTCTATTGTCTACCACTCACTCCACACGCACACATCCATAAAGCGGACTTGTCGCTACGCTGTTTTTCAGTATGACGCGATCACAAAGATAACCATCAAACATCCACAACCAACCATCAAACAGCAACAGGTAGGCGGCGCAACCTTTAGGCACACATTCACAGGCCCTAATTACGCAACTGCCCTGCACGACCAGGCAACTTTCAGCACCACAGACAGCGACCCAAATGCCAGCGAGTAGGGCTACTTGTAGACAGCGCTACACACACTAAATGCCTAGTAGTCAGTGCTACTGCTTGAGATATATACTAACACAATAGACATGTGTCACGCCCTGGCCATAGAGATGCTTTTATTCTCTATTTTGGTTATGCCAGGGTGTGACTAGGGTGGGCATTCTAGTTTCTTTGTTTCTATGTTTTGTATTTCTATGTTTTGGCCGGGTATGGTTCTCAATCAGGGACAGCTGTCTATCGTTGTCTCTGATTGGGAATCATACTTAGGCAGCCTTTTTTCCTTTGGTGTTTGTGGGTAGTTGTCTTTGTTAGTGGCCTGTATAGCCCTAGTAAGCTTCACGTTCTTTTTTGTTGTTTCTTGTTTTGTTGGCGACATTTAAAATAAAGGAAAATGTACCCTCACCACGCTGCAACTTGGTCCGGTCAATTCCCTGACGACGTTCGTGACAACATGTAACGTAATAATAGTAGTCAGTGCTACTGCTTGAGATACAGTATATACTAACACAATAGACATGTAACGTAATAATAGTAGTCAGTGCTACTGCTTGAGATATATACTAACACAATAGACAATGTGATAATAGTAGAGGGCGCTAAACACTTGATGTCCATCCCTCTTTCCTTCTGGGTAAAGACATCAGTGACTGAACTGTAGAACTCCTCCCTGTTGGCCCTCCGTTTTAAAAGTCTCTCGGTCTCAATTCTCAACGGAGATGATGGCAAGGGATGAGAGTCGCCCTTTATCGGTCCGGTTTCGACTGTATGTCTTTATCCGTTTCAGTGCCGAAAATGACCTCTCAACGGATGCTGTTGTGGCTGGTATAGTGAGCACCAGCTGCAGTAACTCAGTCTGTGTCTGGTCATGCTGGAAGACAAAGCTGAGGAGCTGTCCATGTGATTTGTCCTGTACCATTTGTTAACTGTACAATCCGACAAGATCTTCCTTAAGTCTAACGAAATCGAAGTAATTGGCATAATTTGACAGGCTCTCGTTTGCTGGTGTCGAAATTTGTGACATTGTTTCGATTTTTTTGCAGTCCTCTAAGCCAAGGAAATTAAAGTCACCAAAGAGGTCAAACCTGGCTCTCATCTGAACATTAATATTGTCCAGCATGTAGTAGTATATTCACCCCCTCTCTACTGTTCAGCTGTTTACTACGAGTTTCGCTTTCTGCCAGGCCCAGGTCATTGCATTTCTGCTTGAATCGCTCATAGAAACTATCAAAGTCTTGTCGCTGCCGTTCCAGCGCTTTCATTGTGTCGCTGTTACGGGTACGGCAGAAACCGATATCCATCTTTTTGTTCTGCAGAACACAGAAGAGCGCGCCTGTTTCTTTGAAAATTCCATGGGCCGTGAGCAAAAAGCAAACACGGTGGCGTCTCTAGATGAGTTGCTAACTGTTCATCTTTCTCAGCTAAGTCTTAAGGCGTGTACTAGTTCCACATGGTTGCCCCTGGGCCTGTTTGATGAGCTGGCACTCTCATCGTTGCCACGAAATGCCATCTCCTGTTTAGGTAGCATGTAGCATTAATTAGCTTGGTCTTTCAAAATCTCACGGCTCTCTTTTACCTTTGCATTGTGCATGCTGATGTTCAATCTCCGGTGTTCATTCAATGGCAGATCTAGCGGCGAGCTACTGAATCTCTTCGGAGCTATCTGGCTCTGGATGTGAGACACAGATTTCTCATGATTGTTGAGTGCTGTAGGCTAGTTGTTCAAGTCGCAGTTACCGGCTCTTGTCCACACGCTGTTGCTGGTGGAGAACAGCAGGCAAGGGAAGCGGTAGAGTTGATTGCTAGCAGCGCAGCCACAGAGCCAGTTTTTCCGTTGATAACACTCAGTTTGAAATGATCGTGTTATATTCTGTCCCTTCTTTTGATGTATGTCCTTAAGCTCATTGATAAAAGGATTATTGATCAAATGTGTATTTATTTATTTTACATTAGTTATTTTTTCATTCATTTTCACAGGGTGGGTACCCAGACCGCATGTCGCTAGACAGCCAGGGAGGAGACCAATCTTTTGTACATTTTGATGACAAGGAAATATAATACATTTTAAGTGCCGCCCTCCGAACCTCTGTGATTTTATTTTTATTTATTTAACCTTTATTTAACCAGGAAAAGCCCATTGAGACTCAGAGTCTCTTTTTCAAGGGAGACTGGCCAAGAAGGCAGCAACAATCAATACATTACAGAATTAAAACATACAACAACATGATCCAGCCTTAAAAAAAGCATTTACACTCCTCTGTAACAGTCTTCCATCAATATTTTAAATTCATTCAGTGGCACCAACATATCTAGATGAAGCATGGATTGTAGATTATTCCATGCGTCTGGTGCACACGAAGAGAAGGCAGTCTTGCCTAATACTGTGAATGTCCTGGGGACTTTAGGTAGCAACCACTTAGCCGACCGGGTATGGTCACTGCTGGTGGTGAAGGAGACCAGACTACAGAGGTAAAGAGGGAGTTTACCCAAAAGGGCTTTGTAGATGAACACATACAAATGAATCTTTATGCGCATATAAAGTGAGATCCAACCTACCAATTTGGTTCAATGTGCAATGGTGGGTGAGTGACTTGACATTTGTAAAAAAGGACGCATGATAAACAGAGTCCGGTCTCTATAAGACGGAGGTGGCTGCATGCGTATACAGCAAGTCACCATAATCAATTACAGAGAGAGAAGTGGCCTGAACAAGCTTATTTTTTACGGTGTCAGCATTTTTGGCTTTGAAACATGGTGATGATTGAATGCGGCACGTGGGGGGGAAACTGGTCTGACACCCCTGCTCTACAGTGTCTCTTGCTTTCTCCCTGACATTCGGTCTATCATGTCTTCCCCCTTTCTCGCTACGAACTCCTACCATATAATATTCAAACTCATACTCTTTCTCTCTTCTGTGTTCCTCGCTCCCAAGTTGGGACGACAGCAGCTCGGTGAGCAGTGGGATCAGTGACACCGTCGACACAGATGACATCAACACCAGCTCCTCAATCAGCTCCTATGTCAACACTCCGTCCATCTCCTGCAAGGACCTAGAGGGACAGGTAGGTTCTGCCCCAATCACACTGTAGGAGGTGGCAACCATATTATTAGAATTACTAGAAGGGTGAATGAACATGCTATTTCTAGGATGGTAGCATCTTTGGCTTTGAAACATGTTGATTTTTTATTAAGTTAAAAAACACTTTTTTATTAAACTTGTATTTCCCTTTAAGAGACTATATTGATCACATGATGTCTACAGCCAGGCATTACCATAGTTTATATTCTCATTAGTCTAATGTATGAGCTCTTAGGTTCTCCCATGTAATATACCAGGGACTTACAGGGAATCTAGGTTTATATACTTTGATTCTCTTGGCCCCAATCATTTGAATGGGTATAGTAAGGTGAAAGTAACTGCATACACTAGGCTGCACTTCAACTTTCTCACTGCAGCTATAAGCAGAGGGAAATATACATCTGTGTCTGTTCTGCAGTATGTGCTGATGTGGTTGCTTCAAAGTGTTTATTGAAATCGCAGCCAGGCACACCACCACCCAGGTTCACGGTTCATTTTATCCCGACAATCCCATCAGTAGGTATTTATTCTTAAGTGCACATTTTCACCTTTTAGACCATCGATCTGAGGTGCAGACTTTGTTTGCCATACAGTAAAACTGTCTCAATCTTGGTTCTAGAGACCTATGATGCATTTCCTTTAGGTCATGGTTCTCCAACTGGTGGCCCGCGGCCGAATTTGGCCTGCGGGTGGTTTTATTTGGGCCCCCAAGTTTTATGAGCAAAACAAAACCCGGTAAAAACACAAGGAAACCAGCTCCAAGTTAGTTACATTTTTTAAATCTGGCCTTGAGAATAGCAACATTTTCAGTCAGACCTCCACTCCTGTAATTAAAGGTTTCCTCAGTGTGAACCCACAGGGAGGCCCTGGTGTGGAGCTGTCTGTCATTATACAGAAGGCAGCTTGCATGAGACGCAGACACCCCAACTATTTCTTATCTCCTGGCCTCCACACAAACCTCCTTTAGAACGGTGTCATGGTTAGGGTCCATCAGGGTTCGTGACTGGCAGGACGTGGTGTGGTGGGAAACTCTCTTACCCAGCAGCCCCCCAAGTCCTGGGAGACACGCTGCTGAACACTAATTAAAACTACCCTGAACAAAAATATAAACGCAACATGTAAAGTGTTGGTCCCATGTTTCATGAGCTGAAATAAAATATCCCAGAAATGTTCCATATGCACAAAAAGCTTATTTCTCTAAAATGTTGTGCACAAATTTGTTTACATCCCTGTTAGTAAGCATTTCTCCTTTGCCAAGATAATCCATCCACCTGACAGGTGTGGCATATCAAGAAGCTTGCATTTTATCGATGGCAATTTGAATGCACAGAGATACCGTGACGAGAACCTGAGGCACATTGTCGTAAGGATCTGTACATAATTCCTGGAAGCTGAAAATGTCCCAGTTCTTTCATGGCCTGCATACTCACCAGACATGTCACCCATTGAGCATGTGTGGGATGCTCTGGATCAACGAGTACGACAGCGTGTTCCAGTTCCCGCCAATATCCAGCAACTTTTCACAGCCATTGAAGGGGAGTGGGACAACATTCCACAGGCAAAAATCAACAGCCTGATCAACATTAGGATGTGTCGTGCTGCATGAGGCAAATGGTGGTCACACCAGATACTGACTGGTTTTCTGATCCACGCGCCTACCTTTTTTAAAATATATTTATTTTGTATATATAGGGGTTAGATCAGCTTTAAAATTGCAGATAGATTGTGGCTTCCATCAATGTAATTGTCGCGTTCATTTCCAATCCCCATATATATTTTTTGTGAATATATTTTCCTTTATTATGTCCCCCTAACCCTACCACCCCTCCCCTAATTGGAGTAAACAATTGGACAAAAAAACTTAGGCTTTTACTTCCAGCTTATACATACTATATACATTTCACAGACACAGTATATTTTACAATAGTTATCTTTTGTTTGTTTTTAGTCCCATCCTTCAGCTCCATAAGTTTTGATTTCTATTTGCCATAGATTTTTCAACTGTGCTGTGATGTTTCACAAAAGTTCTAAACCTTTCTATTTTCATAGATTCTACATATTGTAAAATAAAGATAAACATTTTTGCTAAGAGTATTAATATATTATTGATCAATTGACTATGACTTTTTTAATCACCCAGCAGTGCTATTTGCAGAGTTAGCTCCTAGTAACTGTTGCGATTCTTCAGTCATTCCTGAACCTGCGACCAAAAACAAGCTACATATGGACAGTACCAAAACAAATGATCTAATGAGTCTGTCTCTTCACAGCAAAATCTCCAGAGCTGGGATGGTTGTATCCCCCATATATATAATGTTCTATTGGTTGCAAGAATTTTGTATAATAATTTAAATAAAAAAACTCAACCCAGCGTCGTTTTCTGTATCAGTTTATTAACCACGTGCCATGGAATCGCCACATCGAAAATCTCTTCCCAACTATTTTGTAATCTATATGGTACAGCTGTCAAGTTTTTGGTCCTTAAATGAAACTGGCATACTTTTTTATTTATCACAATTTTATTGAACCAATTTTGGTCTTCAATGCAGGGCCAACAGACAAGTTCCTTACTTTATCCCCCTTCCACTTGCCTCTTCCATTTTTGCAGTAATTCTGCAATTAGTTGGTTGCAATTTTGAGTAGAGTAGACATTTCCATATATTTTTGTTAGCTGCATGTGTGACATAACTCCACTAGTCCTATTTGTGAAATAATTTATAGATTATACTGTTTATATAATTTAGTCTACTTGAGTTTAACCATAATATTTGTTCTTTAATTTCTTGTGGATTCAACTGAAATTGCAACCAACTTTCTATGGCTTGTTTTAAAAATAGCTATATTTTGGAGATGATTTCATTTTCAAGTGAGAGTTTGTAATCTGAATAAAGGGAAAAAGGCCATTCTTGAACATGGGGTGAGACATTCTTACTAATCTTCTAGAGAACCAGTTCAAATTTAAGTATAACTGTTGTATGACTGAAGCCTTTAGTGAGAGGTATAATGCTTTAATATTTAATCATTTCTGCCCACCGAATTCATATTCATTATATAAAATAGGCCTGTTTAATTTTGTCTGGCTTGCCGTATCAAATAAAATTGAATATTCTTTTGCTCATATAATTTAAAAAACTGTTCACTGGGTGTAGGCAAGGCCATAAGCAAAAAGGTCAACTGAGATATGACAAAAGAGTTAAGCAAGGGGATTTTTCCACAAATAGACAGGTATTTTCCTTTCCACTGTAGCGAGATCTTATCTATTTTTGCTAATGTTCTGTTAAAAGGTATTGTAGTGAGATCGTTTTTTTATTTCGGGATATGAATACCGAGTATGTCCACTTCACCGTTAGACCATTTCATTGGTAAACTACACGATAATGTAAAAGTTGTATTTTTTTGTGATCCAATACATAACATAGTACATTTATCATCATTTGGTTGTAATCCAGAGAGGTTGGAAAAAGTATCTAGATCTTCTGAGGCTGTGGAGGGATCCAAATTGTGGATTTAAAAGAACATGAATCATCAGCTTACAATGACACCTTTGTTTTTAAGCCCTGGATATCTAAGCCCTTGGATATTATTGTTGGATGTGATTTTTTTTTTTTTTTTTTATTATTATTATTATTATTTTTTTTTTCTTTTTTTTGGGGGGGGGTGGATCAGCTTAATATTGCGGAAAGAATGTTGCTTCCAATGTAATTGTCTGCATCATTTCCAATCCCCCATATTTTTTGGGGTAAATATATATATCCATTCACGTATGCATACATATACACATATATACATACACATACCTACATAGACATACATACTTTTTTAAAGAGTATACCTTTATTATTATTCTCCGCAAACCCTACCACCGATCCCCCAATTGGAGTAAACTGATAAACATTTCTGTTTTTACCTTCAATTTATACATCTTATACACATTTTACAGACACAGTCTACTTTATAATAGTTCTCTCTTGTTTGTTCTTAGTCCTTCCTCTATTTCTGTTGTCCATCCAGTTTGATTTCCACTTGTAACTGTGCTATTTCACAATAGCTCCGCACCTATACACATTTCACAGATCCCGTATGCCCTACATTGTTTATCTTGTTATTAGTCCCACCCTTCAGCTCCACTCAACCTTTCCCATCTATCTTCCAACATCATCCATTTTGGATTTTTATTTGCCATATATTTTTCAACTGTGCTGTGATGCTTCACAAAAGATTTGAATCTTCCTATTCTCATAGCTTCCACGGATTGTAAATTAAAAATAAACATTTTTGCTAAAATAATTATTATATTATTGATTGATTGACTATGGCTTTTCAAATCCCCCAGTATTGCTATCTGTAGCGTTAGTTCTACGCAAATGTTGCAATTCTTCAACCATTCCTGGACCTGTGACCAAAAACGAGCTACATGCGGACAATACCAAAATAAATGGTCTAATGACTCTGCCTCCTCACAGCAGAATCTACAGAGCTGGGAAGATTGTATCCCCCATATATATAACATTCTATTAGTTGCAAGAATTTTGTACAATAATTTAAATTGAAAAATTCGAAGTTTTGAATCCGGCGTTGTTTTGCGTATCAATTCATAAACCATGTGCCATGGAATGGGTACATCGAAAATCTCTTCCCAACTATTTTGCAATTTATATGGCACAGCTGTAAGTTTTTTGGTCCTTAAATGAAATTGGTATATGTTTTTATTTATCACACTTTTCTTTAACCATTTATGTTCTTTAATATAAGGCCGACATACAAGTTCCTTACTTTTATCCCCTTCCACCTGCCTCTTCCATTTTTGTGGTAATGCCGCAATTAATTGGTTGTAATTTTGGGTAGAGCAGACATTTCCATATGTCTGTGTTAGCTGCATGTGTGACATTACTCCACCAGTCCTATTTATGATATCATTCACAAAAATTATACCTTTTTTAAACATTTCTTCGATAAATACAGTTTTTTTATCAATTACTATATTTGAATTTAACCACAAGATTTGTTGTACTATTTGTTCCGTCCTTTCAGGTGGATTAAACTGAAATTGCAACCAACTTTCTAAGGCTTGTTTAAAAAATAAAGATATTTTGGAAATTATTTCCTTTTCAAGCAACCGAAAGTGAGCAGGTGTAATCTGAATAAAGGGAAAAAGGCCCTTCTTGAACATAGGATGAGACATTCGTACCAATCTACTAGAGAACCAGTTTGGATTTAAGTATAACTTTTGTATGACTGATGCCTTTAGTGAGAGGTCTAATGCTTTAATATTTAATAATTTCTGCCCTCCGAATTCATATTCGTTATATAAATAGGCCCTTTTAATTTTATCTGGCTTGCCGTTCCAAATAAAATTGAATATTTTTTGTTCATATAATTTAAAAAGCAGGTCACTAGGTGTAGGCAAAACCATAAGCAAATAGGTAAACTGTGATATGATTAAAGAGTTAATCAGGGTGATTTTCCCACAAATAGACAGGTATTTTCCTTTCCATGGTAGCAAGATCTTATCTATTTTTGCTAACTTTCTATAAAAATTTATTGGAGTGAGATCATTTCTTTCTTTTGGGATTTGTATACCGAGTATGTCCACATCACCGTCAGACCATTTAATTGGTAAACTACATGGCAATGTAAAATGTGTATTTTTTAGTGATCCAATACGTAATATGGTACATTTATCATAATTTGGTTTTAATCCAGAGAGGATAGCAAATGTATCTAGATCCTCTAAGAGGCCGTGGAGAGTTTCTAGTTGTGGTTTTAAAAGAAAACATGAATCATCAGCGTACAATGACACCTTAGTTTTTAGGCCCTGGATTTCTAATCCCTTAATATTAATGTTTGATCTAATTTTAACAGCTAACATTTCGATGGCAATAATAAATAGATATGCCGATAGTGGACAACCTTGTTTTACTCCTCTAGATAGTTTAAAACTTTCTGAGATGTAGCCATTATTTACTATTTTACACCTAGGGTTACTATACATAATTTTTACCCATTTTATAAGAGATTCCCCAAAATTGAAATATTCCAGGCATTTATATATAAATTCCAGTCGTACTTTATCAAAAGCCTTTTCAAAGTCAGCTATGAAAACCAGGCCTGGTTTCCCAGATTTCTCATAGTGTTCTATTGTTTCCAGTACTTGCCTTATATTATCTCCACATTTTTGTCCATGTAAAAAACCTGTCTGATTAAGATGAATAATATGCGACAATAGCTTTTTAATTCTGTGCTCTATGCATTTTACTAGAATTTTTCCATCACAATACTGAAGTGTATTGGGCCTCCAATTTTTAAAATGGACTGGATCTTTATATTTACCACTTGGGTCCTGTGTGCTGTTGAGTTTTGGCCGCATGAGAAAACATTTTTGACTATTCAGCTCTAGATAAGAAATGACTGAGGAGGTGTTTTTGGTGTAACATATTATACACCTACTACTACTGCACAGAACATGCTATTATATTCTGTTCTGTTATGTAAAATCATGATGTGATTTTGTGAGGCAATGATTCAGCTTGGATCTAACTTTACTAAACGAGCACCATTGTGAGAAGTGATAGTCTTTTTATTTGTAATAGCAATACTAATAATACTAATATGTGATGAGTAGGTGTAGGCAGCAGAACTTGATAAGGGTTCATTTAAGCAATTTGAGCACCCTTTAAAATGTGGTGCTGGACGACGCACTTGAACTCGCCCTACTGTCCGAGTGCTAAGCTTACAGAGAAAAACAAGTTGGTCAACTCCCTAACCGGGTTGGTCACATATCGTTTTGGGTCCCACTGCTTAAGAGGGGGACCGTGGAGTTTTATGAACATCAAGGCGGACACGCAGTGAATTTGGATGCTAGACCTCGTTGGTGGGATGATACGGTTCATGCGGTGAATCAGTTTGCCTGCATGCGCAATAGTGTTAGTACTTTTCTGTAAGCTTAACACTCGGACAGTAGGGCGAGCTCAAATGCGTCGTACATGAACCCCAAGTCCGTAACAAACTGTTTTGAGGACAGACGTTTTATCACCCCCCTGGTCGTGTTTTCAGTCTGTGGCTGTTCTTGGATTTGGCCCACTCGAAGAGGTCAACCCTCCCACTGACAGGCCTCTTTACACACATCTGCAGTTCTTCATCATTTGCGCCACCGCCAGAGAGAGAGAGAGAGAAGGTCAACGAATTGGCAAGGGGCACTAGAAAAGTCTGCAGCACCCGGCCTCACCCTACTAGAATCTGAAGTCAAATGTCTACTGTTTGCTGATGATCTGGTGCTTCTGTTACCAACCAGGGAGGGCCTACAGCAGCACCTAGATCTTCTGCACAGATTCTACCAGACCTGGGCCCTGATAGTAAATCTCAGTAAGACCAAATAATGGTGTTCCAAAAAAGGTCCAGTCGATCAGGACCACAAATACAAATTCCATCTAGACTCCCTAGAGCACACAAAAAACTATGCATACCTCGGCCTAAACATCAGCGCCACAGGTAACTTCCACAAAGCTGTGAACGATCTGAGAGACAAGGCAAGAAGGGCATTCTATGCCATCAAAAGGAACATAAAATTCTACATATCAATTAGGATCTGGCTAAAAATACTTGAATCAATTATAGAACCCATTGCCCTTTATGGTTGTGATGTCTGCAGTCTGCTCACCAACCAATAATTCACAAAATGGGACAAACACCAAATTGAGACTCTGCAAAAATATCCTCCGTGTAAAACGTAAAACACCAAATAATGCATGCAGAGCAGAATTAGGCCGATACCCGCTAATTATCAAAATCCAGAAAAGATCCGTTAAATTCTACAACCACCTAAAAGGAAGTGATTCCCAAACCTTCCATAACAAAGCCATCACCTACAGAGAGATGAACCTGGAGAAGAGTCCCCTAAGCAAGCTGGTCCTAGGGCTCTGTTCACAAACACAAACAGACCCCACAGAGCCCCAGGACAGCAACACAATTAGACCCAACCAAATCATGAGAAAACAAAAAGATAATTACTTGACACATTGGAAAGAATTAACAAAAAAACAGACAAACTAGATTTCTATTTGGCCCTAAACAGAGAGTACACAGTGGCAGAATACCTGACCACTGTGACTGACCTAAATTTAAGGAAAGCTTTGACTATGTACAGACTCAGTGAGCATAGCCTTACTATTGAGAAAGGCCGCCGTAGGCAGACCTGGCTCTCAAGATAAGACAGGCTATGTGCACACTGCCCACAAAATGAGGTGGAAACTGAGCTGCACTTCCTAACCTGCCAAATGTATGACCATATTAGAGACACATATTTCCCTCAGATTACACAGATCCACAAAGAATTCGAAAACTAACCCGATTTTGATAAACTCCCATACAGTATCTACTGGGTGAAATACCACAGTGTCCCATCACAGCAGCAAGATTTGTGACCTGCTGCCACAAGAAAAGGAAAACCAGTGAAGAACAAATACCATTGTAAATACAACCCATATTTATGTTTATTTATTTTCCCTTTTGTACTTTAACCATTTGCACATCGTTACAACACTGTATATACACATAATATGACATTTGTAATGTCTTTATTCTTTTGGAACTTCTGTG
The DNA here is from genome assembly GCF_016432855.1 of Salvelinus namaycush. Taxonomy (NCBI): domain Eukaryota; kingdom Metazoa; phylum Chordata; class Actinopteri; order Salmoniformes; family Salmonidae; genus Salvelinus; species Salvelinus namaycush. The sequence continues at coordinate 46,356,610 of NC_052315.1, forward strand.
AGTGTAATGTTTACTGTTCATTTTTATTGTTTATTTCACTTTTGTATATTATCTACTTCACTTGTTTTGGCAATGTTAACATATGTTTCCCATGCTAATAAAGGCCATTGAATTGAATTGAATTGAATTGAATTGAGAGGTCGGGAAGAAAGCACCATTTACCTACCTATAGGCTGCTACAACCTACATATTTATTTAGTTTGTCATTCTATCGTTTTCATGGATTTTTGTAGCAATTAAATAATTTATTTAAAATGTATCAGAATTGATATTCCAGAAATATTTGTTTACTACGCCTCCGGCAGCACTACATCCCTGTTCAACTCGCTAGTGGCTGAAACTATCTCACTGGAGAAAGCATCCGAGTGAGCGAAACAGCGCCCCTCTGTCTCACTGTATGTGAACCATTTATCTGATGCTGTCTGGACAAAAAGAGTACGACATGCCATACTCTTGTTCAGACAGCATCAGATAAATGGGCTACACGTACTGAGACAGAGGGGCTCTTTTTCTCGCACGGATGCTTTATATGAGATTGATGTGTCGTTCTGCCTGTCGGTCAAATCAATTATTCATATTTCAATGTTTTATTTAGGACAGTCAAGGAGGAACGGTAGGGCGTGCCAGACCCCCTAGGGCCCGCCCATAATGCCTTCCCTGATTCGAAGTACATGGTGCAAGTGATCAATGCTATTTGAGATTCTGCAGAGATTATTACAGCTATTGTGAATATCTACACAGACCTGCGATGACCTATGCATGCTATCTTGAACATGCAGACTTTATATAATTATATAAGAATAAATGTATAGTTACAGTAACCTCAAAATGTGGCCATGGATCTGTTACTTATTTTAAGGTTGAATAAATACTGTTACATTAGTTTGTAAGATAGCCTTAACTTTAGGCTATTTACTGTGAAAGTAATATTGAATTGTGTTTGGTTGACAACACAAAAACATCCAAATTTAAAGGAGCTGTATCGACTGCTTGGGTAGTTCCATCTTAGCCACAGGCTTAATCCTATTCTCCAACTTTTATTTATTAAAGAATAGGACTAAATCAAATCAAACTTTAAATGCACTTTAATCAAAGTATGATTTGATTCAGTTCCTATTCTTTAACTTAGATTTTTGGTTGAGATGCAGACGTGAATCCAACATATCAATGATTCATTTGTAGACAACATGTTATTAAAGCCAGACTGTCAGTGGCACAGATTGAACTATCCAAGCAGATGATAGATCTCCTTTAAATGTTGATATTTGGTTGCGTTGACAACCAAACACAATTCAACACCACTAAATATCATCATTACATTTGAAATCAACCAGAGCTTGAAACCCTAGGTCTATTGTATTGTCTATTTTTAGTTGAATTCTGGGTTGAATTGAAACAATAGCTGTTGATGACATTGTAAATATTATACAGGCCTAAATAGCACCATTGACTATATAGGAGTGATAAAGTATGGTCACATTTCATTTGCTCTGTTAAATCTACTGTTTGGAATGACTTCGATAGCAAAAGTGAATCTATTTAGTTTTTAAGTGGAGCGCAATCAACAATCATTCTCACGATAGCACGTTGGCAATACTCAGTGACAAATACTGTATCATAGCATGGCTGGGATTGGTTAAAACCCTGGATGGGAGACCAAAGGGTAGCTGTTGATAGGTCAACTCTCCAGTAGGAGGTACTACCCAGCCTATAGTTTTTTTCTGATATTGGATATAACATTGAAGAATTTATGTTGTATTAAAGGAATATTTTACACAAGATTTGTCTACGTTGACATTTGTTACCATGATGACATAATCCTGTGGTTGAAATTTCACCTTCAAAACAACAGTTGCAGACTTTTTTTTAAATCCAATGTATTTTACACCTAGATTCCACATCACAATATGTTGACAAATTACATTGATTCAACCAGTTTGTGCCCAGTGGGTTATGTCTGTCTACATTGCTTATGTTGAAGTCTGTGTGACAGAAGTCTGTAGCCTTTCCAAGCAGTTCATGTTTTTTCCAAAGTTAACCACATATTGCTCCTATAGAGACAGTCTCTTTTCAATGGAACATCACGAGAACAGCACTGAATGAATTTTCAGTTGGCATGGTTGTGATATTGTGCATTGTAAAAAATAATCCAGTTGTTTTTACGGTAACTTATTGGCAGCCTGTTAGTGACTGTAAAAAAAAAAGGTACAGAATGTTACCATAAATTCCAAAGAAACTTTGGTTTAGCAGTACATTACTGTAAACTTTATTTAAAACATCTGATAAGTGGAGACTGGAGAGTGAGACACTAATATACTGTTAAACCAAAGAATCTTTGGAATATACGGTAACATACTGTACATTTTTTTACAGTAAAGTACAGGTAACTGGCTGCCAGTAAGTTAACGTAAAAACAAAATATATTTTTTTACAGTGTAGAAGACTGCAGCAAGGTTATTTCCAGTCATAAAAAAAACACTGGTAGACGAGAGGAGAGACTGCTGCTTTGGCACCCGTTTAGTTTTCATGTTTTCTACCATTAAGAGTTCCTCTGCATCCTCCCGTGCCAACGAGTGACTTAAACATCAACAGATGATTGAATTCAGGCCCCAAACCAGCTCTTCAAGCCAACAATCAATCACAAAATCTCTCCCATTTTCTCTGTAACTATTGCCTTGTATAGAATTGCTTTGTGTTGCATTTTTCTGCTGCTCTGTAGAATACAGTTTGGATTTATTATTGCAGGTATAGGCCTAGAGATAAGTGTTTCAGATTCATGCTGATAAAGAACAAGGCCATTAAAATTCTTTCCCTGGCAATCCATTTTTATTAGTATTTTCAGTAGCTATTTAAACAATGACGTGTTATAACCGGGACTTAAGTAAGCTTGGTGAGCGCTGGGAAAACACACTATACTGCTCCAACACATTGTTTATTTGTAGGGCCAACGTAATGGTCCTGTTCGCCCGCCTCACTCTCCAGTCTCCACTTTTTTTTTTTTTTCAAGGCGGTAATGTTGATTCGTGAAGCATGAAAGAGCCGTCTTTGCTGATTTCCTGTGGTAATCACTTCAGGTCTTGTCGGGATTTGTAGGCCTCCATTGTAGTCCACTACTTAATTCTTATTTCTCAAATGACTGCCTCGCCTGGTTCACCAACTACTTCTCAGATAGAGTTCAGTGTGTCAAATCGGAGGGCCTGTTGTCCGGACCTCTGGCAGTCTCTACGGGGGTGCCACAGGGTTCAATTCTCGGGCCAACTCTTTTCTCTGTATATATCAATGATGTTGCTCTTGCTGCTGGTGATTGTCTGATACACCTCTACGCAGATGACACCATTCTGTATACATCTGGCCCTCCTTTGAACACTGTGTTAACAAACCTCCAAACAAGCTTCAATGCCATTCAACACTCCTTCCGTGGCCTCCAACTGCTTTAAAATGTTATTAAAACTAAATGCATGCTCTTTAACCGATTGCTGCCCGCACCCGCCCACCCGACTAGAATCACTACGCTGGACGGTTCTGACTTAGAATATGTGGACAACTACAAATACCTAGGTGTATGGTTAGACTGTAAACTCTCCTTCCAGACTCACATTAAGCATCTCCAATCCAAAATTAAATCTAGAATCGGCTTCCTATTTCGTAACAAAGCCTCCTCTGCCAAACATGCTGCCAAACATACCCTCGTAAAACTGACTATCCACCGTTCCTTGACTTCAGCGATGTCATTTACAAAATAGCCTCCAACACTCTACTCAGCAAATTGGATGTAGTTTTGTACTATCCACCACTGCGACCTGTACGCTCTCGTTGGCTGGCCCTCGCTACATATTCGTCGCCAAACCCACTGGTTCCAGGTCATCTATAAGTCTTTGCTAGGTAAATCTCCACCTTATCTCAACTCACTGGTCACCATAGCAACACCCACCCGTAGCACACACTCCAGCAGGTATATCTCACTGGTCATCCCCAAAGCCAACACCTCCTTTGGCCGCCTTCCCTTCCAGTTCTCTGCTGCCAATGACTGGAACGAATTGCAAAAATCACTGAAGCTGGAGACTTACAGTGGGGCAAAAAAGTATTTAGCCACCAATTGTGCAAGTTCTCCCACTTAAAAAGATGAGAGAGGCCTGTAATTTTCATCATAGGTACACTTCAACTATGACAGACAAAATGAGAAAAGAAAATCCAGAAAATCACATTGTAGGATTTTTAATGAATTTATTTGGCGGGGAATACGCATTGCTACTAAAAAAGCACCCTGGTCTTGACTGTTTTTAACGAGTGCTGTTTGTTGATGAGAATGTTAAAGCATTCACAGTAATAGGGGCATGTGGAGTTGTTTAACTGGAATGATAGCATACGGGTGAGCTTATGAGGTGAGATACTATAGTAGATCATTGCTTTTCTTTCTGCTTGCTCTCCTTGTGAGATGATTCACATGTTATTATATAGTATCTACACCACTTGAATAAACAGAAGTAACAGATGTTTTATGTTTGGTTTCCCCCCCAGCTCCAGACGGACGCGGAGAAGCACTCAGCCGTCGAGCAGAACTCTGTGTGGTCCGGCAGCGACGAGATCAAGAGGTCAGACGGGAGCTCGGACAGCGGGTTCAAAATGGAATCGGGCTCCAAGTGGTGCCGCCGCCCCTCAGACATGTCGGACGAGTCGGGCAGGAGCTCCTCGGACCGCAAAACGCCTTCCATGGCCCACACGGGCTCCTGGAGGCGAGGCCTGAGTGCCCAGGTGGGCGTGACCTCGCCCAGGACCAAGGCACCTGTCACGCCAGTCTGCGGCACGCTGAAGACCCATGGGACAGGTACGTTACATACAGAGTAGAGCCATGTTGTCTCTGTCTGCAGTCCCAACAGCCACACTGTCTATGTATTGTGCTCTGTCAGTCTGAACTGCATGGGTTCCTGGAGCATGTGAAAAGGCAGACAGCAGTCAACCACAGAGAGGTTTTATCTGGTGAGATCAGTGCTCAGGTTGCCAGGTGATGAAACCACTCTCCGGAGAACCGTTCTGAAGACTTGGTGATCTCTTACCTTTTTATATTGAAGTGGTAGATAGAGAGGCCTTTGAGTTGAAACATGTTGGAACTCAGCAGGATGTCTGATGCTACTGTATAACTGCACTGCTGAGTGAATGTGCTTGGTCCACGGTTAACAGACTGTGTCATGTCTCCACCCACAGGTAAAACGGACGACACCAAGGTGTCTGAGAAGGGCCAGCATCATCTCTCGCCCCGGGCCAACAGCAGCATGCAGCGCTCCCCATCAGACACGGGCCGCAGCAGTGGAGACGAAGCCAAGAAGCCCCCCTCCACCTCCAGCTCCAGCCGCACCCCCACCACCAACACGTTTGGCTTCAAGAAGCACGCAGGAGGAGGTATGACCATGGTGACAGCCAGCGGAGTCACCATCACCAGTGGCTCTGCCACCCTGGGGAAGATCCCCAAATCAGTGCAGCTTCACGGGGGTCGGGGTCTTGGTCGCCAGGCCAGTGTGGATGATGGCTACCTGCCTGTGAGCTCCCACTCCACCCTGCAGTACCGCAGCCTCCCCCGGCCCAGCAGAGCCTCTGGCGGGGTTCGCAGCGCCAACCGCTCCTCCAGCACCAGCATCGAGTCCAACCTCAGCTCCAGGTCCAACACGCACCACGGCCCCAAAAGCCGCAGCCAAGTCCCCAAGCCCAGCGCCGGTGGCATCCCCCTGCCTGGCTCGGGATCTAACCAGACAGACAAGGAGAAGGGGGTGTCCTCTGAAGCCAATCCCATGGCCCAGGGCTCAGCAACTCTGCCCCCTCAAGGAGCCAGGCAGCCAGGGGGAAAGTACCCAGACATCTCCTCCCCTACTCTGCGCAGGTGAGCCCACCACCTCCATACTACAGTCTACTTAAAGTACACCTACCCCCATATATCAGGGGCTGTCTTACACTAACAGTCGATGAGTCTGATAGTTCCTTCCTCCAGCCCTGAAAGCACTACCACACCATCCTGCTTGTGTTTCAAGGGGTGACGTATTCAGGCACAGTGCAAACAGATTTGAGTTGGGATAATCATCATATCAGCATTATAGTAACATTAAAGAACATTTAGAGAACCCTTATCAGGGTTTCATTATGTTTTTTGCACATGACTTTTTTGCCCATAAAGCAAAAGGCTTGTTTTATCACTAGGCAGCTAGAGGGCCTCTCTTCCCTTGTGGCCTGTGAAATAATGGCCTATCACTGCTCATTAAAAGCAGGGTGACAGAGCCCAGACTGAGGGGCCAGTGTTTTCTCTAGCTCGAACCCAGGAGCTCGAACCCAGGGGCCGCCTGGTGTTGCTTTAACTGATGCTGCTGGTGCTTGGACTTATCTGACTAATCGCCTGATGAGGTAATGAGAAAAGAGAGCAGCTGTTCTCCCTCAGTGGTCTGAGAGTCTCCCTTCTCATTTAACCCTTGTTGATTTAATGTTGTCCAAATGAATATGGTGTCTGTGGCACACGCTTTGCATCCTGCTTTAATTAATATAAATGACCTGTTGATTAAAAGCCACGGTAGAAGATGTATGATAGCTGTTCACACGGACGCCCAAAACGGACCGGTGAATCAGAGAGAGAGAGATGTATTTTTCTTGCGATTATGTGGTTATACCATGAAGTAGGTATTGTGTTCCCGTGGCAACGTTATGATATGTATTTGTTTCACTTCTCTTTGCATTAACCAGCATTTTCATCACAAATTCCTTCAACAATTCTCTACTTAAAACCCATGCACCGCATATAATTCTCCTGTCACTCCTCTCCCCTCTCCCGTGCCGTCCAGACTGTTCGGAGGCAAGCAGGGCAAGCAGCAGGCCCCAGTCACCACCGCAGAGAACATGAAGAACTCCACCGTCATCTCCAACCTCCACGCCAACTCTGGCCAGCAGGGCGGCGCTCTGGACTCCCCCTCGGCCAGTAGCGGGGGCAGTAGCCCTCTGTATGGGGGTGGAGGTCGTCTGGGTGTGGAGGCCCACTCCCTCTCCCCCCTGGCTTCCAGCCCCGGCTCGACCCTGTCCACCCCCTCCCACAGCCTGGCCTGGAGCAGCACCCTGAGCAGGGACACCCTGAGCCCCGGCTACCCCTCCCTTAGCAGCCTTGCCACCAGCAGCGAGTCCATCGACGTGTCCCTGGGCAGCGGTGGCCACGGACACCACGGCCATGGTCACGACACACTGCCAGCCTGCGTCAGGAACAACGGCATCAAAACGGGAATCTCAGAAAGGTAGGAGCAGGGGGGGGTTCCGGAACGGCCAGGTGTGGCTATGTGTTTTAATATCTACTACAAGCTCCCCTCCCTTTTCCTCCCTTTGTATCTCGACCTTTAAACTGTTGTGTGCATGAGGGTTAACAGAAGTGTTTGACTGGCCATATTGATGATAAAGGAGATGATAGGAGACTGACTCCTAGCAGGTGTTGGTGGGATGAAAGCATGGATTCTATCATGACTGATGATCTCTCTGTTTTACCCCTTCTCTTGGTGCTGCTCCTCTCTCTGTTTTGTCTACCCCTACCTCCTAACCCCCTTCTCCCTACCCCCTAGTCTTAGCCCCCTCTCCTCTCCCTCAGCTAGTCCCAAATTCAGCAGAAACACTTTACCCCGGAAACAGGACAGGTAAATGTGTCTATATGGAGCTAGGCTTGCTTGATAGTGAAACAGCTGCCTGTGTGTGGTGTACTGTGTTGTGAAGTGAAGTGACCGTTGGATGTTTTCGCTGCCTGCATCTCTTTCACAGCATGCATAGCGCCATCTGCTGGCTGAACTAGGAAGGGCAGGCCTGTAGTCTGAGGACTAATCTTGAGATGTACATCAAAGCATATAGGACACAGCAGCTGTGATGCTTCTATAGATAAGAGATCAGTTATCTGTCTCTATATGTTCAGAATGACAACACACCTACCTGCACCAACACAGGAATTGGCCCTGTGATTAGATGTATATTACACCAGTTTTCTTTTACTTTAACAATGGCAGAACTCCCAAAATACTTTTCCGTAAATCACCATTTCCATGAGATATTTACTCAGGAAAAAAAATAGATACATTGCGAAAAAACAGGCAATTAAGTATTGTTTTCATGAAGGTACATTGACGTGCGACTTCCACCTGTGATTTGTGATTGTACGAGATGCACGTTATCAGACAGCCTTGACGTTATCCATGTGCCTCCCTGTCCATCAACAACCTAGGTCATTAGACCTGTGCAGCTAGTGACTTGCAACGTTCACCTATAGCTGTGGATGTGAGGTGGCTTTTCAGCATCTCCCATCTCTCTCAAGGTACGGCCACCTGCCCCAGCTGCGTAGTCATGACGACCCCCGGGACTGGCTGCGTTCCCACTCTGCAGGAGGTCTTCAGGAGTCTGCCGGCAGCTCCCCCTTCTCCCCCGCTTCCAGCCTCACCTCGCCCTCCGGAGCCCGCTTCAATTTCTCCCAGCTTGGTAGGTGTAGCCTCAACCCTCTCTACTCATCGCTATGATAATCATTGCAGGAGCAGTGATAGTCATCTCTGCACCCAGAACTAAATATTGTGTGCATGCTGGCTTAATGTTTCGTCTCTTTCAAGAGACTACAGTGATATTTGTGGTGATGTAAGGAAAAGTAGTAGTGATTATATCTATTTTATACAACGGGTTGGTCTAATCCTGAATGCTGATTGGTTGAACCGCATTCCAGCCGGTGTCAATTCTACAAGTTGCCACCGGGCTAAATCTACGATGTTAAAATGCCTATTTACTCTGTTCCATCTGACTGCGCAATCCACTGTCTCTTCAGCCCAGCCAAGCAATTTATAAACATGATCTCCTCTATAAAAATCATCTAGACATTATCTCACATTTCTTTTAGACTAACATTTAGTTTTCAACAGCTGAGATCTGTATAAACCTTGTTGTCTGTCTCTCCAATGTTTGCAACATTGTTTCAATATTCAAATTCGATCTCCAGCTGTCCCATAGTAATGAACGTGTCAGGAGTCGGGATGAGACAGACAGACAGGCTGCGTTTCTCAGCCAGTCTAAAGCATGAATCAGCTGGCATCATTTTTATGGATATATACAAAGAAATGTCAATGAAAAAAGGTAAAACTAAATGAAGTGCAGCTAGTTTGCAGTCTTTCCAGCTTCAGTTTGAAGTGATTGTGATAGCTGTGTTGTTGGCTAGTTCCTCTGAACAACAACAGTGTCCTGATGAGTGAGCACATTTTCTATGCCAAGCGAAAATCGCACCTCATTAGCTCATTGTTATCGATGTATCCAAATAAATGTCACTAGAAAACAGCTTAAACCAATGCGGCTACTTTGCTGTTATTCTTGCTGCACTTTTTGACGAAACTGTAAGTTAGCATTAGTTGGCTAGCTAGCAAGCAAGGGATAAGAACATTGCCACCCAGTATGGCAATGGAACATTTAGAATGAACGAATATATACAGAACAAAAAGACTGAACGACTGGGTCGCCGAGTCTCTAGCAACCGAACCGATAGAACGAATGACCAGCCGGCTTGAGTAGCAACCCTAGATTTGTGTCTGCATGAAATAGTATGAATAAATTCATAAAAATAAAGTTTTTAATGAAAATATGTCAACCATTATTTGAATATGTTGGTAACCCGTTGTACAAAAGTGATAATGCCCTCGAAGCCGGTGTTTGGAGGATATATTTGCACATCTCTGGCATTATCACTGAAATGTTGTATTTCACTCTTACTTTCCACTTTGAGTGAAGAGTAACAGACAGCAAGCAAAGATGTCTGATCAATGCCCTCTGCCCATGTCTGTTTTTTAAGATAACCTTTGACCTGTGTTATGTAACGGATGTGTCCCAGCAGGCAGCCCTACCACAGCTGCACAGATCAACCTGGCCAACCTCCGCAGCGGCCTGGCCAATCAGGAAGGGCCGTATGACCCGTACAGTGAACGCCTGAGGAACTCGTCCATGTCTCTGGAGGAGAAGAGTCGCACCATGAGCAGCTCTGGGTCCTTCAGGGATGGACTAGAGGAGGGTAAGACAGACTGACACACTCTTCTACCTACAGTATCTGCTCTCACACATGGCCTCAGAGAAATACTGGTCAAGTCATTTTTGTTTATTCAAGTTTTTTTAAGAGGGTTGTTTTGACACTCCACATGCATGTGTGAACTATCATTTTACTTCTGAATGGATTATAACTCCCTTAGAAAATCAAGCTTTTGCTTAACTAAGATAATCTTTTGAAAGCTTTCATTCTTTACAGGACGCTAGTGAAAGATTCATATTTTTTGAATCGACATGCTTGTTCCACCAACCACTTAATAAATCACCAGTGAAATCATTCATTACATTTAGTGTGCCAGTGTCATTTGGAACCTGCGTTGATTTTCCACCCATCTACAGTTGAATTGGGAAATAGAAAGAAGCACTTTGTTTCGATTTGCGAAATGTACATAGACTGAGGTTTGATGATTGACTGCACTTCTTTGGCTCTGAATGGCTTGTTGCTCTTGTGGTTTGTGCTTGTCCTGAGGCTCTCATTTTAGCTGATCCCTCTATGGTGCCAGGTTCTTGGCTGGTGTTGTGGCATGCAGGCCAGGGTGAGGAGGAGGAGGAGGAGAAAGGCTGATCAGTATCTCCTCTCCTCCCCCCATCGCAGACAGACATCTGACTCAACACCAGCCTCCTGACAGGAGCACAAGGCCCTGTTTGACGGCACCCCAATGTCTACTTTTCTACTTTAGATCACAGATTATAGAGTAAACATGGGAAAATCCCTGATCCAGTGACAGTATACATATCAATGTTGTAGGTCTCGAGTCCAGTCTCGAGACCACATTTTGAGCGTCTCGGTCTTGTCTCGGAGTCTGATGCATTTGTACTCGGTCTTGACTCGTTCTAGGACAGTGAGGAATTGTAATTTCTTCCCAAGACCACTAAAGAAAAATCCTGATTGGATATTTTTTTCACTTAATTGTTAACCCATTCCAACAAAAACTGAAAAGATTGAATCAGAACATCATTGAAAAGAATAATGTAATTAGAATTATTATTATTAGAATTATTATATAAATCCTTAGCCCTTCTCTGAAGGTGTAGAAGGCCCTCATTGTTCGATTGGGTTCAAGTCCATGCTCTGGCTGGGCCACTCAAAGACATTGAGGCTTGTCATGAAGCCACTCCTGCGTTGTCTTGGCTGTATGTTTAGGGTCATTGTCCTATTGGAAGGTGAACCTTCACCCCAGTCTGAGGTCCTGTGCACTCTGGAGCAGGTTTTCATCAAGGATCTCTTCGTTCATCTTTGCCTCAATCCTGACTAGTCTCCCAGTCCCTGCCGCTGAAAAACACCCCCACAGCATGATGCTGCCAGAACCATGCTTCACCGTAGGGATGGTGCCAGGTTTCCTCCAGATGTGACGCTTGGCATTCAGGCCAAAGAGCTGAATCTTGGTTTCATCAGACCAGAGAATCTTGTTTTTCATGGTCTGGGAGTCTTTAGGTGCCTTTTGGAAAACACCAAGTGGGCTGTCATGTGCCTTTTACTGAGGAGTGGCTTCCTTCTGGCTGCTTTACCATAAAGGCCAGATTGGTGGAGTGCTACAGAGATGGTTGTCCTTCTGGAAGGTTCACCCATCTCCACAGAGGAATTCTGGAGCTCTGTCAGAGTGACCATCAGGTTCTTGTTATGCTGGGTGGCCTGCTCTAGGAAGAGTCTGGGTGGTTCCAAACGTATTCCATTTAAGAATGATGGAGGCCACTGTGTTCTTGGGTACCTTCAATGCTGCAGGAATGATTTGATACCCTTCCCCAGATCTGTGCCTCGACACAATCCTGTCTCGGAGCTCTATGGACAATTCCTTTGACCTCATGGTTTATTTTTTGCTCTGACATGCACTGTCAACTGTGGGACCTTATATAGACAGGTACAGGTATATAAACAGGTTTCCAAATCATGTCCAATCAATTGAATTTACCACAGGTGGACTCCAATCAAGTTGTAGAAACATCTCGTGTAACGTGTATGCTGGGAGTCAGGAAGCAAGTATAGTGAATGCGCGGGAGCCGGGCGAGCCGGCCGAGGCGCGGGAGCCTGGCGGGCCGGCCGAGGCGCGAGAACCTGTAGAGCTAGCTGAGGGATGGAAGCCTAACGAGCCAGCTGAGGCATCCCCGGTTGCTTCGTCAGCGGCACTTGGAGCCGACGTCACCAGTAAAAGAATATATATATAATCCCTGTTGCTGCTTCCCCTTGGGGAGGCATTATTCTAGAACGTGTAAGCTGGGAGTTGGGAAGCAAGTACAGGGAGTGCAAATTTCATAATAAAAATAACCTAGTACAAAACAAGAAACACGAAAAGTGTACAGACAGAAACAGAGTCAATAATGCCTCAGAAAAGAACCAAGGGGAGTGACAGATATAGGGGAGGTAATCAGGAAGGTAATGGAGTCCAGGGGAGTGTCATGAGGTGCAGGTGCGCGTAACAATGGTGGCAGGTGTGCGTAATGATTAGACAACTAGCGACGTCGAGCGCCGAGGAGCGAGAGTAAACGTCAAGGATGATCAATGGAAACAGGATGCACCTGAGCAATTTCGAGTTTCATAGCAAAGGGTCTTTATATTTATGTAAATAACGTATTTCTGTTCTTTATTTGTAATAAATTAGCAAAAATGAATTATGGTGTATTGTGTGTAGATTGCTGAGGATTTCTTTGTAATTTAATCAATTTTAGAATAAGGCTGTAACATAGCAAAATGTGGAAAAAGTCAAGGGGTCTGAATACTTTCCCGAAGGCACTGTATAGGCCTACTGCAATGATATACAGTGTATTAGGTACACCACCCTGTTCACGTAAATGGTTCGCTCCTACAGACAGTGAGTCACGTGGCCGTGGCTTGCTATATAAAGCAGGCAGACAGGCATCGAGGCATTCAGTTACTTTTTGATTGAACGTTAGAAGGGACAAAACGAGTGACCTAAGTGACTTTGAGCCTGGTAAGATCGTCGGTGCCGGGCTCGCAAGTTCCAGTATCTCAGAAACGGATTGCCTCCTGTGCTTTTCACGTACGACAGTGTCTAGGGTTTACCGAGAATGGTGCGACAAACAAAAAACATCCGGTCAGCGGTAGTCCTGTGGGTGAAAGCAGCTCGTTGAGGAGAGGTCAAAGGAGAATGGCAAGAATTGTGCAAGCTAACAGGTGTGCAGGTAAAATAACAGGTAAATAACAGCGCAGTACAACAGTGGTGTGCAGAACGGAATCATGGAATGCAAAACTTGTCTGTCCTTGTCATGGATGAGCTATTGCAGCAGACGACCACACCGGGTTCCACTCCTATCGGCTACAACAAGAAGAAGCGGCTACTGTGGGCAAGCGATCACCAACACTGGACAGTTGAGAATGGAAAAACATTGCCTGGTCCGACGAATCCCGGTTCCTGTTGTGTCCGCAAAGTCAGGATTTGGCGTAAGCAGCATGAGTCCATGGCCCCATCCTGCCTGGTGTCAACTGTACAGGCTGGTGGTGGTGGTGTAATGGTGTAGGGAATGTTTTTCTGGCACATGTTAGGTCCCTTGATACCAATTGAGCAATGTTTCCACGCCCCTGTTCTGTAGGCAAAGAGGGGTGTGACCCGGTACTATATGGGTGTACCTAATAAACTGGCAACTAAGTGTATACCTGGGCTAAATGTCACTATCTGTAACTAGCTGACCCCCGTAACTCTTCATGGGTTTCCTTGAGCTTGTAGTCCTGTAAGACCTGCCCTTGGTTTTGACACCAGTGCCTGGAAATCCATACTGTTATGGAATTATTTTACCCCACCATACATTCACACGCTTCAGTGGACTCTGGGACATTGGAGAACACACTCAGGGCTCTAAATAATTGTACAAAGGCTTGATAAGCAGCTAAGCATTTAGTTAAAGGCCCAGTGCAGGCAAAAACGTGATTTCTCTGTGTTATATATATATATATATATATATATATATATATATATATTATACACACACACACATTTCCACACTATGAGATTGGAGAAATACTAGGAAATTGTGAAAATGATAATGCCCTTTTAGTTTAAGAGCTGTTTGAAAAGACCGCCTGAAATTACAGCCTGTTTTGGCCTGTCTGGTAACATCACCAGGCAGTAAATTATACTGAACAAAAATATAAACGCAACATGCAAAGTGTTGATCCCATGTTTCATGAGCTGAAATAAAAGATCCCAGAAATGGAGTGTTTATGTATGTAAAAAGCCCTTTTATGGAGAAAAACTCATTCTGATTGGCTGGGCCTGGCTCCCCAGTGGGTGGGCCTGGCTGCCAAGTGGGTGGGCCTGGCTCCCCAGTGGCTGGGCCTGGCTCCCCAGTGGGTGGGCCTGGCTGCCAAGTGGGTGGGCCTATGCCTTCACAGTCCCACCCATGGCTGCACCCCTGCCGAGTCATGTGAAATCCATAGATTAAGGCCTAATGAATTCATTTCAATTGACTGATTTCCTTCTGAACTGTAACTCAGTCAAATCTTTGAAGTTGTTGCATGTTGCATTTATATTTTTGTTCAGTATACTTAATAGACCAATAAGAAAGAGTTCCAAACCTCTCTTCCAATAACAGCTAGTTTTCCGTTTTTCCGCACCTACCCAGACCACCCCCAGACAGTTCGAGCAAAATTCTTGCTTGCGAAATTGCTCTTTGCTAAGAAGCTATTTTTGTTTCTTTTTGACTATTTTAATTGAAAACAATCACAGTAAGGTGCTTCATCGTTACCCAGAAATGATTTGATATTGAGATATAAATGGCTGCATTGGCCCTTTAAGTTTGGCACATGCCCCTGCTGTCATTTTAGTCCTGCGATGATGTTGTGGTTCTATTCCATTATGATTAATGAAGAGAGAGACAGCTCACATAGCGAGGCTGTGTTAGTGTAGTAACAGCACTCACTAAAGCGTAATGATGATGTATAGGCTGATGACTGCTGCTAAAGTGTGAATGTGTCATACTGTATGTCTCACCAGGGCGATTTTAAGCTTGGACATGTGATTATGTGAGTGTAGTCAGGCAGTTAGATATCGGGGCGGATGTGTGGATGTCAAACCATATCAGCACAATTAAAGGATAGGCTACAAAGTAAACTAGTTCCAGTAACATAACAGTGCCACGCACGCGCTCACACATACACACGCGGTCATACACACACACACACACACACACCTAGAGCAGCACCTCTGTTTATGCATGTTGCTGAGTTGTTTTTTGTTTCTCTCCAGTCCACGGCTCCTCTCTGTCTCTAGTGTCCAGCACTTCCTCTGCCCACTCCATGGTGAGCGACACTTTGATTCATGTTTGATGCACTGTCCAAACACATAGTACGAATGTTAATATACTCAGGGCTGGTTTCCCAGACAAAGATTAAGCCTAGTCCCGGGCTAAAAAAAAAAGATATTTTAATTGAGGTTCTTCATTGAGCATGCTTTTTAGTTCAGGACTAGGGTTCATCTGTGTCTGGGAAACCAGCCCTCGGTGAGCTATATGGGTGAAAGTGAAGAGGGACCATCTCAATGTGCCTGACTTGACTGCTGAGTTGCATTGCTAATTAACTGCTTGTGTGAATCCTTGTAGCCTTAGGTGGAAACTGAATATGTTCAGATTGTCTGTCTTGCTGTCTTATCCCAGGCATACTGTGACCTGCATTAACCTCTCTTCTCTTCTCCTCTTTTTCATAGCCGGAGGAGAAATCTCAGTCGGAGGTAAGAACAACTTTACTTTCACACAAACAATGTGCCACCATTGATTCCCTTTGGGACTGTAACATCATAACTGTTTATGAGCCAGCAAGTTATTTGGGTACTACATACTCTATATCCTAATATTATGTTTCCTGTAGATAAGCATTATCTTGTTTTTCTGTTCTCAGATTCGTAAGCTGCGGAGAGAATTGGACGCTTCCCAGGAGAAGGTGTCCGGTTTGACCACTCAGCTGAGTGCTAATGTAAGTTTGATGGCAAATGGTTACTATGCTAAGCACTGTGGCATCATGGTTCCGCTGGTACTAACTGTCCGGGTTGGGGTCAGTTCCATTTAAATTTCAGTCAATTCATAAAGTAAACCAAATTCCAATTCCACATTTTCCTCATTGAAAAGCATGGAAGAGAATTGGAATTGGTGTTTCAGTGTACGTTGTGAATTGACTGGAATTGAAATGGAATTGACTCCAACCCTGCTAACTGTATATAATGCCTTGGTTGTGGTCATTGGAATGGATTCGTCCTAGTGTTGCGTGTTACCAGAATTTAAAATACCTACAAGTCAAAGAGTTCCAGCATTGCGCATGGTGTTTTTGTTTACCTTTGCGTGGCGTCCTACAGCACATTGAACATGACACTGGGTAATGGTCTGAGAGGGGAAGCAGGCGTTCAGTCCCATTATCTGCTCTCTGAATGTAAACAAACATGACAGCCCTGCAGCAGAAACAGCATCAGTAACAGCCTAATGAAATGGTACATCCTCGGGCCCGCATCCACACTGGTTATGTGATCTCACAAACAGAGATTTCACAACAAAGCAGGTTAGAGCAGCTGTGGGGGCTTGGGTGGAGTATGAAGGCTGTAGTTCCTTGTAAGAGAACTCGGGTTAGGCTGCTAGAGTATGGCCTGAGCCCCTGGCCTTACCAGCCCTGTAAGACATACCTGCACTAGGACCTGACAGACTGTACAGCCTGATAGTGGAGGAATCAGCCAGCCTGCCACATGCCCCAACACCAGCCCCTCTGTCTGATGGAAACCCTCCAGATCTGTTCCCCGCCTTCTCTTCTGCCTTCTGCCAAGCTATCAGCTCATATTCCGTAGCGGCCGGGCTCTGGGCTGTGATAGGAATCAGAACATGTGTTTACTCATACCTCTGTGTGATGATCAGAACAGAAGCACCTAACTATCAGTCTTCAGCGTCTGTCTGCTACCGGACTCATACTTTATCAAAGGAAGACTGGTCCTTGACTGGACCTGGATCACCCTGAGCTGAGGCGCTTTAGCCATGTCAGCCAAAAGCCCCAGTCCCAGGGCTAGCAGCCCGGTGGTGGTGACATGGTGTCCCCTGAACCACTACCCGTCCCTGGGGAAGGAGGCAACCAGAGAGAAGGCCAGACGCAAGCTGCAGCCCAGGCTGAGACGCAGCCAGAGCTACAGCCCTGCAGGCCACAAGGAGGACAGCAACATACAGCAGGACCTCACTGAGGTGGGATCTGACTGGAACCTCTGGGCTCTCACAGGGCTTCAGCAGCTTTGAGTCTCTGGATGCTTTGTTTTGGGAAGTGAGCTTGTATGTTGGCATGTGGGTATTTGTCTGTTTATTGTGGAGCTAGCAGTATAGCCTACTACTGCTACTACATCCTGGGTATTTGTCTATTTATTGTGGAGCTATCAGTATAGCCTACAACTTCTACTACATCCTGGGTATTTGTCTGTTTATTGTGGAGCAGTATAGCCTACTACTGCTACTACATCCTGGGTATTTGTCTGTTTATTGTGGAGCTAGCAGTATAGCGTACTACTGCTACTACATCCTGGGTATTTGTCTGTTTATTGTGGAGCTATCAGTATTCCGTACTACTGCTACTACATCCTGGGTATTTGTCTGTTTATTGTGGAGCTATCAGTATTCTGTACTACTGCTACTACATCCTGGGTATTTGTCTGTTTATTGTGGAGCTAGCAGTATAGCCTACTACTGCTACTACATCCTGGGTATTTGTCTGTTTATTGTGGAGCTATCAGTATTCCGTACTACTGCTACTACATCCTGGGTATTTGTCTGTTTATTGTGGAGCTAGCAGTATAGCGTACTACTGCTACTACATCCTGGGTATTTGTCTGTTTATTGTGGAGCTAGCAGTATAGCGTACTACTGCTACTACATCCTGGGTATTTGTCTGTTTATTGTGGAGCTATCAGTATAGCCTACTACTGCTACTACATCCTGGGTATTTGTCTGTTTATTGTGGAGCTAGCAGTATAGCGTACTACTGCTACTACATCCTGGGTATTTGTCTGTTTATTGTGGAGCTAGCAGTATAGCGTACTACTGCTACTACATCCTGGGTATTTGTCTGTTTATTGTGGAGCCATCAGTATAGCCTACTACTGCTACTACATCCTGGGTATTTGTCTGTTTATTGTGGAGCTAGCAGTATAGCGTACTACTGCTACTACATCCTGGGTATTTGTCTGTTTATTGTGGAGCTAGCAGTATAGCGTACTACTGCTACTACATCCTGGGTATTTGTCTGTTTATTGTGGAGCTAGCAGTATAGCCTACTACTGCTACTACATCCTGGGTATTTGTCTGTTTATTGTGGAGCTATCAGTATTCTGTACTACTGCTACTACATCCTGGGTATTTGTCTGTTTATTGTGGAGCTATCAGTATTCTGTACTACTGCTACTACATCCTGGGTATTTGTCTGTTTATTGTGGAGCTATCAGTATTCCGTACTACTGCTACTACATCCTGGGTATTTGTCTGTTTATTGTGGAGCTAGCAGTATAGCCTACTACTGCTACTACATCCTGGGTATTTGTCTGTTTATTGTGGAGCTATCAGTATAGCCTACTACTGCTACTACATCCTGGGTATTTGTCTGTTTATTGTGGAGCTATCAGTATTCTGTACTACTGCTACTACATCCTGGGTATTTGTCTATTTATTGTGGAGCTATCAGTATTCCGTACTACTGCTACTACATCCTGGGTATTTGTCTGTTTATTGTGGAGCCATCAGTATAGCCTACTACTGCTACTACATCCTGGGTATTTGTCTGTTTATTGTGGAGCCATCAGTATAGCCTACTACTGCTACTACATCCTGGGTATTTGTCTGTTTATTGTGGAGCCATCAGTATAGCGTACTACTGCTACTACATCCTGGGTATTTGTCTGTTTATTGTGGAGCTAGCAGTATAGCCTACTACTGCTACTACATCCTGGGTATTTGTCTGTTTATTGTGGAGCTATCAGTATTCTGTACTACTGCTACTACATCCTGGGTATTTGTCTGTTTATTGTGGAGCTATCAGTATTCTGTACTACTGCTACTACATCCTGGGTATTTGTCTGTTTATTGTGGAGCTATCAGTATTCCGTACTACTGCTACTACATCCTGGGTATTTGTCTGTTTATTGTGGAGCTATCAGTATTCCGTACTACTGCTACTACATCCTGGGTATTTGTCTGTTTATTGTGGAGCTATCAGTATTCCGTACTACTGCTACTACATCCTGGGTATTTGTCTGTTTATTGTGGAGCTATCAGTATTCCGTACTACTGCTACTACATCCTGGGTATTTGTCTGTTTATTGTGGAGCTAGCAGTATAGCCTACTACTGCTACTACATCCTGGGTATTTGTCTGTTTATTGTGGAGCCATCAGTATTGCGTACTACTGCTACTACAGTACATGGCTGGGTTGTGAGCTGTAACTAGAGGTTGGAGCTCAGTGTGTCTGTCTGTCCTAGATATGTCAGAGGACAAGCGCGTCTCTGTTGCAATACTCTTGATGTTCTGCTTTTGTTTTGCCTGTAAAGCTGTTATCAACTACCAGGAACGTGATGTTTGATTTCATGTTTGATTTCAAAAAATGTGCATGCTTTAGGTTTTCTGTGTAATGTGAATCGATTGCGCTGATTCTTGTCCTTGCAAAGTATATCAACAACAGCAATGCATAAGAGAAAATGTGCTATCTAAAACCCACCACAGCTTTGGAAATCCTAACGCCTACGGTATGGAATAGTTTTAGCATTTATCTTCTAAAACACAAGCCATCCATTGATTTCATGCATTTGAGGTGGTTTCTTTGGATGTATATGATTGCCAAACTGACTGAGCCGGTCTGCAATCTCTTTGTACGCCTTCGTCAAATGTCCAACTGTGACATTGATGAGTAAATCAACGTGCAAGTTGATAACCAGCATGACTTTAAGCAGCATGTTTCTCTCACACCTGTATCTCTACAGAAGATAACAAATACTTGTGATCAGTTGACTCTGCATATGAGAAGAAAACATCCAAAATGTTTTTCGCTTAACCAGAATTCCCTCTTTTTCCTTTCTCTCTGCTCGTCTGTGGCTGTGTGAAGGTAGCAGGTCTCTGGTTTCACGAAGGCAGATGATAGCTAGCTAGAGGGTTTTTTTAGGACTCGTGTTGGCCTCATGTTCATCTCTACCAGGCTACTGAACCATGGAACCCTGCCCAGACAGGTAAATCGGTAGTCGGCAGAGAGCCTGGCCCATTATATCAGCATGGATCCATTTCTAACATGCAGTGACTTCCCCAGCTGTCCCTGTGGAGAAACTCAACTCCTCTCGTTCTTACTCAAAATACTCAATGTGCACCATGACACGGAAGCCATTATCACCTGTGGATGTTTTTCTTTTGGCTCTGTGTATGCATGTCGTGAAAGGTATGTGGGTGTGTTCTTACGAGCGAGACCTTTTCCTAAAACTGCAGTGTGTTGCCCGTTTCACAGCCCTGAGTGGGGCTTGCGAATCAAACAAGTGTGTGTCAGGTGGAGGAGAACAAATGACATTGTCAGCAGGTCAGTTTGCAAACGTATACATGGATAGCTGAATGTGTACTGCTGTGTGCATGTCCGTAGGCTCACCTGGTAGCAGCGTTTGAGCAGAGCTTGGGGAACATGACCATCCGACTCCAGGGCCTTACCACCACGGCTGAGCAGAAAGTAAGGACTGGAGCCGTCAAAATGTCGGTTTCCTCAGAAATATGTCTGTCTTTCCTTGGATGGATTGGGATGCTAACTGTGTTGCTTCATCGCGTTGTTGTATTTTAGGATTCTGAGCTGAACGACCTGAGGAAGACCGTAGAGCACATGAAGAAGCAGAACACAGCAGCCCAGGCAGCCATCGACGGTGTCATCAACCTGCCAGAGCTCACCTGCAAAGGTGATAGGCCAGGTGAGAAGTTACCTCCCACATCAACATGAAACCCAACAAGAACAAATGTCTATTGGCTAGTGAGAAAAAGGGCATCTGACACCGAATCAGAATGAATTAGAATTCTATGCTGGTTCCTGTCTCACCCTCTCTCTTGTGCATCCCACAGCCTCAGACAATGGAAGCCCCCAGTCTCAGCAGGATCTGTGTATCCGCAGACAGCACTCGTCTGACAGTGTGTCTAGCATCACCAGCGCCACCAGCCACTCCAGCGTGGGCAGCAACTTGGAGCTGGACGCCAAGAACAAAAAGACGAGGAAGAACTGGGTAGGTCCTCCACTCTCTGTCTATCTAGCTGGCTGGCTAGTTGTCTGTCTGTCCCTCTATGTCTGTCTGTTTATCAACATGGCTGGCTAGCTGTCTGTCTGTCCCTCTATGTCTGTTTGTTTATCAACATGGCTGGCTAGCTGTCTGTCGCTCTGTGTCTGTTCGTCTGTCTGTCTCTGTCTGCACGTCTAATCTGTCAGATGTTCTTGCCCTTTCCTCCAATCCTTCTGTTTGTGCTCAGCCTTCTTGCGCAGGAGCAAAGGTGAATATGGTTATTGTTGTTAGTGAGCTGCTCTAGAAACTAGATTGTGAGTTGAGAATTGTGAGGTGTTCCCTTATTACACATGGCAAAACCGCAAAGAAACTGCACGCAACTACGAAAAGGTCACCTGTAATCTGTTAGTCAGGAGACATGAGTTTAGGTCAATATACTCATGCATTTTCTGCCTGTAGAAAAGAGGTGTGTACACAGTATGTATGTTGGTTGAATACTGCCTGTACTAACCTATGAAGTCAATTTAAAATGTCTGCGTGTGTGTTCTTTTGTCCTGATATGATGCTGTTGCGTGTGCTGGAGGGAAGGTGAATGATGACTATGTACGCAGACGGTGATGATACTAGTATCAGTGTATTAGTTAGAAGTACAACCGTGGCGTACCTGACTATTTGACCACAAGGGGGCAGATGACTACTGAGTTTAAATATCTAAATCTCCCCTTTAGTGGTTGAGTAGTCGTGTCAATTAGTGAGAAGTTTATAAAAGTGATAACTCTTCCTCCCTAGCCTTGTGTTCATTCCTTGTTTGTAGCTGTGAGGGTATAGTTTGCGTTCAGTCTCTTTAGTGAGCTGCCTTGTGTACAGCCTATTCTATGTCCTTAAGACCTGTACACAAGTTCGTGGATTGTTCCTGTCTTAACAAAACAAATCCACCATACCTCTATTGTGTCTCCAAGCTAAAAGTTGAAATTGTCTATGATCAGCATGCTGTGGTCTTGTCTTTCCCCTCTTGTGCTCTCCTATCGTGTGGAGGTTTATGAGGTAAGATTAACACACTACTTTCCAAAATAGACTTTTATTCCTTGATTAGGTGGAGATAGTGAAAGAGTAGAAGTTTGTAACTGTTTTGTGATTCAAAATGTATTTCTGGCCCCCTTATATGTCTGTGTGCTTTACTATGTAATCAGGTCTCTCTGTTTTCTTCTCTTCTCTGACCCCATCCCCATCCTTGGCTGCAGCTGCGGAGCTCTTTCAAGCAGGCATTTGGGAAGAAGAAGTCGTCCAAGTCTGCGTCCTCCCACTCCGACGCAGAAGAGATTGCCGACTGTTCCCTGCCCTCCTCCCCCAAGCTAACTGCATATAACGGCTCCACCGCCTCAACACCCATGATCCGGAACTCCCACTCCAACTCTCTGTGAGTACCTTCTCCCACTCCAACTCTCTGTGAGTACCTGGGCCCACTCCAACTCTCTGTGAGTACCTTCTCCCACTCCAACTCTCTGTGAGTACCTTCTCCCACTCCAACTCTCTGTGAGTACCTGGGCCCAGGCTATTAGACACTCACCTGTTTCTAAATGGGAGGTGATAGTGGATCATAATGGAGGCTCCCTGTTTTCTATATTAATACAGTCAACTCAGGGGTCTGGAACATCACATGACCATATTAATGATTACTACTGATTCCCATAGTGTCTGATACAGCTATCTCAACAGCTTTATATATTTATATACTTTATATATTCACTACCGTTCAAAAGTTTGGGGTCACTTAGAAATGTCCTTGTTTTCCATGAAAACATACATGAAATGAGTTGCAAAATGAATAGGAAATATAGTCAAGACGTTGACAAGGTTATAAATAATGATTTTTAATTGAAATAATAATTGTGTCCTTCAAACTTTGCTTTCGTCAAAGAATCCTCCATTTGCAGCAATTACAGACTTGCAGACCTTTGGCATTCTAGTTGTCAATTTGTTGAGGTAATCTGAAGAGATTTCACCCCACGCTTCCTGAAGCACTTCCCACAAGTTGGATTGGCTTGATGGGCACTTCTCATGTACCATATGGTCAAGCTGCTCCCACAACAGCTCAATCAGGTTGAGATCCGGTGACTGTGCTGGCCACTCCATTATAGACAGAACATCAGCTGACTGCTTCTTCCCTAAATAGTTCTTGCATAGTTTGGAGCTGTGCTTTGGGTCATTGTCTTGTTGTAGGAGGAAATTGGCTCCAATTAAGTGCCGTCCACAGGGTATGGCATGGCATTGCAAAATGGAGTGATAGCCTTCCTTCTTGAAGATCCCTTTTACCCTGTACAAATCTCCCACTTTAACACCACCAAAAGACCCCCAGACCATCACATTGCCTCCACCATGCTTGACAGATGGCGTCAAGCACTCCTCCAGCATCTTTTAATTTTTTCTGCGCATCACGAATGTTCTTCTTTGTGATCCGAACACCTCAAACTTAGATTCCTATGTCCATAACTCTTTTTTCCAATCTTCCTCTGTCCAGTGTCTGTGTTCTTTTGCCCATCTTAATCTTTTATTTTTATTGGCCAGTCTGAGATATGGCTTTTTCTTTGCAACACTGCCTAGAAGGCCAGCATCCCGGAGTCGCCTCTTCACTGTTGACGTTGAGACTGGTGTTTTGTGTGTACTATTTAATGAAGCTGCCAGTTGAGGACTTGTGAGGCGTCTGTTTCTCAAACTAGACACTCTAATGTACTTGTCCTCTTGCTCAGTTGTGCACCGGGGCTTCCCACTGCTCTTTATATTCTGGTTAGAGCCAGTTTGCTCTGTTCTGTGAAGGGAGTAGTACACAGCATTGTACGAGATCTTCAGTTTCTTGGCAATTTCTCGCATGGAATAGAACAAGAATAGACTGATGAGTTTCAGAAGAAAGTTATTTGTTTCTGGCCATTTTGAGCCAGTAATCGAACCCACAAATGCTGATGCTCCAGATACTCAACTAGTCTAAAGAAGGCCAGTTTTATTGCTTCTTTAATCAGAACGACAGTTTTCAGCTGTGCTGACATAATTGCAAAAGGGTTTTCTAATGATCAATTAGCCTTTTAAAATTATAAACTTGGATTAGCTAAGACATCGTGCCATTGGAACACATGAGTGATGGTTGCTGATAATGGCCATCTACGCCTATGTAGATATTCCATAAAAAATCTGCCGTTTCCAGCTACAATAGTAATTTACAACATTACCAATGCCTGCACTGTATTTCTGATCAATTTTATGTTATTTAAAAAAGTAATTTCTAAGTGACCCCAAACTTTTGAACGGTAGTATATATATACACACACGGTGCATTCGGAAAGTATTCAGATCCCTTGACTTTTTCCACATTTTGTTACATTACAGCCTTATTCTAAAATGGATTAAATAGTTTTTTCCCCTCATCATTCTACACACAATACCCCATAAGGAAAAAGCGAAAACAGGTTTTTAGAAATCTTCGCACATTTATTACAAATAAAAGACAGAAATACCTTATTTACATAGGTATTCAGACCCTTTGCTGTAAGACTTGAAATTGAGCTCAGGTGCATCCTGTTTCCATTGATCATCCTTAATGTTTCTACAACTTGATTGGAGTCCACCTGTGGTAAATTCAATTGATTGGACATGATTTTGAAAAGCACACACCTGTTTATATAAGGTCCCACAGTAGACAGTGCATGTCAGAGCAAAAACCAAGCCATGAGCTCGAAGGAATTGTCCGTAGAGTTCCGAGACAGGATTGTGTCGAGGCACAGATCTGGGGAAGGGTACCAAAAAATGTCTGCAGCATTGAAGGTACTCAAGAACACAGTGGCCTCCATCATTCTTAAATGGAAGAAGTTTGGAACCACCAAGACTTTTCGTAGAGCTGGCCACCCGGCCAAACTGAGCAATTGGGGGAGAAGGGCCTTGGTCAGGGACGTGACCAAGAACCCGATGGTCACTCTGACAGAGCTCCAGAGTTGCTCTGTGGAGATGGGAGAACCTTCCAGAAGGATAACAATCTCTGCAGCACTCCACCAATCAGGCATTTATGGTAGAGTGGCGAGACGGTAGCCACACCTCATTAAAAGACACATGACAGCCCGCAAGGACTCAGACCATGAGAAACAAGATTTTCTG
This sequence comes from Salvelinus namaycush, assembly GCF_016432855.1. Lineage (NCBI taxonomy): Eukaryota > Metazoa > Chordata > Actinopteri > Salmoniformes > Salmonidae > Salvelinus > Salvelinus namaycush. The sequence continues at coordinate 46,382,010 of NC_052315.1, forward strand.
GTCTGATGAAACCAAGATTGAACTCTTTGGCCTAAATGCCAAGCGTCACATCTGGAAGAAACCTGGCACCATCCCTACAGTGAAGCATGGTGGGGGCAGCATCATGCTGTGGGGATGTTTTTCAGCAGCAGGCACTGGGAGACTAGTCAGGATTGAGGGAAAGATGAAAGTACAAAGAGATCCTTGATGAAAGCCTGCTCCAGAGCGCTCAGGATCTCAGACTTGGGCAAAGGTTCACTTTCCAACAGGACAACGGACCTAAGCACACAGCCAGACAACACAGGAGTGGCATCGGGACAAGTCTCTGAATGTCCTTGAGTGGCCCAGCCAGAGCCCGGACTTGAACCTGATCAAACATCTCTGGAGAGACCTGAAAATAGCTGTACAGCGACACTCCCCATACGGAGAAAGTTCTGCACTGTTGCTAATCTCCCTAGGAGTGGCCGTCCTGCAAAGATGACTGCAAGAGCACAGCACAGAATGCTCAATGAGGTTAAGAAGAATCATAGTGTCAGCTAAAGACTTACAGAAATCTCTGGAACATGCTAACATCTCTGTTAACGAGTCTACGAGACGTAAAACACTAAACAAGAATGGTGTTCATGGGAGGACCACGGAAGAAGCCACTGCTTTCCAAAAAAACATTGCTGCATTTCTGAAGTTTACAAAAGTGCACCTGGATGTTCCACAGCGCTACTGGCAAAATATTCTGTGGACATATGAAACTACAGTTGAGTTGTTTGGAAGGAACACACAACACCGTGTGGAGAAACAAAGGCACAGCACACCCACATCAAAACCTCATCCCAACTGTAATGTATTGTGGAGGGAGCATCATGGTTTGGGGCTGCTTTTGCTGCCTCAGGGCCTGGATAGCTTGCTATCACAGAAAAATTACTTCCCAAGTTTATCAAGACATTTTGCAGGAGAATAATAGGCTATATGTCCGCCAATTGAAGCTCAACAGAAGTTGGGTGATGCAACAGGACAACCCAAAACACAGTAGTAAATCAACAACAGAATGGCTTCAACAGAAGAAAATACGCCTTCTGGAGAGTCCTGACCTCAACCCGATTTGAGATGCTGTGGCATGACCTCAAAATAGCAGTTCACACCAGACATCCCAAGAATATTGCTGAACTGAAACAGTTTTGTAAAGAGGAATGGTCCAAAATTCCTCCTGACCGTTGTGCATGTCTGATCCACAAATACAGAAAATGTTTGGTTGAGGTTATTGCTGCCAAAGGAGGGTCAACCAGTTATTAAATCCAAGGGTTCACATACTTTCCCACCCTACACTGTGAATGTTTACACGGTGTGTTCAATAAAGACACGAGTGTGTTATTTCTTTAAGCAGACTATGTTTGTCTATTGTTGTGACCTAGATGCAGATCAGATCAAATGTTATGACAAATCTATGCAGAAATACAGTACCAGTCAAAAGTTTGGACACACCTACTCATTCAAGGAATTTTCTTTATTTATACAATTTTCTACATTGTAGAATAATAGGAAAGACATCAAAACTATGAAATAACACATATGGAATCATGTAGTAACCAAAAAAGTGTTCCACAAATCAAAATATATGAGATTCTTCAAAGTTGCCTTGATGACAGCTTTGCACACACTTGGCATTCTCTCAACCAGCTTCATGAGGTAGTCACCTGAAATGCATTTCAATTAACAGGTGTGCTTTGTTAAAAGTTAATTTGTGGAATTGATTTCCTTCTTTGAGCCAATCAGTTGACTCAAAGAAGGAAATATTTCAAATTTCAAGAACTTTGAAAGTTTCTTCAAGTGCAGTCGCAAAACCAATCAAGCGCTATGATGAAACTGGCTCTCATGAGGACCGCCACAGGAAAGGAAGACCCAGAGTTGCTGTAGAGGAAAATTTGAGTTAACTGCACCTCAGATTGCAGCACAAACAACAAATGCTTCACAGAGTTCAAGTAACATTCACATCTCAACATCAACTGTTCAGAGGAGACTGCGTGAATCAGGCCTTCATGGTCGAATTGCTGCAAAGAAACCACTACTAAAGGACACCAATAAGAAGAAGAGACTTGCTTGGACCAAGAAACACGAACAATGGACATTAGACCTGTAGAAATCTGTCCTTTGGTCTGATGAGTCCACATTTTAGATTTTTGATTCCAACTGCCGTGTCTTTGTGAGACGCAGAGTAGGTAAACGGATGATCTCTTCAGGTGTGGTTCCAACCGTGAAGCGTGGAGGAGAAGGTGTGATGGTGTGGGGGTGCTTTGCTGGTGACACTGTCAGTGATTTATTTAGAATTCAAGGCACACTTAACCAGCACTTAACCAGCATGGCTACCACAGCATTCTACAGCGATATGCCATCCCATCTGGTTTGCGCTTAGTGGGACTATCATTTGTTTTTAACAGGACAATGACCCAAAACACACCTCCAGGCTGTGTAAGGACTATTTGAACAAGAAGGAGAGTGATGGAGTGCTGCATCAGATGACCTGGCCTCCACGATCACCCGACCTCAACCCATTTGAGATGGTTTGGGATGAGTTGGACCACAGAGTGAAGGAAAAGCAGCCAACAAGTGCTCAGCATTTGTGGGAACTCCTTCAAGACTGTTGGAAAAGCATTCCAGGTGAAGCTGGGTGAGAGAATGCCAAGAGTGTACAAAGCTGTCATCAAGGCAAAGGGTGGCTACTTTGAAGAATCTCAAATATAAAATATATTTTGATTTGTTTAACACTTTTTTGGTTACTTCATGATTCTACATGTGTTATTTCATAGTGTTGATGTCTTCACTATTATTCTACAAATAAAGAAAAACCCTTGAATGAGTAGGTGTGTCCAAACTTTTGACTGGTACTGTATGTGTGTGTGTATATATATATACACACGGTATATCCCAGTACCCCAAGCTGTGTGTGTGTGTGTTATCATTAGAGACTGCATGGCCTCATTGTTTTAGTCAATAGTTGGATGTTTGTATTGAAGCTGTTCTTCTCTTGTCCGTCTGTTTGTCTGTGTCTCTAGTCCCTTTCTCTCTCCCCTGCCTGTTAGTGGGCGTGGCTGGGGCGGTAGCACTGGGGTGTTGAGGACTGGTTCTCTCGCTCGGTAATAGAGTATGAAAACTGTCTGAATAACCCACAGTCACTTTATGAGCAATTCTGATGATGGCTAATCCTAACAAATGTCCTTGATGCACCAAATTATTATTTAACCAATTAATATCAACTCGATCACTCATGCCATGTTGTGCTATTGAAACTGGAATTCTGAGCCAATCACACACATCCTTCACAGGACTTTGATCTTGTCCTGTTTACAATTGCCTGAACCCCTATCTATCGCACAGTGATTCAGTGCCTCTGGATTAACTTGGAATAAGCGACAATCATTTTTTGCAGTGACAAACCAATAATTTGTACAGCATGTTACTGAGAATGAGAATTGTGCTCCATGAGGTTTCTCGGGGATGTGCTCTTGAGGACTAGCATTCTGTTTAACCCTGAACTGACCAGACATCTGTCTCGTCTGCAGGATCTCAGAGTGCACAGACAGCGAGGCGGAGACGGTGATGGCGCTCCGCAGCGAGCTCCGAGACAAGGACATGAAGCTGACTGACATACGCCTGGAGGCCCTCAGCTCCGCCCACCAGCTGGACCAGCTCAGGGAGTCCATGAACCGCATGCAGGTGAGGGTGACTGAAACATGACCACATATGACCATTGATATGACATGACGAAGGCCTGGAGGTTTCCCTGACCTTGTGACCTGGCATTTTCCTGGTCAAGGTTTGCATGGTCAGGGGAAAACTCCTCACCCTAGAAATGACCACGCAAACATTGGCCATCATAAAGCATGTCAAATACAAAGTGGTACGATGCAGTGAGTTATGTTTGACCTGATGTGTTCTAATCTGTCCTCAGGGTGAGATAGAGAGGCTGAAGACAGAGAACGACTGTATGAAGATGGAGAGTCAGGGCAGCTGCAGCAGAGCAGCCTCACAAGCCTCAGTGGCCTCACCCTCAGCGGGCCAGTCACAGCATAGCCTCGCTCTAACAGAGTCCACCAGCCTCGGTAAGAGAGTGTGAGTGAGCGAGCGTACGTGCATGCGTGTGTGTGCGCCTGTGTTAGTCTTTGTGCGCGAGCATGTGCATTCACCTGTCCGTGTGTGTGTGTTTGTAGTCCTGTCTGCTGTAGCTAATATCTATGTCCCTGTCTCTGTAGACATGTTGTTGGAGGACAACGGGGACGGTAGCTCACGGAAAGAAGGACGACACGTCAAGGTGGTCGTAACTCTAGATGAGGATGCCAAGTGGAAAGAGGTACGAAACTTCTTACACTTCCAACCCCCCAGAAATTACAATGGCTAACAAAAAAATGTATGCCTTTCACCTTATTTGTCCTTAATATCAGATCTTATGATAAGTTCGTCCTCATATTTTATAGGAGCGTAGACCTCGTCAGTTCCTGATTGGGTGCATTGGTGTCAGTGGGAAAACCAAATGGGATGTGCTGGATGGGGTGGTCAGACGTCTCTTTAAGGTAAATCAACAGACACTAAAAACTCAGCCTGGTAGAGGAGTGAATAGAGTGACACTTGTATCTGACATGTGATTGGTTTGTGGTCCTTTGTCGGATGTATGATTGGTCCATTGTCCTGTATCTGATGTTTGATTGGTCTCTGGTCCTGCAGGAGTACATTATCCACGTGGACCCAGTGAGCCAGCTGGGTCTAAACTCAGACAGTGTCCTGGGCTATAGCATCGGGGACATCCATCGCACACGTGGGACTGACACCCCTGAACTCCTGCCCTGTGGATACCTCGTTGGAGACAGTGACACCATCTCTGTCTCTCTCAAAGGTATGGGCAAGAATGGACCTCTCGGAAGTTTGGAAAATTAGAACTATACCTTTATCACTCGCGTTGTTTTTGCTAGCAGTCAATATTTAAATAAATTTGAACCCTGTAATTAAAAGCTGTCTGGATCAGTCAATAACAACACCAGTGAACCTATCCTTTAATGTATGTGTCCTCTGCTGCCCCCTGCCTGCAGGTGTGTGTGAGCACAGCCAAGACGACTTGGTGTTTGAGACGCTGATCCCCAAACCCCTGCTGCAGCGCTACGTGTCCCAGCTCCATGAGCACCGTAGGATCATCCTGTCTGGCCCCAGTGGCACCGGGAAGAGTTTCCTGGCCAGCCGATTGGCCGAACACATAGTGCTGAGGGAAGGGAGAGAGGTCACCGACGGGACCATTGCCACGTTCAACGTAGACCACAAGTCCAGCAAGGTCTGTCAAACACTATCATGATTAATAAGTTGAATGTAGGAAATAACCTTTACCAAGGCATGCTTTCTGTATGATAGTGGAGGTGCCAAAATGTAACTGATATGGAAGTATATGAGAGAGGAGATTCACAAATGGAAATGCTTATTCCCTTTATATTGCAAATTGGAACTGTTGGAGGATACAGTAATTGGAAAAGAGTGTTGCCAGGTGACATATGACGTAGATAGATCAACGTAGATCAACGATCAGGGTAGCGAGGTTCGCCATCTCTGGTATTTACTTTTTTTGCTTCTGTAGTAATACTCTACTTCTTACTAAGATGTCTAACGTTTACAAACCCAGCAGGTTTGGCCTGCTCCAGTTGTAATAGGTTTATACATTGTGCGTGGCTTTTAAACTGTATTTTTGTTTACAACATTTACTAACATAGGTACACATATAAACCATGGTATAGAAGGATGTACAGTGGCTTGCGAAAGTATTCACCCCCTTTGGCATTTTTCCTATTTTTTGCCTTACAACCTGGAATTAAAATGGGTTTGTTGGGGGGGTTGTATCATTTGATTTACACAACATGCGTACCACTTTGAAGATGAAAAACATTTATTGTGAAACAAACAAGAAATAAGACAAAAAAAACAGAACTTGAGCGTACATAACTATTCACCCTCCCCAAAGTCAATACTTTGTAGAGCCACCTTTTGCAGCAATTACAGCTGCAAGTCTCTTAGGGTATGTCTCTATAAGCTTGGCACATCTAGCCACTGGGATTTTTGCCCATTCTTCAAGGCAAAACTGCTCCAGCTCCTTCAAGTTGGATGGGTTCCGCTGGTGTACAGCAATCTTTAAGTCATAACACAGATTCTTAATTGGATTGAGGTCTGGGCTTTGACTAGGCCATTCCAAGACATTTACATGTTTCCCCTTAAACCACTCGAGTATTGCTTTAGCAGTATGCTTAGGGTCATTGTCCTGTTGGAAGGTGAACATCCGTCCCAGTCGCAAATCTCTGGAAGACTGAAACAGGTTTCCCTCAAGAATTTCCCTGTATTTAGAGCCATCCATCATTCCTTCAATTCTTACCAGTTTCCCAGTCCCTGCCGATGAAAACCATCCCCACAGCATGATGCTGCCACCACCATGCTTCATCGTGGGGATGGTGTTCTCTGGGTGATGAGAAGTGTTGAGTTTGCACCAGACATAGCGTTTTCCTTGATGGCCAAAAAGCTCAATTTTAGTCTCATCTGACCAGAGTACCTTCTTCCATATGTTTGGGGAGTCTCCCACATACATTTCGGCAAACAACAAACATGTTTGCTTATTTTTTTCTTTAAGCAATGGCTTTTTTTCTGGCAACTCTTCTGTAATGCTCTGTGGAGTGTAGGTCTTATGGACAGATACTCCAATCTCCGCTGTGGAGCTTTGCAGCTCCTTCAGGATTATCTTTGATCTCTTTGTTGCCTCTCTGATTAATGCCCCCCTTGCCTGGTCTGTGAGTTTTGGTGGGTGGCCCTCTCTTGGCAGGTTTGTTGTGGTGCCATATTCTTTAAATTTTTTAATAATGGATTTAATGGTGCTCCGTGGGATGTTCAAAATTTCAGATATTTTTTTTATAACCCAACCCTGATCTGTACTTCTACACAACTTTGTCCCTGACCTGTTTGGAGAGATCCTTGGTCTTCATATTGTCACTTGCTTGGTGGTGCCCCTTGCTTAGTGGTGTTGCAGAATCTGGGGCCTTTCAGAACAGGTGTATATATATACTGAGATCATGTGACAGATCATGTGACACTTAGATTGCACGCAGGTGGACTTTATTTAACTAATTATGTGACTTATGAAGGTAATTGGTTGCACCAGATCTTACTTAGGGGCTTCATTTCAAAGAGTGTGAATACATATGCATGCACCACTTTTCATTTATTTATTTTTTATTTTTATGTTTTTCACTTCACCAATTTGAACTATTTGTCCATTACATGAAATCCAAATAACAATCAATTTAAATGACAGGTTGTAATGAAACAAAATAGGAAAAACGCCAAGGGGGATGAATACCTTTGCAAGTACCCTTGTTCTCTTGGGACATCATCTGCAGGCAGGGTTTCACAGCTCTCTGTCTGAGGACAGAAAACATCAAAGAAACAGGTTTCATTATATACTCAAATTAGACGGCACTGAATATTATGTTGCTACATGTATATCTCTGTCCTAAGTTTTCCTCTCTAGGGACTGGTACTAGAGAGTATTTTCATAATGTCCTCCCACGAAGGTACTTGCCCTATCCAGAGTAGTCTACTCTCTCCCTTCTCTGACAGCTGGAGCTGCTAACGTTAATCTGTTCACCTTCCATGGCTGTTAGCTACCTAGCTACATATGTGTTTTGAGTTTTCAATGATACATACATCAAGATAGCTAGCTAATATGAAGTTATTTTTTTATTTAACTAGCCAAGTCAAATAAGATTTTTATTTTATTTACAATGACGGCCTACCCTGGCGACGCTGGGCTAATTGTGCACCACCCTATGGGACTCCCAATCACAGCCAGATGTGATTGAACCAGGTATTGCAGTGATGCTTCTTGCACTGAGATTCAGTGTCTTAGACCACTGTGCCACTCGGGAGTTAGCTTGCTGTTGATATTGATTTTCACTTAGCTAGTTATACCTTATGTAAAGTTGGCTAGCTAGCTAGGTACCACGTTTCAGGTAAGATCCAGATGCAGACAGTGTCGAAGTAACAAAAGTGTATTACTAAAACAGGGGCAGGCAAAATGACAGGTCAGAGGCAGGCAGAGGTCAGTAATCCAGAACGGGTGCAAAAGGTACAGAACGGCAGGCAGGCTCAGGGTCAGAGCAGGCAGGAGTCAATAATCCAGTGTGGTGTTGCAAGGTACAGAATGGCAGGCAGGCTCAGGGTCGGGGCAGGCAGAAATGTCAAAACCGGGAAAAACTTAAACAGAGACTAGAACAGACAGGAGCAAGGGGGAAAACACTGGTAGGTTTCACGAAACAAAATGAACTGTCAACAGACAATCAGAGAACACAGGTATAAATACGCTGGGGATAATAGGGAAGATGGGCGAGACCTGGAGAGAGGTGGAGACAAGCACAAAGACAGGTGAAACAGATCAGGGTGTGACACTAGATAACATTACATTAGATGCTCATTTGGGTTTAGCCAGCACACTAACATGAAGTTAATGTAGCAAGCTAGCTAGCTAATAATATATTGTTTTTGATCATTTTCTAAATGTATTTATTAACTTGTAAATATAAATATGTTCTCCCACTACCTCCATTTTCTGGGTCCTAAGAAAAACTAAATAATGGGAAATCTTCCCGATATTTTTGGTGGTAGCAAAATGCAGCCAGCTAGTGATGGGATGATTAATACTGGAGCTCTGATGCCATTTTCAAAGCATACTGATTCGACACAACATATCAATGCTTGTATCAAAGCAAAGATTATGGATTTCCTGACAAGATACATGTCTCTCCACCCTAACAACGGGAGTCGTTGTCTGCAAAGCTGCACTGTGGGCTGTTTAGCTCCCGCCTGTCCTTCCTTTGGATTGGTGGATACATATATATTGTAATCCCATCAACCGTCTGTATTCAATAGAGAGAGATGCTATGCTATTAGCCTCATGTCATGAATATGTAGAGACAACTCCGATATTTTCTCACAGTTGCCGGGATGTCAGGTGTCCAACTTATGTCGGTACTCGTAACAACTTCAGCATTACGAAACTTCTATTCCATCAAATAAACCTCATGTAGCAAATAGGCTATACATTTTTTTTACCTGCTGGAGGGAGACAGATTTTCCGCCGAGTTGTGCCTCTCTCTTCCTCTTCCTCTCTGATCAAAGTAACAATACCACGTGATAATGACGTTCAAAGCTTTGGACGTTACACTATCATCTGACAGGTGTTGGAACTCGTAACTGAGTGCACCAACCTCTGCTGAAAGGTTTTTGTTTTTATAACTAGATATTTCACCTTCTTAGCCAACCTGGTCTCAAATTCGTGACACTCCATTTAGTATGATATGTTACGTTTGGAATGGTTAAATAAGACAGATGGTTACTTAAGTCAAAAACGAAAGAAGGGTGGTTGGTTGGGGTGAATGAGTGGGCGTTGTTCCAAAGGTCGCGAGTTTGAATCTCATCACAGACAGCTTTAGCATTTTATCTACATAGCAACTTACTACTTATTAGCTACTTTAAAACTACTTACCATGTTAGCTAACCCTTCCCCATCCCTAACCTTAACCCTCTAACCTAATGCCTAAACTTAACCCTAACCCCTAGCTTAGCTAACATTAGTGAACTAGCTAATGCTAGCCACCTAGCTAGAATCTGTAATATATCATACATTTAGCAAAATCATAACATATTGTACGTTTTGCAAATTCGTAAACATATTGTACGTTCTGCAAATGTGTAACATATAATACTAATTGTAATTCGTAACATATACAGGTGGGTGAGGGACATCCAAAAATGAATACATACCATATGAAACGTAACATATCATGCTCAATGATGTGTCTCTGAATTACGTACAGAATAATGTGAAATGCTCTGAGGTCAGGTTGCAACAGCAGGTGGAAAGATAGCTCAGGGCCTAGAGCCATATGTCAGAGGACTCTATCCTGAAATCATAGCACACTTTTATAGAATCTTGACAGGACCGATTTACATGTTTTTTATTTCTTAAACAGTGATTGTAAATGAAACCGCTCTAGTATTATGGAACCAAAGTTTTTTGTTAATATGTAAAAGTGAGTTGAAAAAGTTTAATTCAAACCCAAGGCAAAGTCGACAAGTAGTTAACGTGTGATAAATTACTTTGTTTGATCCCTCAGTCAGTGGATCCTGCTGTGGCTTCCAAATGGACCTCTGCTGGACACTACTTACAGTCTTAGTCTAGATATTATTCTCCATTTCTTACCGAACAGGTGGATCTGCCCATAGAGCAGCGAGTGAGTCTCTTGCCTTGTGGAAGCTCAGGATCAAATCCCTGTACAGATTACACATATTTTTGTTTAAAAAAAATTGAAACACTGGCAACATTGTATTTCTAACTTTTAAATGGTGAGTTTCAATAAACATAGGCTGTTCAGTTTTTTTATTTAACATCTTAAATCACGCAATGGAGCCAACGTCTTTTGTAAATGTTTTGTTTGTAACAAAAAATTGAGGTTGCTTGTTTCAAAGTAACATTACCATGTGATCAATGACGTCCGAAGCTTCGTTTGATCACATGCTTTTTCGAACCGCATGTTGCAAAATGTGAGGTCCCACTGATTTCACCGTGGTGCCGGTGCTTTTTTGATGCAAAGTTGCGTTCAAACACTGACCTCTACTGGACACTTTATTTACACATATAGTTCCATTTCTTCCAGTTTATAGCACCTGAACGGTAGCTCAGCAGGTAGGGACAGGGATTTGGGATCAGACACCAGCATAGGCACAAAATCTAATTCTTGCTATGGTTGAATTTAAAAAAAAAAACAATCAAACCACACTCTTCCTATTGTTGTTTATTAGTTTAGCATATCATAATCTTTTGTCTTCAGCATCCTAAATAATGAACCTGGAAGAAAAAAGGGAAACCTGGATGTGGTATTCCTATCCATTGAGCCATGACGTTTTGATGGGTGCAATGGGAAAACAAGTCTATGTAAACATCAAACATGCTTATATGTTACTAAGAACACTGTGATAAAAGCTCAGAGTAATGAATCATTTATTTGGCACAATTTGGGAAATGGGTGCAATTGCGGCCAACATTTCGGGGCGTTCCTGCCTGTTGGCATTCCTGCATCTGCAGGAACTCCTCTTTATACTTCTATTGGTACATTTTTTTGTTAGGACTGGCGGAAGGCGGGGGCGCTCCGGTAAGGTAGATGGCTGTAATACACAATAACGTTGGATGACAGCAGCCGATCAACCCCACAGAAGAAGGGGCGGGAGCGACAACGGTAGCTAGTTAGCCGTACACCGGTAGACAGTGTCCTTTGCCCCTGCCTGTCGGGCAATGTTTTCCAGCAGTTCTGTTAATAGACGGCGAGGACAGCTGTTCGGCAGGCGGGAGAAAAGGACGCTGTGTGCTAGCTTAGCCAGCTAGTCCTAAGGAGGACTTTGGTACACAGCAGGCGGTAGCCGGGGGCAACACTGTGTGCTATCTAACTAGTAAGCGCTCATGCAGGAACCAATGGGATGCTCGAGGGGAGACGTTCTTGCAGATGCAGGAATGCCCACATGCAGGAACGCCCCAAATTGCGGGCTGCAGTTGCACACTATTGGAATTTCATGAAAGCCCCAAAGGGTTCACAAAGCCTCGGTGTCTCATCACTACAGCCAGCCATGTGGAAGATTGGAGGACACACAGGGCACCAAAGTTCCAGCAGACTGACTCTGGTCTTCCAACATGGAGCCTGGTGTGGTTGCTCAGTGATTTGTGACGCAACTGCAACCCCTCTATAGATTCAATTCTTGTTATGTCATTAGTAATGTACTGTGGTATTTTAGAGGCTGTATGGGGAATCATTTTGTGGTTAATGTGGAAATTATTAACTGTACTGTCTTTGTAAACTCTTCTCTCTGGTGTCCAGGAGCTGCGTCAGTACCTGTCTAACCTGGCTGACCATTGCAACAGTACGAGTCATGGGGTGGACATGCCCCTGGTGGTAATACTGGACAACCTGCACAACGTCAGCTCTCTAGGAGAGGTCTTCAATGGCCTGCTCAGCTGCAAGCACCACCAATGGTCAGTACACACACACACACACACACACACACGCAGAGACTCACACACGCAGAGACACACAGACACACACACAGGCTCACATACGGGCATACGCACAGGTGCACGCACTCACACAGTGTTTATTTGCTTGCTCTTAATCTGAAATGTATTGCCTTGTTTGTTCACAGTCCTTATATCATTGGAACAATGAACCAGGCTACATCATCCACTCCCAACCTGCAGCTTCATCATAACTTCAGGTACATCATATCTATAATGTTGTATGTGTTACTGTCTTTTTTTCAGTTCCAAGATAATGTTATTTGATGTCATCTCTATTCTGAAATGTGAAAAGTAATTGCTGTGTCATGTAGCCGCCACAAGAGGGCAGTATTTAAACATTGATATGTCCTCTGCCTAACCCTCGTTTGAGGAGGTCTGTTTGAACAGTAACTGATCACCCTCTCTGCTGTTGTCTGTTTCCTGTGTGTGTCCTCTCTAGGTGGGTGCTGTGTGCCAACCACACTGAGCCAGTGAAGGGCTTCCTGGGTCGGTTCCTGAGGAGGAGGCTGATGGAGACGGAGATCAGCAGCCGACAGCGCAACGCTGAGCTGGTGAGGATCATCGAGTGGATCCCTACTGTCTGGCATCACCTCAACCGCTTCCTGGAGTCCCACAGCTCCTCGGACGTCACCATCGGTAAGATTCACAGGAAATCACATTCATCTTCTTCTTTTCTCCTTTTGTTATTACATTATCTGGTCATATTTTTTTTACATTATGATTTAAGAAATAGATGAATAGACTGTACTTGAATGAATACGTACTTTTCAATTGTATATTTGAGATTTGTCAATAAAGAAAATATATAAGGGACAAGATTGAAGGTTCTATGGAATGAAAGGGATGTTTTGTTGACGTTTGTCTGTCTCTCTTCCTCCCAGGGCCTCGCCTCTTCCTGTCTTGTCCCATGGATGTGGAGGGATCCAGAGTGTGGTTCACAGATCTGTGGAACTATTCCATCATTCCCTACATGCTGGAGGCTGTCCGAGAGGGGCTGCAGGTAAAATGACATAACGCTTGAAATGTGGCATCAATTTACATTTGTAGTAGCGCTAGCCCTTTTAATAATGGTTTGTAAACTAGCGTACGGACACAGAGAGATACTACATAGAGTATACATAGAGTACGTACAGTGCCTTCAGAAAGTTTTCACACCCCTTGACTTTTTCCACATTTAGTTTTGTTACAGCCTGAATTTAAAATGGATTAAATGTAGATGTTTGTGTCACTGGTCTACACACAATACCCCATTATGTTTTTCAAAATGCTTACAAATTAATTAAAAATTAAAAGCTGAAATGTTATCTGTAAGGTCCCTCAGTTGAGCAGTGAATTTCAAACACAGATTCAACCACGAAAACCAGGGAGGTTTTCCAATCCTTCACAAAGAAGGGCACCTATTGGTAGATTAAAAAAATTTAAAAGAAGACATTGAATATCCCTTTGAGCATGATGAAGTTATTAATGACACTTTGGATGGTGTATCAATACACCCAGGCACTACAAAGATACAGGCGTCCTTCCTAACTCAGTTGCCGGAGAGGAAGGAAACCGCTCAGGGATTTCACCATGAGGCCAATGGTGACTTTAAAACAGTTACAGAGTTTAATGGCTGTGATGGGAGAAAACTGAGGATGGATCAACAACACTGTATTTACTCCACAATACTAACCTAAATGACAGTGAAAAGAAGGAAACCTGTACACTAAAGTAATACTGCAAAAAAAATTCCAAAGGAATTAACTTATTTTCCTGAATACAGGCGTAAAGTTTTTTTTTCTTCATTTTTATACTTTTACCCCCTTTTTCTCCCCAATTTCGTAATATCCAATTGGTCGTTACATTGGTTGTAATCTAGAAGAAAAAGAAACGCACACCTATTTGGCGAGGTGCTGGCTAGCGGAGTGGAAAACTTGAAAATAAAGGAGAGCCGCACAACTCTAGGAGCTCAGATGCAAAAATACCCTGATGAAGACAGCTTGGCTGTCGAAACGTTGGACATTACATTTTTGCATCTGAACTCCTAGAGTGTGCGGCTCTCCTTTATTTTCAAGTTACATTGGTTGTCCCATCACTGCAACTCCCCTACAGACTCGGGAGGAAATTCCCTACAAATCCTAGAGGAAAGCCTGTTTCAGTCTACTTTCCACCAGACAATGGGAGATGAATTCAACTTTCAACAGGACAATAACCTAAAACACAAGGCCAAACTGGAGTTGCTTACCAAGAAGACAGTGAATGTTCCTGAGTGGCCGAGTTACAGTTTTGACTTAAATCTGCTTGACAATCTATGGCATGACCTGAAAATGGTTGTCTAGCAATGATCAACAACCAATTTGACAGAGTTTGAAGAATATAGAAAATAATAATGGGCAAATGTTGCATAATCCAGGTGTGGAAAGCTTTTAGAGACTTACCCAGAAAGACTCACAGCTGTAATCACTGCCAAAGGTGATTCTAACATGTATTGACAGGGGGTTGAATACTTATCAAATCAAGATATATTACTATTTTATTTAACATTTTTTACAAATGTTCGGATTTTTCTTCCACTTTGACATTAGAGTATTTTGTGTAGATTGCTGTCAAAAACTGACAATGAAATCCATTTTAATCCCACTTTGTAACACAACAAAAAGTCAAGGGGTGTGAATACTTTCTGAAGGCACTGTTTATAATAAGCTGACACACACTTACTGTTTTTAATGAAAATCACTTAGCAGTTGTTATGAGTCTGTCGGTCTTCCAGATGTATGGGAGGAGAGCTCCGTGGGAGGATCCAGCACGGTGGGTGATGGAGAGCTACCCCTGGGCAGCCAGCCCCCTGCAGCACGAATGGCCCCAGCTGCTGCAGCTCCGGCCAGAGGACGTAGGCTTCGATGGATACTCCATCTCCAAAGATGGCTGTCCCAGAAAACAGCTTCCCCAGGGATGCACAGACGGAGATCCCCTGGTACGTTGATATAAGGCTTACACCTCCTGTTAACTTTTCTGACAATCTTTAACCCAAATATTGGTTGGATTTGGAAATAATCAAGAAAGTATGTTTGGTATGGCATTACACAATAATCCTGTATGTGATGATGGTCTGTATGGACAAAGGTTTGACTTGATATTTGTATCCAAGAACATACTCTTTAAAAACACCTTATTGAAAGACTATCTATGGCTTTATGTTCCGCATGAGTGTCTGTATGTAGGCAACAACCTATCTGACCTCTGATCTCTATAAATCTCCACAGATGAACATGCTGATGAGGTTAAAGGAGGCAGCCCACTGCTCCGGCAGCACTCAGAGTTACGACAGCGACTCCAACAGCAACCAGGATCCCCATGAAGACAACATGCTGGATTCACCACTGGAGTACACACTATGAGTCTCCCTCTGTCGGCTAGTACTCACTCTGGGAAACATCCTAAAGGAACATACCTTTTGCGTTAATCATCCATTGATATGAGGTTCAATGTTCGGTTATGTATTTCAAGTTAGAATTTGACCTCTGCGATTTCATGTCTTTAGGCAGTCAGAGCATCTTATCTACCAGTTGTAACTCACTATTTACACTGTGTACTGATACATAATAGAATAAATAGATTTACTGGGTGGAGGTAACCCGAGATGAAAAACCCAGTCGAAGTTCAATAACCTGAATAATTTCAACTCAGTATTTCTACTGTTTTCAGTGTTTATTAGGAGTCTGTTTACAGTCCCAGACAAAGACACTCAGCCATATAAATGAATGACGTAGTTTATGAGGCATCAAACCAGTTGCCTTGACTGTGACCTAACCTAGGCTATAGCTATGTGGTCCAAACTGAGTAGCAAAAACTGTACATACATTCACTCAGCTTCACAGAGCTTGACCTGTGTGCATTTTCTTAGTGAAGAGACATCTTTTTGGTGCTTAACTTTCAAATGATGCCTTGCTACCTTTATAACAACGGTGGTCACATGCATTGACAATGCCTTTGATATACTTGATTTCTATAGAGGCGGTGCAGAGTTTAGGGGCTGCTAACATGCTCATACTTTGATGAAAATGACTCCACATCGTTTATGTGCAGCTAGCTGGTAGCGAAAAGGTCTAGGCTTTTGTTATGGATATCTTGAAATCAGTGATACTTTTAGGATTTTTGGTGCTCTCCTGAGGAAGATGAGAACTTTACACCTCATGAGCGTTTCAAACAGTATCCCAAAAGCCCTAGTTTGTCTTTTGTTCAGCTCTAGACAGAGCTCCATCCCTGCATGAAATGTTCCAACACAGTGTTTCCCTATATAGAGGCACATTGGACATATAGACCCACATCTGAAAGGTCTCTGGCTAGAAAAGGATCAGAGCGACTGCATGGCTTTGAGACGGAGGCGGGCATGTCTAGTCGCTCACTCTGAAGAATTAGCACCGGTTCCATTTGCGTCCAGTGTTAATGGGATCCTCTGTGTTGCTGTATTGGAGTGACTAGGCTTTATTCCCTCATAAGATGGAGTATTCTTAGAGCAGCTTACTCTACTAAGAGGTACCACTTTGGTTGCTCCCCCTCACAATGTCCCCATTATCTGTCAGTGTTGTTGCTATTCATCCCATGAGTGTTCTTAGTAACAAATTCTTTGCAACATTCATTTGGAACTTTCGACTGAAACCAAAACAGTTTACTTCTATTTTTAAGTATTGTCAAGATTTGTATTGCAGGTACATTGATCTGTGAATATTTTTGCAAGGTTTGAATTTTCACTAGCATATCTTACTGGACTGTAAAGGGTGGTGCAAGCACAAATCAAAATGGTTGTTTGTCTTTTCTTGGTCCCACACAGTTAGGATGTTGGAATGATGTGAAAGGTATGCTATTGAATCTAGTGGTTGATAATTGTTGAATTCTTTGATATGTGAATTTTGTTTATGCACATTTTTATTTTGTAATGTGAAGATGTACACATTTGATCTGAATGCCACGTTTTCAAAACATTTTCTATACATCTTTTACTGAACTACAGAGTAATGTGTGTAGGCCTACAGTTAGGTTTCCTCCATAGGTTGTTCCTTTCTCTATAAGAGTGAAAAACTATGAGACTGTGAGAATAAATCTGGTCCCAATACTGTACTTTCCATCTTTCATATTTTTTTATTCATAGAGAAATCAATAAACCAGTGTTTATTTATTAAGTTGTTTTAAAATGGTAAAAGTTTTATTTGACCTCACGTGGTTTTAAATATTGTTCAGCAATGTTCAGTGTGTTGAACTCATTTCAAGTGTCTCAACTCAGTAGCATTGTTGGAAATAACACAATGGCCTGTTATTATTTAGGCTACTTATGTGACTGACGTCCTGGTGTATAGCCCTATACTGGGGCGGCAGGTAGCCTAGTGGTTAGAGCGTTGGACTAGTAACTGTCATTTCTAAGGCAATAGAAGACACTGCCCTCTCTCATACTGACCACTGTCTTTCTTATGAGAAGAAAAGCAAAAAAAGCAGTGACAAACCTTATCAATCATTGTTTACTTGTTATAGTGGGAATATAATGAAACTATTTAAGTGTTATTCTGTTTGTTGTACCATTGTCAAGAAAGCAGCAGTTGTTCTTTACATTTTAGTTTTATTTGAAAAAATACTCTCAAAGTACAACATTTAAACAAAGCATACAAATAATATATTTATTTTTAAGTTATAGATTTAACATCTACATAGATTAAAAGCAATGCATCTGATATACGCATTTAAGTCAGGTATAATCCTCTTGGTATAAAAATGGCCCTTACAAAATATGGTACAAATAGCAAAAGCTGCAAGAATACATCTAATTTACTAAGTGAATCCCTTAATAAGTACTAAAATATCTACCACAACCAATATGGCCCCTACATTTACGTATAGGCTAGGTGAATTGGTAATATCACAGACAAATAATATGCTCAAATCAAAGGATGCGTGGATCTAATTTGGGTAATAATGTCTATATACAATATACGCAACAATTACATGTGATCAAACAACTTTATACAAACATAATGTATGTATTATTTATAATTAAGACACTGTAATCTCTTCCTCCTCTGATTCTGAGAAGTCGGAGTGCTTGCTGGAGTTGCAAGGCGAAGAGAGGTGCGACTCCACACTGTTCAAAAGTTCGCGCTCTGATGGAGAGCGGCAGAAGGCCGCGCGCGGGCTGAACGCGTCTACCTCCTCCTCGCAAGACTTCTTCCCGACGTCACTGAGGTCCGGGTGGGGGTTCATCTTAGTTGGAAGGGTTTGCTCCCGGCAACCTCCGGACGACAACAACTCCCTCTCTTTGCAATTGCGCCATTTCATTCTTCTGTTTTGGAACCATATTTTCACCTTGAAAGATATATTTAATATTATAATGCTATCTAATCATGGTTTATTCTAATAACAATATTATAACATGCCAGTAATCAAACTAACATAAAAGGAATGTTTTACATTGATGGGGGTCTATTGGTCTTATTCACTTAGGCTACTGGTTGTTTTTGTATTTTTTTTACCTGTGAGTCTTTAAGCCCAAGTTTTGCAGCCAGCTTCTTTCTGTCTGGTTTGCTGATGTATTTCTGTTTCTGAAACATTTTCTCCAGGGCTTTGCGCTGGACATCAGAGAACACTGCCCGTCGTAGCATCCCCCTCCTGGGCTTTCCTCTTGCAGCCAGCGGCCATGAAAATGTACCGGGGATAGGAATCACTGAAGAGGATGCTAAAAGTAAAGAAAAAAACATACCATTAGCTTTGCGTCGTGTCATTCCAGGAAATGCACAAATAGGCTAACAAAGTAGTCTTGCTTAACAAAGTAGCCTAGCCTTCTTTTTTTCAGGAAGTGGGTGGGGGGGGGATAAACGTGCATAAAAGCGAATTCTTTCGTAGTCTAAAGCAAAGTCTCTCGAAGTCTATAAATGTTGACGGGTTTTTTGTTCTTAAGTTCTTAAATGCAGTCCGTCTGAATGAATTGGCACGAAGCAGCTAATTAGCACATTGCTTGGTCCCTTATAGCATTGGTATGGTAAAAAGGCAGAGTATCCCATTCGAAAGCTCCAATGAAAGATAGAGGGGCTGATGAAGCGTGAACGGTAATTGTGTAGTAATGAACTAACTGAAAAAGGCTTAGGACAGGACACTAAAGCCATACATTACTGCCACAAAAGAGATTTATACTTTCAAACTAAACACAACCGTATGCCTAGATCATCTGGCCCCGGTTTCCCAATAGCGATTCTAATGGCTTACCCTCTAATAAAGCACTGGCCTAAATCACATATTTGGCACATAATTGCGCACATGTTGTTACACATCATGAAATATATTGAGGCAGATATTTACATAGCCTAGGATACAGTAGCCTACAATTAGCTAAATATAACTAAATAGATTGATCACGATATTGATTTCGAAAGTCAACGATTGAAATAAATAGGCCTATGTAGCCTACTGTTTTATATTTGAATGCAGTCCCCTCTGTTTTCAATTTAAGTCTATTTTTATCCTACGCGTGTTTGTAACAATTGCAAAGACATTGGCTAGTTTGTATTTATAGGCAACTTCGTTCTGGAGTTATCGGTGGTCACAGAGAGACAGATACTGTAGGGCCTACACATCTTGATATGTTTAGTGGAAATCCTCTGTGTATGAAGTGACGCGGAAGGGCAAAAAGCATCTAAAGACGCTCTTAGCTGTTCTACGTGGTCTGAGGCAGTCGGTAAATAACGAGCGTTTTCAATTGCAACTTTAGTAGGCCTTTTGGGAAACAGCTCAGATATTTAGAGCTCTATTCAATCTGTATCGCTGAAGCGTTACTAATTGCGCCATATAGGCTACATTTAAAAGTAATTTCCTATTGAGCCGACATATGCAGCTTTTACCGTGAATGCTGTCTCAGCCAACACGGGAACTTTGCCTTTAAATTTCAATCACGCTGTAACTCTGAACTTCTGTGATACGGATTGAATAGAGCCCTTAGCGATGCTCCTACAAACATTCTAACGATGAACTTAAGCCTTTAAAATGCTTTTAGGAAATTGGGTCCAGGAGAATAGCCTACTGATGGCTGGGCCTTATTTTTGTCCCATCATTTTCATTAAATGAACACAAAAAGCTATTCATAAGGCTGAAGTTGTTTTATTGCTCTCAAAAGAAGCCGTCTTAACCCAGATCTGTACCTTATAGCGTAGCCATTTTAGGTTCTTCTTATCACTATCTTTATTGTTGGCTATTCAAAAGCCAAAGGATGTGTGAATTCACTATAGCTCTGTGGGAAATAATACACTTATTCTTAATCTTGAAATATTTAACACCTAGCATTGTAGCATTAGCTAGCCTGTCATTATATTTTAATTACATTACTCCAGGATCCTGTGCCATTTATTGTTTGCTAACTTTAGATTTCTCACAACAGCACTATGCATAAACATGCATGACACTCTATGTGGTCTTGTGAGAATATTGAAATAGTGAATAGCCTCTAATGGGGAATTAGTCCATGACTGGTAAATGCCTATCAACAGCATGTTTAAGTCAAGTGTGGCTTCCCGGAGGGAGCTGACCAATTGGTCATGGTGCTGAAAGCTTTGTGAGTTATCAGTAGCTAAGTTCACTGGCTCGGTGGGAAAAAGAAGCAATGAAGAGACGCCAGCAGCTTCCTTGTGAGAGGGGATCCGCCTCAAATTTAGACCATGACAATTGCGGCTAATTTGTAGATTAGGGGGACTGATGCAAAATGTCAGCACTGCTAAATAGGGCTTCAAATTGGCGAGACTGATTCCACGACGTTCTACGGCTCCCAACCTCTGAACTAATGATTGTATTCTCCTTAGGTTCAACTAATAAAGGCAGATTGTTGTTAGGTTCAACAACATCAGCTGAATACATGGGCATGACAGGGTTAAGTGGATTTACCTGGAAAATATGATGCTCTGATGAAGGGATGAAACGAACAGTCAAAATATGGCAGAGGGAAGGCTTTTGCGTGCATGGCATGATGCATTAAACGTGGAGACGACGCTGTGATTCAAAATGAAAGAAACATTTACATTAATTGACTGTCGTTTCGTTAAATCACACAGACAAAATATACATAATATCCATGCATTTGCATAAATTCAAAGCAGCTCGCCTGTTTGTAGGCTGAATTCACTCTGACAATTTTCACATTAGCCTATACTTTCGCAATAATCTTACCGTTTCTCGTTGATGGTGCTAGGATGGCATTAACTCCAAACTTCAGATAGTTAGGGTCGTGGTTGATGGAGAGTGCGGTCTGAGTAGAACCCGTTCTTGTCTGTGCTAAAGTGGAGATGACAGCTTGGTGAGTGTGATGACTGCAGGTCAGCGTGGTGGCTCCTGATGCCAGGGGAGACACGCTGGGTGAGGGAATCGTCCGGTGGAAGTAGCTCACTGGCCGACTGATCCGCAACAGGTCCTCCACCAAAAAGCTAGAGTGGGCGGGGAAAGCTGAATACAAGGACTGGGGCAGAGAGAGAGCCGCCGGCGGTCGAAGTAGACTTGGGCATATAGCGGGAGGCACAAGTGCACTAGGGAACATCATTGCTCAGTTTGGATGGGTAAAGTAAAAGTAACTGTAAAGAGCCCTTTCTCACTGAAGGAGTTTCCCTCGCCTATAGGATCCAAGTGGAAAGACTCACAGTTCTCTTCTGGCCCTTCCCTTTAGAAGAAGGGTTTTATAGTGGACCTTTACCAAAGCCCTTTCGAAACTGACAGCCTAACAATGAAGTTCAACAAAGTTCTCGACGTGAATTTCTTTCAGGGGAAATTCAGTGCCTCCTGATTGGTCCGAATAAACAATTTATGATTGGATTAGACTTCATAAGCAAAGACTAGACAATGTCCTTTAACAAAGAAAGTGTAGTCATCCGTTTTACATATACTTACCACTCTGGTATAACTTTCACTGTGATAATGGTGGCAGCACACACAAACTAATAAAAAAGGTTATTTTTAAAGGACTCCAAACAACGTTAGTCTGTGAATAGGGGGTTTATAAAAAATGATCTATTCAATTAATTTGAGAACCTAACTGCATAATGTCGTTAGTTTCGTACTTGTTAGAGGAACGATGATAATATCGTGATTCCCTCATTTCTATTAGGATACGTTGCAATGTGAGACAATTTGCCTGACCACAAAAGTTGATTGTAAAATGCCATAATTGTAAATATTAAACGCATTCACTTGTATTCAAAATATTGTTGTAGTTAGGCTATTGTTTTATTATTAGGGTATTATTGTTATTATTATGTATGATGATAATGATTTGATGATGATCATAATTATTATTGTTTTTGTGATGATTATTATCAGCCTACTGTATTTTCATTTTTTGTATGACCTTTTTCTCTCGTTAAAATTTTTTTTGTAGCATATTCAGTAGGATATTATGAGTACAATAGGCTTTGTCATCTGTACCAATCAGTTTTTCTCATTGAAAATCAGACAGGTTTCATATCCGAGCATTTTAACTGGTGTGTTAAAAACTGGTGATCTGAGCGATCACGTTTGATGTCGCTGCTCCCGCTGAAAATAATGTGCAGCTCTGGCCTTGGCGCTCTTATGTCTTATCAATGAAGTAACTGTCAAACTCAACAACAACAAAAATATTCTTACCCTGACACAAATCTTTCTGGAAAATCGTTTTCAGCTTGATTTCAATGGGCGTTTAGAGAATCATTCTTTAATGAAAGTGCATTTGTGCTGTAAGGCACCATTAGATGAAGCGGTTTTGAATTTAATGACTGAATTTATTCAAAATAACTGTTGTGTGCCAGTGGCAATTTGGCAATTTGTGTCCTATTTCTTGGAAGACCAAAACACAGAACAAAAAAAGTAGCATTGAGCCTACTGAGCCTAATTAGATGCTTATTATCTTTTAACAGTCATTATAAGCTTTATATGGGACGAGAATGAACCCTATGATTTATCTATAAAAAAGGAAAAGAAATGACATAGGGCCTTTTTTATTAAAAAATTCATGATAGTTAGGGTAGTAGGCGGTAACTAGCCCCCTGGGGTAACTGCCCCCCCCCCCCCCTGTAGTTCACATAAAGAACACAAGATGTCACCAAATTATTTTCTCAACACTTTCCCTGTCTGTGACTGTCCTTGCTGGGGGAAAAATCCTTTGTGGTAAATTGATCAAATAAATTGACATTTTGAAAAAGTTGTAGATATATTCCAGTGAAGTTAGGTCTATATACAAGTAGGAAGGCCTTAAGATAAATAATCCACTTGTTTAGAGAGAAAAAATTTGATAATTTTTTTGTAAAGTAGTAATAAGTTGGATGAGTGTGTTGGGGGCATGACTAGCCCTAGCCCAGTTAATGCTAGTTTATGCTAACTTGCTAGCTAGCAACTTCACTAGCAATGAATGCTAGCTAGTTAGCATAAGCTGCTAGGAGTACTAGCTACCAACCTTACTACGAGATCATCTGAGGTAAAATACATTAAAAAAGATAACATAACTTTCATTTCAGTTGTAAATGTTTCAATTGGTGACTGATAGCTTTAAAGTTAATGCAACTTTATAACCTTTTAGCTATTTTACACAGCATTTTATGTCATATAGCTAGGTAGCTATCTACATTTTTAAGAGAGAGCTTGTTTTTAGCCACAGGTGGAGACTGGATTAGGTGTGAACAGTGCAGGAGGTGCACTCATGAGTTGTGCTCCAATGTGAGTGGGAATAGCTTTATTTGGGGGGCTCCTGAGTGGTGCAGCGGTCTAAGGGATTGCAATGCTGGAGGCATCACCACAGACCGTGGTTCAAGTCCAGGCTGTATCACAACCGGACGTGATTGGGAGTCCCATAGAGCGGTGCACAATTGGCCCAGCTTCGTACGGGTTAGGGTTTGGCCGGGGTAGGCCGTCATTATAAATAAGAATTTGTTCTTAACTGACTTGTCTAGTTAAATAAAGGTTAAATAAAAGTAAAAAATGTGTGACCTACAGGTACAAATTAGAATCGTGCAATAGCAGAGCATAAGAGAGTTGCCACATCAATGTTACACTGAGTTAATTAGTAAAGTTAATGTTATTAAATGTTATATTCCAATGTTATTTAATTGTATTATTTATATTCCATTCCAATGTATTATTTTTTTATTAATTAAAAACAACTGTTGAAAACCTTTTGCTCCCGAATGTAATTTTAAAGACTGCTAGGATTTAAAATCTTGCATTATTCAAATCATATTTAGTGCAATTGTACATAATGGATTGTATGGAAAAGGATCAACAAAGAAAGAACAAATAAAATGAATGTGCAGGTGAGATAGAAAGAGGGACTTTACATCGAATCTCCTCATAGTGCAGATATTAATGGTGACATGTGCAACACCACCCCCCCCCCCCCCCCATATTTGATTTAAATCGTTAAAATAAGACAACTAGACTTAGCTTTTAAGTATCACTTACTAACAAAGCTCTAAATAAAACGTATTAAATGGATTTTAACACACTTGTATGAAACCCTATGCCATAATCTTCTACCGGGGTAACTGGTAGTATTAAAAAACGCCCCTTTTCTAAAAACAACATTTCATGACATAACTAAAAAAGTGTAAACTGTAGCCATTTATTTCCCTTTATAGTTTATGCACCTAAGCATGACCTTCATCCACATACCAATTTTTTTCCAAATGTTTTTTTTTTGTGTCAGCAATTAGACATTGTTCTTAAGGGGGACTAGTTACCCCCTGGTACCCTATGTATAGGCCTAGTCATAAATCACCAATAAACCGGGTAGGCTATAATATGACAGCTATACATAGTTCACACTGCTGTCATTCAATTAATGTCAGATCATATTTTTAATAGTTAAAAGTTTAGAAACAAGTTGAAACAAATAGATGAAGGGCGTGATTTCTTTCCGTTATTTTTTTTATTTTTTATGTCAAGCTCCAGAAGTTTTTCTTGCACGGTATACTGCGGGTAGAAAGGGAGACATTGTATAGGGGGCTAGTTCAGACGCATGCTGGGCCACACGTGTGTTCATTTCATTGTAGTATGTCAAAGCAAAAACGTTTCAGGATAGCTTGCAGGAGGAAAATGATAAACGCTCATTGATGAAATAGATTATAAAACAGGGGGGAAAGTTAACTAAATAGTTTATTTGAGGAAGAATCTACTTCGAAGTTATTTTCTGTGTGATCCGACAGGAGAGGTGAATCCTGAGGCCTGTTGGCTAAGACCTGCAACTAATGGTGTTTGACTGCTGCTCTCTCGGGTTTGTTCTCCTAAATCCTAACCATTCATTTTCAAGTGGTTACCTTACACATTTCTTTCTGAAGAGTCAGCTGTTCTGCTTTGAATGCGAGGGGAAGAGAAAGCCCGTGTGTGTCCTAAGTGATGGCGCAGAAGGTAAATCTCCATGAAATGATGCTCTATAGGCGCTTCCCAGGAAGATAGATGCATGCACTGTAAAAACAACAACAAAACACACCAACAAATCTAGTTGTTTCAACTAATTATTATTAAGTAACTGGTTCCACCGCCTTTGTTTTTGTTCACTAAACTTTTCTCTCAGTGTTACCTGAAGTAATAAAATAAAAAATTAATGTAACACATGACCAACCAACATGATAAAATGTACTCAAAAGTGAAATCAATTTCAAATGATGCGTTTGCTCAATTTTTCTCATATGTTCATGCAACTAAGAAAAGGCTGTGGAACAGGCTTTTGCCATACAATGGTTTCAACTTACATATTCGACACATGTGATTACATTGTTCATTAATACAGTAATGATTATTCAACATGTCTTCACCTGGGATTTGATCTCACAACCTCTTGGTTCATGGCATTCCGATCTTCGTGCTATACACCCCACGTCTGTGTAGATTATCAGTTAATCTATTATCTCATCATTGATTTGATGTATTTGTTTATAGTTGTACAGGTGTCTAATGGTGGAACATATTTCTCTGTTTTAATGTTACTCCTTCACTATGATAAATAAAATAGTTATTCTTGAGTGTACTTTTAACAGAGCTGATATTTACTTTGAAGTGCACCAATACAGGTGAAATCAGTTCTTGACACAGACATTGTGGGGTAACAGGAAGTTTGGAATACTGTTGGAAAGGGGGATACCTAGACAGTTGCACTCAACTGAAATGCGTCTTCCGCATTAACTCAACCCCTCTGAATCATGGAGGGCTGCCTTAATCGATGTCTCACGTCATTGGCGCCTGGGGAGCAGTTGTTGGGGGTAACTGCTTTGCTGAAGGGCAGACTTTTCCACCTTGCCGGCTCGGGAATCCAAGCCAGCAACCTTTCGTTACTTGCCCAATGCTCTTAACCCCTATGGCTACCTACCGCTCCATGAGGTTGTGAGTTCAAATCCCAGGTGAGGACATGTTTAATAGGCTACTAATTACTGTAAAAATAAACATGCACAATGGAGTAAACTTGTGTCAAATATGTTAGTTGAAAACGTTGTATATTAAAAGCAGTGTGTGTAACTAGTTCCTCTGCCCTTTTTTTAATGTAAAATGCCAAAATAATAATTTCTAGTTGAAAGAACATACGAGACAAATTGAGCAAACACATCATTTTAAATTGACTGATTTTTTGCCTACGTTTTCTAATGTTGAAGCTAAGTTTGGGCCAACAACATTTTTTACATTTAGGTAACACTAACCAAAAAGTTGAGTAAACAAAAAAAGGCTAGGAAACCAGTTACTTAATAATAGTTGAAATAACTAGATTTTGTTTACAGTGTGGTAGCCTACTTCCATAACTAACAACAACATGAATTGTAATGATTTTTAAATATATTTGACAAATGATCTCACACTGGTAGGCTGGCTACCCACTATCCCTCTGATCCAGTCGTCTTGCATGTTACGCAAGCAGGGTCGATTTAGTTAATTTGGACTATTTTATCCTATTTTCAGGTTAATACGCGTTTTATGCAAAAGAGCCATGACAATAATAACATAGTCAGAAACACTTCCACATTAACATAGATAAAGCCTACTCTTATCTTTTCAGACCATTGAATAATGTATTTATCAGGGCAAAGACAAACTGTAGCCAAACCTATATTAAGACACCTTAACACAGCACCCACCTTCACAGAAGACAAAAAAACATCACTGGTATGTTCAAAGCATTTTATTCTTTCACGATCCCTCGAAAATCCCCCTATTGTACAAATCAAGCAGATGGTTTGCAGGAAATATAGCTTAGCCCCAGTGACCGAAACTAATTTCTACTAGCTTTCCAAGCCAGCACGATTGTTTTCTCTTTACCAAATATAGATACAACAGCTGGTCAGTCGCTGAATTAATCAATTTTAAACATTTAAACCCATTTTTAAGATATTATATCCACATAAGGTGCACTCACCACCCACCCTCCTTGTCCCTAGACACAAGATGTGACTGTATTAAAATTAAAATGATCCAGTCGTTAATACTGCTTCATAATTATTTGAACCGTTTAACCTACTAGAATAACTGTTTTAAATTCAGGTTAATTAAGTAAATGATTTAACGTTTTGAAAATATATATATTGCCTTCTTGCAAGCTCTTTATTTGTTTAACCGAATATATTCGACTCTTTCCTTGACTTTCACTCTGCCAGTCTATTCAATATATTTAAGAGTAGCCAATTTAGTGAGCAGATGCCCATCATTTGCATTTAGACAAATTCTATTATTTTCCTTTAATCAAATAAATACCCTCCTTAGGGTTTTTGATCATGATTGCAAATTATGACAACATTCAGGGAAATGTAAAAAATAATATACTACCAAATCTGTTAAAAAGTCACGTGGGCTATTATTGGTTATATTATTAGAAGATAATCATCAAGTTTAAATTGTGTTTTTGAATGGTATTTATTTTACACGCTGCTTTGCTTTGGTCTTAACACCTTCGCTAAGCCGCCTGCTTACGCAGGCTCTCCCTCTTCAAGTCTGGCTCAGCATCTGTTTCTGACTAGGATCCGGCCACTGCGGAACATTGAAGGGATTAGGACTGGCCTAAAATACAGAGAAGCTCTGACCAGCATTACATCGATATTAACTTTGCATTAAACATAACCCCCGTTTTCAAACGGAGAGAGGCACAAGTCCAACGGACAAAGCGTTTCAGTGTGTGTTGCTCTCAATGCACCTGTTCCCCAATTTCATTGGTAGCCAATCTGTCTATGAAGGCTTTCCTTCGAACCTCTACCA
The DNA here is from genome assembly GCF_016432855.1 of Salvelinus namaycush. NCBI lineage: Eukaryota > Metazoa > Chordata > Actinopteri > Salmoniformes > Salmonidae > Salvelinus > Salvelinus namaycush. The sequence goes on from NC_052315.1 coordinate 46,410,313, forward strand.
ATGTCAATTAGTCCATCCTATATCTGGTCATATATTCATAGTTATGTTTTGCTTAGTTAACTATATATATTGTTTTTGTCGTCTTATCCAGAGTGACTTACAATAGTGAGAGCATACATTTTCTTACTGGTCCCCATGGGAATCAAACCCACAACCATGGCGTTGCAAGCACCATGCTCTACCAACTGAGACACATGGGTTTCGTCATAACACTTGATGGTTTTAGCGACTGCACTTGAAGAAACTTTCAAAGTTCTTGACATTTTCCGCATTGACTGACCTTCATGTCTTAAAGTAATGATGGACTGTTGTCTCTGTTTGCTTACTCGAACTTTTACCAAATAGGGCTATCTTCTGTATAGCCCCCCTACCTTGTCACAACATAACTGATTGGCTCAAACGCATTAAGAAGGAAGGACATTCCACAAATTAACTTTTAATAACAAGGCACACCTGTTAATGGAAATGCATTCCAGGTGACTACCTCATGAAGCTGGTTGAGAGAATGCCAAGAGTGTGCAAAGATGTCATCAAGGCAAAGGGTGGCTACTTTGAAGAATCTCAAATGTAAAATATATTTTGATTTGTTTAACACTTTTTTGGTTACTACATTGATTCCATATGTGTTATTTCATAGTTTCGATGTCAGCAATATTATTCTACAATGTAGAAAATAGTAAAAATAAAGAAAAATCCTTGAATGAGTAGGTGTCCAAACTTTTGACTGGTACTGTATATGGGAAACATTTGCCTCAATATGGTCTTTGTACCCTCCCTTAGCTCAACTAACCATTTCAATTCAAAACTTGGTTATTTTCTCTCATTAAGATAGATGGCTAAAAACATTGGACTTTTTGAAACCCTCATAGAATGCTCATTAATCTTAAATCAGTCATGGGAGATCAGGGGACATATTTAATTAAAATCCTAATCTCTTTGGTCCTCATAACGTTACACTGCCTAGCTGGATCTTTGGGGATCCCTCTGCACCTGGCAGGTTGTTTAGAAAAGTCTTGTAAATGCCTCTGGTTGAAATGTGCTCCACGAAAAACCAAAGCGCTGCCACAAAGCCTAAGATACAGGTAACTGCCAAATAATGGAAACACTTGAGTAAATGAGGGATACAAAGTATATTGAAAGCAGGTGCTTTCACACATGTGTTGTTCCTGACATAATTAACCAATTAACATCCCCTCATGCTTAGGGTCATGTATAAAAATGCAGGGCAGGCCATTATTTTTGCTACCATGGCTATGCCCCCATAGGATGACAATGTCCCCATCCAAGATTAGTCACTGAATGGTTTGATGAGCATGAAAACATTCTAAGCCATATGCCATGGCCGTCTGTCACCAGATCTCAACCCAATTGAACACCTATGGGAGATTCTGGAGAGGTGCCTGAGACAGCGTTTTCCACCACCATCAACAAAACACCAAATGATGGAATTTATTATTGAAGAATGGTCTTGCATCCCTCCAGTAGAGTTCCAGACACTTGTAGAATGCATGCCACGGTGCATTGAAGCTGTTCTGGTTTGTGGTGCCCAACACCCTTGAAGACAATTTATGTTAGTGTTTCCTTTATTTTGGCAGTTACCTGTAGTTAGACAAGCTAGCTACCTTGATTGATACCCTGAAATGGCTGCTTCGTAGCTAGTTATTAGGTTGGGAGATCTGGGCTATAAGCCAACTTCATTAACTTACTAGGTGGCTAGTAGTATTACACAGAAACAACAATATTATTATTATTATTATTTATTATATATTTTTAAACAGGACAAATCTGAGGGGGCACGTGCCCCTGTGCCCCCTATGGGCATGGCGTCTCTGATAATGGGAACACATTGGGAAAACCTACTCAATAAGATGGCACACCAAAAGAGCCCTGAGTCTTTGAAGGGGAGAGTATTTTTTAAACCTGAGTACTAGTATGTGCTGACGGGGCTGCAGTGGGAATTTGGGCACGTCGACACAATCTTTAGCTTTGTTTTAGGCCGGAGCTTGGAGAGCTGAGGAAAGCACCTTGTCAAAAGGGCTCTTTTGAGTTTCTCTGATGGGTTGAGCATAGGGGCTCTGCAGCGGCAGCGAGGGCGCTTGTGTACCAAGGAGGAGCTGGGGTTGTTCTCTGGCAACTTGAATGGGGGGACGCTAGCGCCTGTTGGCTGGATGGTATTGATGTGGTTTAGCCGAGTAATCGGATTCAAAGTGAGCCATGGTATATATGTCAGTTCGCATTTCGTCAAGTGCATAATATGCGTGACCGCGGCGTGGGGATTCTGTATTGAGACTTCGTCTTGCAATTCAGTTATAGAAAGCCAAAGACTCATTTAATTCAAATATAATTCGCATTTAACCGTTTACCGACTGATATATTTGCATAACAGCAAAGGCCCTTTGCCTTTTCTGTGTGTGAGTATGTCTTTTTCTGAAGGGTTCCATGGCCTAGACCCTGTAAGTGTAAAGTGTAATTGGAAGTGTATACTATTCATGTACTTTAGGAGGAGCAGGGTTTCTCACAGGGATAATCAAAAGGCAGAGGGAAAATTCCAGACAATGACATTTCACTTTTCCCACTAAAGGAGCAATAATGTCAGGCTAAGACACTGTAATACGCCTGAAGTGCTGTGAATCTCACGTGATATCATTTCACCAACAATTGTTTGTTGTTGTTTTTATTGTTGTTTATACAGCTTTTTTTTTTTTTTTTTTTTTTTTTTAAAGGTTGGAGGCCTGCTTTTCTAAATATGATCATTTTTAATGGAGTTCATTGTTTGTTATTATACAAATGGACCAAGGAAATATGATCAGTCCTTAATCCACTTGTATAAAAACAAAAAGGGAACTGCAACCAGAAGTTTCCATAGCCACAATTTCACCCAATATCTCGCGATAACTGTCATTCATTCAAAGACCTGGTTAGCACATGCATGTTAAGCTGGGGGGGGGGGGGGGGGGGGAACTAAAGAAGAAAAGAAAAAATATCCAATAGAAATGTGAAAACACAATTTAATTTAGTAAGGTTTGTTTGGTTTTGCACTCCCCACGAATAGCAACAGGTCCCACTGACATTAAACAACATATGGTCTCAGGAATGAAGCTTTCAGTTCTGGTTCTGGAGCACAGTGCTGTTTGACTCGTCTGTTTTATTTTCAGAAACAGAGTAGGCCTATCGAAAGGCTGGGTTTACCTAAAGTCCCTGTGTCCATACATGTGAACATTATATAAAAAAAAATATATACGTTTAAACTTTTTCTCTGTCTCAAAATGTGCATCAGCCAATTGAAATCGTCAACTTAGTTGCACGTGATAAAACGCTACATGCTAGCTGTTCCCACCACATAACCTGGCAAATTTAGCTCTATATGCTATTATATGCTAACCTGACCAGCTGGACATGATTATTTCCAGTAACAAATTCTGCATCAGCCAATTACAGATGTTGATGTAGGTGGACGTGATTGAACACTTTTTCATGAAAACGTCCTTAACAGAGAAGTCAAATGGCATGATCTGATAGTCAAACGAACAAAAACGTGTGCAAAATATAAACTTGGAAAAAAGCTCACAGTGTAGCGAGCCTGGCTCATGGTAATTTTCACAGTTTGTGGTAAATTTGAATCCCAGGTGAGATATAGTTTTTTCCTTTGAAATGTGTAATTATATTTATTGTGTTAGTGTGGTGCGAAGGGAAGTGCTGCCAAAACCTTGAAAATGAATATTAAGATGAACAACATTTTACATGCATTATTATAATCATCCACTTCATGACATATGCATTATTTGAATCAAGCATCGAGGACTAGCAGTGAACAGTGTTTTGCTTAACAAAACATCTTCACACAAGGGGGGCGCATAGCAACAGTTAATGTGCCCTGCAGATTTCAAGTCAACCATTTTAGCGATGCGTGCCACCTGGAAGAGATTGCAATAGTGGTACATGATAGCTATTTGAATCCAGAAGCGCTTAATCCTTTTTTATGTACAGTAAATTTACACAGAGTGCAAATTACGAGGGAGACATGAGCTCCTCTTAAGGAAACAAAAGTCAAACTTTAGTGGGGGGGGGGGTCTCTGAATATTGATAATTTGACCAAGACGCGCGCGCCGACAGCAAGAGCATCAATCTCACCGGAGAAAGCATCCAAGCGAGCGAAACAGTGGCCCTCTTTTTGGCCAGACAGCATCAGATACATGGGCTACACACAGAAACAGAGGGGCGCTGTTTCGCTCGCTCAAATGCTTTCTCCGGTGAGATTGACGCTCTTGCTGGAGGCGCACGTTTCAGTCAAATTATCAATATTTAGAGAGGAGCTCATGTCTCCCCTGTAATTTGCACTCTGTGTAAGTGTATCGTACATCAAAACAAAAACAAAAAAAACATGAAGAGCCACTTGCGAATTGAAGGACAATTATGAAACAAGAATTAATTCGTTTTTGTTCTTTTTTTATTGTTCCCATTTTTGGGAGGCATGGCTTCCCTTGGCATCTGTGAATACACACCGTTATAGTAGGTTTAATGACAGTCGCCGTGTGTCACTTATGGTTTTTGTAACAGATGTCTCTTTCCATTCAGCAAATGGAGTGGATGAATGTGCGCTGCCGCAGGTTGCCTACTTTTTGAAGTGATTTGTTTGACAACCAGATGAATTTCATTCACAATTTTTACAGTTAAATGACATGTATCTATTATTAGGCCCATAAAATAAATGTGTGCACGTGCACCCAATAGAGACTCCCCTGAATGTCACGGTATAATTCGCACTCTGAACTTGTAAGAACCTAATTTCAAATGTTTGCATAAAAGCACATGGACGTGTGTGATAAGCAAAAAACGCAATATTTGATCATATATGAGAAAACGTGCCTATTTAACTTTGTCTAACGTGCCTCCAGAGTTGTCTAATGTTAGTAGTTAGTAGCCTAGTCAAGGATGCGTCATGCAACATTGACACACAACAATTGTGACAGACCAAGAGGAAGAAAGTAAACCTTGATTTTGGAGGTTTAAAATATATATATCTCTCATGGCCAAGTTGACCTATTTTTTTTGAAATGCCATTGGTTGTAGGATACAAAGTCTAAAATCTTTGATTGGCTAATGCAGAATTTGTTAGCGTAGGGCTAAGTGTGTGAACAGCTATCATCAACTACCTCAACGATTTTCATTGGCTGGTGCGCATTTTGAGATGGAGAGACATATTAAACCTAAAGTATGGAAGCCCTCTCTTTTTCCCTGTGGCAATTTGAACCCACATATCCCAAATCAGATCAATAAAGAGTGATATTGACACTATATTGTCCTCTGCCAAAATGATTCTCCTTCTGTGTCCATCACAAGAAAAACCCTTTGAACCTGCCCCCTCCCTCTCACGGAGTAATCCAGGGCCCAGACTTTGATTTTGGCCCCCCACCCCTCCTTCCTTTTTCACAAGCCCAAAAATGTACAGCAACTAAAAGGAAAGACAGAAAAAAATGGTGTTAATATCAGCATGTCAGACGCAAGATTAATCCTAATCTCCTTTTCTGTGTGGCAGGTCGCGGGGGTTGAAAGGCATGGGGGAGCAGCGGACGGGGACTGGCAGCCCTGGATCTCTTCCTCCAACGGGATAATGCTGCCAGCCGCTGTGCCTGCTGGCTGTGTGGACTCCACATGGCCGTGGGGAGCCCCTTCCCTACTACTCTGGGCTTTCACAGTACACTTCCTGAAGAGGTGGGTGATATTGGCGCCCCGTCCTCACCCCCATATGGAGAACCTCTGATCCCAAGCTGCTTGTGCTGGTATCCTTGTTCTCTGAATCAAAGGTATAATAACTTTTGATGTGGTTGCCCCACTGAATATCATTGTTGTCACGGCACCATGCTAGGGCAGGATCTGTTGATCCATACAAAGTGAATGAGATGAGGCATCATTTTCAGCATATGCTGTTCCTTTCTGTCCAACTTTCTATGATACTCTAGTCATTCATTGAAATCACGGGAAACCTTCCTGACTGCGGCTTTAAAGATATTTGAAGTTGTCTTTTTTCCACCTGTTACAACACTCTTTTCCAAGACAGAAAATATTTTACAAACAGAGTAAAAAACAACTTTTATAGGATTATTCCATGCTTTGTTGATAGCCCAAATATGAATCTGGCTCTATCCATTCTTTATATCATCATAAAATAGTGGTAAATTTACCATGCTGGTCAAATGTTCTGAATAACCTCTATGATATAGAGCTCGCCAGCTTGTAGTCCTAAAAAACGGAAATTAGTTACCTCTGGTTCGTTCAACCATTCCTATGGGGGAATTGAATGGGGCTTTGTGATAAATGCCGAAAATAAGGTCTGAGGATAACACAGGCTTAGGAGATCTTATAAAGTTTGGTCTATGAGATAATATCAGTCAGTTAACATGACCTTTATGAACTATGAAGCTTTATGTGCTTGTTGTGATTACACAAATGCTTCAAAATTCATAGAACAAAACGTATATGATCTCCTAAGTCTGTGTTTACCACAGACCTTATTTTCAACGTTCATCACAAAACTCTCCAAAAACCCCACTCATTTCTCCATAGGCGTTTGGCCTCCTTTAATACCTACAAAAAGACTCCATTACTTTTGCTCTCTATTGTGCATTCATCTGATAGATAATGACAATAGCATTAAGAGTAATTGACAGAAGTAGAATACATACAATTCAAACAATGTGCAATGAGTACGGTTTCAAACTCTGAGAAATCCTGGCCTTTCGATGAAAGGTTGGAGAGCTGCTATAGATTATACAAACAGTGGCCAGGGAGAGCACAATGCATGAGAAGGTGGAGGTATAAAGAGAATAAAGGAATCGGCCCCAAAAGGGACTTCTTTTGGCGTGGGACTTCATGAAGTGACCAGCCCCTGAAACCTCCAGTGGTTCTCCTGTCCACTGATGGTCAAGACTGCGAACAGAAAGGTCCCAAACATTTCTGCAGGACCTTTTGAACTCTGGGATGCCCTCTAAAGAGGGGCTTTCAGGGTCCTCTGTATTCAGTTCTCTGACAGACAGACACAGAGCAGGGTGCCTAAAATAGTGCCTGGAGAAACCTGAAAAGGCAAGCCCTCTGCAATAGCCTAAGCCACCCACACCAAACACACTCAGCTATGAGTAAAACATCATTTTGTCTTTTGCTCATATGTATTGTATCTGTGTGAGTAAAAATGAATGGGGATAAAGTGAAATAGAGTAATATGCCACTGTGTCTCTATACACTGAGGCCTGCATTCCAAGAAGCTAGCAAGCTCTGTAAAAATCCCCACAAGGTGAATTTATAGTCACTTTCTGTCAGAGTGAGTGAAACAGAGGCCTCTGAATCTGAGCTTTGTACAAAACCCATCCAAGAGTGAAGAGGCTGGACTGAGTACTTGGCCTGCCCAGCTGCCTTGAAGTGAATGGGTTTTCTTTCGGAGGCCATTGAATGCTCTCTGTCTCTCTGAATACAATGTAGGTGTTACTGCTCAGAGAGAAAATAACAAAAATAGTCACAAGAGCTGAGGTTTGTTCTTGAGGGGTGTTTTTTCATTCTTACTCAGTCATGAAATCATTCCTCCTTCAGATGCGGAGGGGTCCCCTTTACAAAGGGCCTGGGGGTCCCAATGGCCCTCCAGACATTTTTATGGGACCTTTTCTCAACTTGATACTACATTTGATTCTGAATAAAACATGAATACTTCTGTGTATTTTTAAACAGGAGCCACGCTCTGCATGCTGACCTTCAATGGACTGAAGTCATTTTCTGAAAGAGGGAGAAAAGGTGAGGAATTTTAGGACACTACTTGCTTCCTCATATGCACCTTTTTCCTTGTCCATATCCAGGAAACATTGCCTTTTAAAGTGAATCACTTTTGGACCAAAAAAACAAGCCTCTTTTTTTCCCCCTTTGCCTTATAATTCTCTCGGAGTGTGACAAAGGGGAGTCTTTCAGCAGTCTATAACCCTCGCTGGGTCAGAGAGAAATCTAAAGACTATTACGAGCAGAGAGAACACAAAGGGTTGGTGGGGGAAGCTGTTAAAAAGGAAGTCCCCATTCTTAGCAAGCTGAATGTGATGCAGAGATCGAAAGTTTCATTTTAGATTTTGCTGTATTCATGGAAGCATGGCTGTGAATGGAACCCATAAAGGGCCACAGTGGCTCCTTGGACTTTTATTCTCTGCCACATCTCAAGACACAGTTAGCTTAGCACTTCACACAGGGTGCAGCAGAAGAAATATGGGACTTGGCTATAGGATGATTTGCTTTCCTCGATCTGTGTGTGTGTGTGTGTGTGTGTGTGTGTGTGTGTGTGTGTGTGTGTGTGTGTGTGTGTGTGTGTGTGTGTGTGTGTGTGTGTGTGTGTGTGTTTTCATTAACAGGGTTTATCAGATGGCCTGCCTTAAAGGGGTTGTTGCAGAGAGGCCAAGAAGTTGCTTTCCACTTCCTTTCCCACCCCAGAGGTGCATTGATTCTGAATGAAAGGCTTGTTTGCACTCTGCTGTGTCACCGTTAAACTCTCTCATGTGAAAACACATTCAATATAAAGGCAGAAAAACACTTGCCACTTATAGAGTTTTTTTTAAATTAAATATACTTTTTTTTAAACAAAAGGACGATCTTGAAGAAGTATGAAATCGGTTCTTGGAATCCCACAGAATTGACAACAAGCAAGATGACAAATGCTACAAAACAGAACAGAGAATTCAGTATTCAAACTGGTAATATACAAATAGGGTCAAGGCTAATACAATTCCCTTCACAATGTGAGTGGATAAATACATGCTTTTTCATTTCATTTTCACTTTGAAAACGTTATCACGTCCACCACAACATCATTCACCAGATTATAGTCACACGCTCAGCATGCTCTGCTTTCATTCAGGTTCCTGCACCACCTTTGTTTAATAATTTCACAAGGACTAAAGTCACACACACCCACACATACAAAGAGAAAGAAAGGCGATACGGAGGATATTCTCAAGCGGCGCTCATTCATCCCATATCGCCGCTCCTTTGAAAAGGGCTGGGGGAAATGAAAGCGTGCACTAAGCTATTCACCTCCCATTTGAAGGTCTTCGTTTGGTGAAATGTGCCGTATCTGTAACACTCGAGGAGGTCCAAAAGATTTCCCTCAGAGAAAGAGTGGGTGCTCATTTCAGTCAATGTCCTGGCGGTTCTGGTGTGTGCCCCCTCTTTGTGCCGGCCCAGCAGGAGGCCTGTTGTCCTGCCACATTCACGTGCCGATCCCAGTCATCCCACACACGGGGCCCTTCACCTGTTAGAAAGCCACCACCACACTGCAGACACAGCCAATCGCCTTTCGTTTCGCACCCGCTCTGCCTCTTTCAAGGAACAGACTGTAATTTCATCAATTTCTCATGCCTATAATTGCCATGAATACTTTACATTTCCATGTCTAAACATCAACAAAAAAGGGATTTCATGGCCCCGACTTCAGCCAGGCAGATCAACACTGGCAGGGAGAAGAAAGAAAACATAAAATCCAGAGTCTCTGTTACAGTCTGGATACAAATGTGGTTATTTTTTATGGCATGGAGAAGGTCAAATGACGAAGTAGAGTTTGATTTGAGCTGCAGGATTTAGCAGGCTGAAAAGCCTAAAATTCTATTGTCTATCTCATCACAGATGACCACAGTTGAGTAAAAGGAAAATACACGTTTTATAAATCTGGAGAACATATTTTGCGATGGTATATTTTCTGAAGAGATTCAAGGGACGAAAGACAAGTACACCTGTAAATAGCACCGCAGGTATTATGCTTTCTCACTCCAAAATGAAGTTAGAATGGTGGACTAAAGTGTGAGATAAAATAAAAACACTGTGGTATTTGTGGTCAGTTGCCTGTTGCAGTGGACAGAGGTTTGGGATGGAGGAGATTTTTCTGATCAGCTCAAAGGTAATTACTTTTACACCATGAAAGCTGCCTGCCTTTGTCCCCTGCTTTATACGAGGGAACATATTTAGGCATTAAGGGCCCAGTGTCTGGATGCAGGAAAGCCATTCCAAAATTTGTAGAAGGCTCAAGAGACAGACGGCATTACACTCTCCAAATGCTACGCTTTTGCATTTGAATGTGTCAACGATCCCTTAGAGAGGGCTGCACCACTAACATCTTTAATCCCTAAAATATTGTGAACCCCAATGAATGCCTCCCATCTAAGCATATGTGTAATTATTTTGTAATGCTCCCCAAAATGTGATTTATATCGTTTGCTCAGTGAATCCCCCCCTCCACATCTCCTTTGTGGTCCAAATAATTGTTTCTTTTTTTGGGGGGGGGGGGGGGGGGGGGGCTTTGAAAAAAAAAGGAGAACAACAAAAAAAAAGGGCTGTGAGCAAAGCCTCATATGAACCGACAATTTACATACTGACATATTCTCTCATCTTTCCACCACCCGAAAGAAAAGAGGGCCTGATTTGTTTGAAGGGGCACGTTGCGGTCATGAAAAGAAAAGTTAAAATGAGGACGAATTCGAAAAGCATAGTCTCAAAGAAAACGAATCCTCTGCCTTGGAATAATAGAGTGAGCGCCAAGTCATGTATAAGTAATCAGAAAGTGCCGACTCCAAGGCTTCTGCATCGTTCTCTTTGTGCCACTCCACAGTGGAATGGGGAAAGGATTCAGGGAACTAGAGCCTTTAATTTTGGATGGATTGAATCACATTATTTGTTTATTAACTGGAATAAAGAAGACATCCGTCCTCCTTAAAATGGTAACCGCATGAAATATCTACAGTATTTAGAAAGCGTGTTATTTGTTTATCAAGTGAGTATAGCTCTACTTCCTCTAACCATATTCCACTTTGATCCTCGAAAAACAAGTCTAAGGTGCTTTGGAATATGGAGTTGTGTGTGTGATCCACATAATAAAGTTTCTAAAGTTACAGTTTTCTGTATCCCACATAAAATTAACATAACTGTCTTGACTTATTCCCATCTACTGTGCATCATATTTATCTGAACTGACTGACTGGACCAAGTTCTATGAGAAGTTATGTAGCAATTAGTTCATTTTAAAAGGACAATATAGTGTAGCTCCATCCAGGCTGGGCAGGGTGAAAGCCAATGAGTGTCAGTTATCCATTAAGTTATTCACCCTCACTTTGGGGCTTTTCTCTAGGCCCACTAAACCCTTATATATACATTGGTTTGCGACAATAAGTCTCTGTTAATTAGCATCAAGTGTTGCCATGCCGAGGATTTGAAGAAGCCACATTCAACTCCCTCTCGCTTTCTAATTTTGGAAATAATGAGAGGGGATGACATAGGCAGAGGAGTCTTAGTTTTAGTTTGAGCCCTCTCTCTGTCATTGTATCTAATGGGACTTTCTATTGGCGGTAGAAAACAAGGGGGCCTTCAAGTGGGATTGAACCATTCCTCCTGCTTCTCTGGGCCTGGAAGAAAGGAGCAGGGAGAGGTGGAGGGCGCTGGTAATTCTGGGCTTTAATTAAGACACTTCACTTCTTCTATGGAGCTTTTCACTCCCCTATAGTTCAGCTCCCGAGTGTGTTGAAATCAGTAAAAGAGCCGAAGGATAGGGTATTTTGAGAGAAAAACAGGGATTAATTAATGGCCAACTTTACGTTAAAGGCCATGTGCTTGCCGTTTTTGTGGGACTTCACAGGGACATCTGGTGTGCAATGTTTTGTGTTTCAGCTCAGAGAGATTCATCTCTTGCTGACTACACTCAGAAAAAAAGGTTCTTCGGGCTGTCCCCAGAGGGGAACTCTTTGAAGAACCCCTTTTGGTTCCAGGTAGAACCCTTTTGACAGCCGCATAATATTTTTGGAACCCTTTTTTCTTAGTGTGTTTAGTACAATAAACAAATACATACAGTAAACAGAAACAGACATTAAAAAAAGCCTGCGTTTTAGGTACAAACTCTCTTATCTGGTCAACTGTTGATGCAAATTGAGATTTAACTGAACTAAGTTATAGTACCCCAGAAGTTTTCTCCAAGGTAACATCCCTGTAATGATTGATACAGACTTGGAAGAGTTTCAGTGTTGGATAGCCATATCCAGCTAGCTAACATAGCATCCTTCTCTGTTTGAGCCGGGTGTTTGAGTAGGCTAAACTAACTAGCTGCATTTGATGCTAGCTAAGTTCTGACACTTTGTAGAGGTTGAAAGAACACTTGAATGTACCCTGGATACCCCATAACACCACCACAATGCTTGAGTGAGGTTGATATGGTAGAAATTGTGTATTTATACTGAACAAATGGCATTTAGGGATTGCAAATATGTAATAGCACTGGAATTATCTAATTTACAGACATATGCCACTTTGGAGAGGTTTAGGGACACTTGGAAACGTCCCGTGACCACACCTGACACCACTTACTAAAATATCTGCCCATTTCTAGTTGTTAGGTCTATCAATCCCATTTTTTTCTGATATTGTTCACATCTTGTGGAAGCCATCTGATGTGTTTCCAGCTTTGGGAATCAATAATTGACTTATAGATTGTCAATGAAAGATTACTTTCAAAATACATATTTTGCGTGTGCTTGATCTTGTGTATTCTGAACTATGTAACTCCTATCTTTTGATCAATTCCTCATAATCTCTCAGATATCTTCTTTCCAAATATGGGTATGTCTATTTAGGTGGGAATCTACATTATGCCATTACATTTAAGACGTTAAAAATATAAAACGTAGAAGTGTTTGAAAAAGTATAAAAAGTATCAAATACAGAAGCACTGTATCGCCACTCAAACTTTTTCCTTCCTAATTTACATCTATGCTCCTAGAACCCTTCTCTATGTGCAGCAACCCATTTCTATGTGTTCGCTCTTAAGGAAGACGGAGGGAATTTACTCTAGGTGTGATCAACACGTGATCATTCCGGAGATGTTCAGATTTCAGGGTTGGGTACCCAGGTGTGTGTGCCACGTGTGTTGTGTGTGTCAGTCACCAGATCTGAGACCAACTGAACACTTATGGGGGATTCTGGAGAGGTGCCTGAGACAGCATTTTCCACCACCATCAACAAAACACCAAATTAAAGGAATTTCCTGTGGAAGAATGGTGACGCATTCCTCCAATACACACACGAGTTTCAGACCACTTGTAGAATCTATGCTAAGGCACCAAGGCGCATTGAAGCTGTTCTGGAGACTTGTGGTGGCCCAACACCACATTAAGACACTATGGTGTTGGTGTTTCCTTTATTTTGGCAGTTACCTGTATTTCACCGCATTCTCCTACCAGCATAAGTGTGAAGGAAGTTCGGTATGCTCGAGAATGAACAGAGGGCGGCCGAGTGTCTCCTTATAATGAGGGGAGGGGCTCACCTCATTCGCCACTCTACCTGTCTGTATCCTACAGACGTGTGTGATAGATTCTTTTAAGCTTCTGAGATTCTGGTGAATCCCACATGTGAGATCTCACTTGTAATATCAGAGAACCTGGGTTACGCAAGTAACCTTGAGTTTTTTCCCCCTCATCTAGCTTTGTTGTCAGCTTTCTCGGGTTCCCTTAAGTTCAATGGACACATGGGGTCAAGGCCAATAACAAAGGTTATGAACATCTTCTCTTTCTCATGTTTCTTTGAGAAATACTCTAATCGCCCATGTTGCTGCTGAATGAGTCAGCTGTAATAATGCAGATTAAAGCAGTAGCTTCAAAGTCCCCTGGATGCCCTCTTATCTGTTGAGCTTGGCCTCAGCTCGTCAGCTCAGGGATTCGATCCAGCTGGCCCAACTCTCTAACCACTAGGCTACCTGCATAGCAGGTATTAATAGTAGTGTTTATAATGGTGCCTTCTAAGCATAGCAGGTATTGATATGGAGTGCCCATGTTACCTCATCAGCAAAGCAGGTATTTATATGGTAGTGTTAATGTTACCTCATCAGGATAGCGTCATGTCTCTCCTCGTCTTTACCATTAGCAAGCGTAGGGAATGTCATTCACCTATTAACTTCAGCCAATGAGCATGGCACACTAAGGCAATTCCACCACGCTTGCTGATTAACCTATGGGATCACTCGTGTAATAATCACTTCCCTTTCTGTCAACCAATGGGCATACATCTAGGGGAGTACTTATGTTAACTCTCTCACTTGATGTTTTGTAGCGACAGTCTTCCAACAACCTTCTACCTCCCCACCACCACCAACATAAAAACCTGAAGGCCCGTCATCGGAACACCATTCTCAAAGTGGGGGGGTTTCGATGCCAGCGACCTGTCATCAACATCTGGCTCGGATGAGCATTCCTCAGAGACTCAGAGACGAGGCCTACCGCAAACTATTCAATAAAATTCCATATTGTGTTCCATCTGTTGTCGTTCAGTTAAGCCTGAACTCGACTGAAGTGAGGTTCTTAGTGAGGCTCACTGTCCTCTTCATTTCTCTCCATCTGAAACACTAGTCTATACGTACTGGAGAGAACGAGAGGAGACTGGACGGATGCCTATCAAGAGACACCCGGTCCAAATGATGGACAGATTAGCAAGAACAGATGGAAGGGTCACAGTCGAACAACTCTACACGGAACACATAAATACATTGTTGAAGTGGAGTTCATTGTCCCTGACAGACACTGTCAATCAAAGTGGGTGCTCCTCGCTCCACTGCTATCACTAGCAGGTCCTTCTTTAACCCACCCCATGGCCCAGTGAAAAAGAGCATTGTTAATGTGCTGAAATCTTCCTGGTGGCTATCAGCACTCTTCTTTGTGACTTTTAACTCTCCAAGGGAGCCAACAGGCTGCATGAGGGAGGTCACACTAAGAATGTGCGACTATGTCATAGGTCTTAGAGTCTGTGCAGCTAAGTCAAGACTGAAAGGGGATCAAGCTCATGCTGCATTTAATACACTGCCCCATGTTGGGACGCTAACAATGCTGCCATCTCCCCCAGTGATCTCATCTGAGACGATTCTAGGGCTGCTGGTTCCTGCTGTAGGGTCAACCCCCTTGGTCATTTTTCTCTTTACCAAAGCGTCTGTTTTATTAGTGACATACATACATACATACATACATACATACATACATACATACATACATACATACATACATACATACATACATACATACATACATACATACATACATACATAATAGGCGGTGTCAGAGGAAAGCCCATAAAATTGTCAGAGACTCCAGTCACCCAAGTTATAGACTGTTTTCTCTGCTACCACACGGCAAGCAGTACCAGAGCGCCAAGTCTAAGACCAAAAGGCTCCTCAACAGCTTCTACTCTTCTAGGGAAGAGAACCTGGGATGGTATACCATAGCAAGGAAGAGAACCTGGGATAATCTACCATAGCAAGGAAGAGAACCTGGGATGGTATACCATAGGAGGGAAGAGAACCTGGGATGGTATACCATAGGAGGGAAGAGAACCTGGGATGGTATACCATAGGAGGGAAGAGAACCTGGGATAATCTACCATAGCAAGGAAGAGAACCTGGGATGGTATACCATAGGAGGGAAGAGAACCTGGGATGGTATACTATAGGAGGGAAGAGAACCTGGGATGGTATACTATAGGAGGGAAGAGAACCTGGGATGGTATACCATAGGAGGAAAGAGAACCTGGGATGGTATACCATAGGAGGGAAGAGAACCTGGGATGGTATACTATAGGAGGGGAAAGAACCTGGGATGGTATACCATAGGAGGGAAAAGAATCTGGGATAATATACCATAGGAGGGAAAAGAACCTGGGATGGTATACCATAGGAGGGGAAAGAACCTGGGATGGTATACCATAGGAGGGAAAAGAACCTGGGATGGTATACCATAGGAGGGAAAAGAACCTGGGATGGTATACCATAGGAGGGGAAAGAACCTGGGATGGTATACCATAGGAGGGAAGAGAACCTGGGATGGTATACCATAGGAGGGGAAAGAACCTGGGATGGTATACCATAGGAGGGAAAAGAACCTGGGATAATATACCATAAGAGGGAAGAGAACCTGGGATGGTATACCATAGGAGGGAAGAGAACCTGGGATGGTATACCATAGGAGGGAAAAGAACCTGGGATGGTATACCATAGGAGGGAAGAGAACCTGGGATGGTATACCATAGGAGGGAAAAGAACCTGGGATGGTATACCATAGGAGGGGAAAGAACCTGGGATGGTATACCATAGGAGGGAAGAGAACCTGGGATGGTATACCATAGGAGGGAAAAGAACCTGGGATGGTATACCATAGGAGGGAAAAGAACCTGGGATGGTATACCATAGGAGGGAAGAGAACCTGGGATGGTATACCATAGGAGGGAAAAGAACCTGGGATGGTATACCATAGGAGGGAAAAGAACCTGGGATGGTATACCATAGGAGGGAAAAGAACCTGGGATGGTATAGTATAAGGAGGGAAAAGAACCTGGGATGGTATACCATAGGAGGGAAGAGAACCTGGGATGGTATAGTATAAGGAGGGGAAAGAACCTGGGATGGTATACCATAGGAGGGGAAAGAACCTGGGATGGTATACCATAGGAGGGAAAAGAACCTGGGATGGTATACCATAGGAGGGAAGAGAACCTGGGATGGTATACCATAGGAGGGAAGAGAACCTGGGATGGTATACTATAAGGAGGGGAAAGAACCTGGGATGGTATACCATAGGAGGGAAAAGAACCTGGGATGGTATACCATAGGAGGGAAGAGAACCTGGGATGGTATACCATAGGAGGGAAGAGAACCTGGGATGGTATACCATAGGAGGGAAAAGAACCTGGGATGGTATACCATAGGAGGGAAGAGAACCTGGGATGGTATACTATAGGAGGGGAAAGAACCTGGGATGGTATACTATAGGAGGGGAAAGAACCTGGGATGGTATACTATAGGAGGGGAAAGAACCTGGGATGGTATACCATAGGAGGGGAAAGAACCTGGGATGGTATACCATAGGAGGGAAAAGAACCTGGGATGGTATACCATAGGAGGGAAGAGAACCTGGGATGGTATACCATAGGAGGGAAAATAAGAGCTCGTCTTTACTGGCTGAGCGCTGGATCAGAGGCACTCTCTTTTTGTGTGTGTGCAGAGAGGGGTGGAGCCGACGGGCTTTGATTCCAAACAGGCTCTCTTTCAGAGACATCCCCGGGCCTGGCTGGGAGATGCTCACATCCCCGGAAAATTCGGGAGGAGAAAAAGTTTATGGAAGCGAGTAGGAGTTTATTCACCAGCGTCTGAGGCCTTTCAGGGCCCTGGGAGTGAGTGTCTATAAGGGGGCAATCAACCATGGGCTGGGAATTATCTCTGTTGCTCTCCTACCTGTGACGGCCCCCTCAAGTCTCACTCAATGAAAGGAAGAACAATGGGCGAGGGGGGACAAACAGTCCAGAGGAGTCTATCATTCTGTATGGTGTTATCTTAGGAACTGAATAAAACTGAAGTTCCCCCTTTCTGCCTCATAGTCAGCACTATTTTCAGGAGCCAGTGGTACTCTTCAGGTCCCTTTCAGAACCTCTCAACAGGTTCACGAGGGCAAGAAGTGCAGTATATTAAAAAAAGGATAATAACTTCACTTGACTGGAGCGAACAACAGTGTGAACTGAGCAGCCAAGCTTGCAAAAACAAAGCCTTTGAGAAACTTTACGCCTTTGCGGCTGACTCGAACAGAAAATTATATTTATCACAAGGGACATATGTGGTGTTACTCTTATTTAATAAATAAACGGATTCATTAAATATAATGAAATATATTTTAAACATGTATATTTGAAATACTCCCTCCCAAAATATTTACCCACATTTAAGTATATTTTTATTATAACATACTGAGTGAAAAAATAAGTTGATTTTTCAAAAGGTGATGAAACCCAAAGAAAATCTAAATCTTTGATGTAATAAAATAAAGTTTATTAAGATTTGTGTCTAAGAGATATATTTCTTTGTCGCCCATGGTGCCGAGTCGTAAAGTGGTGCTTCCTGGCCACCAGTGCTCTACCTCACAGACACACTGGCCCCTGCCTGTGGGAAAGGGGAAACCATGACTTATCTGAACATATGGTTTCCCAATTCAAGTCAAAGTGTCTGAGCCCTGTTGCATCTGGTGCCATTTCAGTTTGTTAAAAATGCCACACAGGGCTGTGACGAAAGGAGTAGAGGCAGAGGAAAATACAGTTATTACACACCCATGGGCTCATTTTTTCAGCTCATTAGCCACTGGCCTCCGTGACCAATTAGGTTTTGTCACCATTGCCGGGTCATTATGCTCTCATTTCTTGAGTAGTTATTCAGCCGTCACTTGAGGGGAAACAAAAGGGGGAAGGAATACCGCATTGAGAAAGGCATAAAAAGGCTGGCATCAATGAAAATTAATAGAAACTCGGAAAAGGGCTTTTTAAAAGTAATGAGTGATAATTTTGTGTCAAAGGGGACAAAGGGTCTTTCCAGGGTTATAAAGATGCTAACTGTGTGAGGATGCTGGGTCTTGTGACTGTCAATGTGGTAGGGAACATACGTCTTTTGACCTTTGCACTTTTGAGTCACTTTAAAATAAGAAATGATTCAATCATTTTCTGGGAATCTTACTTAAGACGAAGACAGGACCTCAGACTTTCATTATGTAGCGACCACCAACGAAATGTCTCCAAAGCCAATATGTTAGTGTTTTTTTTAACCTCCATCAGAGTGGCTTCTGCTTAAAGCAAGTAGCAAGATTGTTAAGATTGTTAAATGTATTGCCTCCACTGTGCAGGTCAGTGGCTGGCCAGTATTCTTCAATGGGGGCCATGGGGAGAGGGAAACACTGATGTCAATCACAGAGCGGTCTGGCACAAAGGGACATAATTGGCGTGGGTCCACCTCATCCCTCCATCTCGCTGAGCTGACGACCCCCAGGGGCCTTCGTGCACGGCTCTGGAACCCTCCCCTCCTCAAGCTGACCACAGACCATTTATCATGGCCCTGGGCAGCATGGGAGCCCCCGCACACACACATTCCTCTCAGGGCCTGCCATGTGAGCACCACACACTCACACAGACCGTGGCAGACACACCATGTAACAACACATTTAAATAGGCACACCATGAAAATGGCTGGGTCAATACGATGACTAATGAAATAGTATTACACAGATAATGGTTTAGCACCGAACAGAACTTCATGCACTGCGAGCAATTCTTTGTGGAGGCAAAAGGAACCCTTGTGGTTGTATAAAGTGTGTAAGGTATGAAAAAGTACTGGTGGTGACATACTACTCAGATGTAGCTATAAGGAGGCCACTAGGGCCGAGATTCATTCTGATCACTGGTAAATTCACGTTTTAGCATGCTTGACATCGAAGGGTAATTTCCGATTGAGCCGACATATGCAGCGTTTACCGTGAATGCGGTCTCCGCGAAGGCGGGGACATTGCCTTTAAAAAGGTGCATAGCCAACAAAGTGCGAACAGATGGAATCCCAGCCTATGATTCTTTTAAATAGATATTCACCAAAAAAAAACAATTTAACACCATTTTCCACTTTTTGGGTACTCGGTGTACCCATATTTTGTTTTGTCATTACTACCATAGTAGGGCTCTCAAACTCCTAACAAACACTACAACCCAAGTTAGAAGTTTATGTCTATGAGTACTTAAGTAAGCAAAATATGTACCTGAAACTGTCTGCGTGGATAGACTACAGATACAGTAACTGGAAAACCGTGGTTCTCCTAAATCTCTATTTGATTTTGTAATATTTTGGGACATGCTCCATCACAAAGTAAAATCTGGACTGAAAAGGGTCACATTTTCTCAACAAGGAACCAGATCCTTCAACTAATCTGACTAAATCTGCACTTTGAGGCGGATTGGTCCCTAATCTCAATATAACATGAGTGAGACCACAAATGAACCGTACTTCTTTGCCTCCTGTTTGTGTTTCTTTACCCACTGAACATCTAACAGGGAGGTAATCATTGTTTTATTGTTTCCGTGTAATTGCTTAGTTATGACATTTCTCAGGAGATAAATCCCTTATTGACTTTCTCATGTTCTTCCTTTGACTGGATCCTTGTATTTCGTGTATTTCGATTTTGATTATTTCTGAATTTTCGATTTTTCATGCAGATGCACATCTTCTGATCTCAGTTGAATATTGTGAACTTGTGGGAATGTGCATGTTCCATGTATTGTTTAGCTGGCTTATGAAGTATAGAATCATCCAGGAAGTTATTTCCTCAAACCTTATAATATTGCTATGCTAGCTGTCGACTGTATCAACTGAATGTAAACAACGCATTTTTGAATTTCAGAACTGCTTTGCAACAGCGCCAGCTACATACGTTGAGCGAGTGAATGGACAGCCAGCCACTAGCATTAAAGCTAGCACAAGACTAATTCCCCATGTCTAAATACAAAGGCAGCAATTATATGCTAATCAGTGGAGCTCAGCAATACCTTTCTCCTCCACTTTCCCTCTCTGTCACGACAAGCTGGTGCACCGGCTCGTGTTTAGTCATGCCTACTTATTAAGCCATTACCTCTCCCTTAGAACACACTGGAAGAAGACTTTCCTCCACTATGAAAACCACTTCCTTTTTTCCCCCTACACATTCAGAGAGGGGGCTCTCAACGTTGGCTCCATTTACATGTGGACTTTATATTGTTCAGAGGATTCAAGAAAATGTATGATAATGAAAGAAATATATATTTCTGATCAGAATTGAATAGTGTGGTTTAAAGCTCCCGCTTCTAGACTATTAGCACTAGATGGGATACAGAATGCGTTTGATATTACATTGTAGGATTATGTTAAACACAGTATGGATATTCTATTTGCGTTATAGTATTGTACTGTGGTGTGATTGTTGAACGTATGTTTGGCTATTTCATGTGTCTTAATGATTATATGCCAAAGTACAGTACTGCTGTAAACCTGTGGTAAGAACCTATGACATTCTTGTGTGAGAAAACCCAATAAAATAGATATCATAAGTAGTGTGGTTTTATTTAAACTATCAATTATTTGGCCTTTTTAAGCTCAATTAACATAGAAAAATACCCTCTTTATTATTCCAAACAATCTTTTGAATGCAACAGTGTGTTAGTGACGTGTCTCGATCTGCTATGACACGCTGTTGAGAAAATATATCACTCGGTAGAGATCTAGGTTGAAGACCAACATCAAAATAGAAGATCACCTTCTGAAAATAAAGTGAACCAAAAAGGTCAAAGCCCCCTTGCCCCAGTAGATTTCCCTAATAGATGCATACATGAAAGATTTCAGCCTATGCCAATGAGCCACCATATTCAACAGAAGAAGCCTAAGACCATTCAAACAAACAGAAAAACAACATGACAGAAACAGCCAAACAACCTGCCGTGCTCCAGTGGAGTCTATTCGCAGAGAGCGAGAGTCTCTTGTCAAAGTGAAAAGTCATTGTTTTAAAATGAACTTCCCTGGGTGAATGATCCCTCCACTCACACACACACGCACACACACACACACACACACACTACTAGCCACATCCAGGACCATGAACTCTTTCTTAATCAAATGTACATTTACTAGTTGCTTGGCCAGAGACATCTGCTCCATGCAATCAGTCAATATTGTGGATGACTTCAAAGCGGCCAGTTCATTATCTGTGTCAGCTTTACAACCAGAAGGTAACGGTCTGAAAGTGAGCAATACAATGTGGGACAATGGCAGGCTCATTAAGCAGTGATTTATCATGAGGGGACGGCCTGTTTAACCTTTGGCCAGCACTAACCTCCTTCCCCTCTCAAAGGCCCTATTGTCAACCCCAGGGGTCTCTGACTGTGTGAAAAGGGACAAGATGATCTAGTTAAAGTCAAATTAATTTCTTTAAGATCACTATAAATGCAAAGCTTTCCCCGGGGAAGACAGCGGTGGTAACATGTGGAGTGTGCAAAGCTTGCCTACTTAGTCGCTTTTATATGGAAACACTTTTACCGTGGTTGCTGACTGTGTCACAGTAACACACTGATTCACTTTTCTCCCTTTTTTTTCTGTTTTTGTAGTTAGGTTTGTTTTGTTTATTTGCTTACTCTGTCGTTTCTATTCAATTCAAATTGAATTTGGTATCATTCAAAATGTCCAAGCACTTTTCTACATGTTCAATTAGGAATAAGTTCTTCATAATTAAGTTGAGTTGTTACGTTGTGAACTCTTACGTTGTGAGTTCCCACAAATATGAGAACTCCAAAAAGAGAATGATATTTGTGTAAATATTTATAATATACACACAAGTATTACAGACACGACCTGTCAGTAAGTTTGCATTTGCTTTCAAATGCTACACAAAGGAGATATTGAACATTGTTCATGTGTGGACTTCTGCACAGCTCAGTGGCTGAATCCATTAGTCAGAGTAAATCTGAGAAGTCAAGAGTGGATAATGTATCGCCCGTGGTTTGTAAACTGTTTTGTTAACAATGCATTGTATAGAAATGAAAAAAGGGTCAGAGCGTTGAAATGTGAACAGTTGGAGGGATGTAAAAAAAAAAAACGCACAGCAGCCTGTTTTTGGATAGTGCCTGACGACGCGCCCCTCCCGTCCGCACCGCCCCATTCTAACAAGGCTCTGCTTAGTCACACCACCTGCCTCCCCCATTCTTCAACCCCAGAGCTGGGCCTGTCAGGGGAGCAGACGGAGCCCTAGGCCAGCCCCTCCTGGGCCAGCCCTCCAGGCCCCCAGGGACAGCACCAGACGGCCCCAGGATAACCAGGGCCACAAATTGAGTGATCAATACAGTTCCAATCCCATGGTCCGCACGCGGCATGGCCTGTTGTGTTGTTCGCTGAGGCAGAAGACATGATGGCTGCCACCAGTCCATGTCTTTTGTTCCAACCTGCTGCCATGTCATTATGGGCCTTTTATCTGCTTATAACCAAACCTTTGTGCTGGTCTGTGTGTGCTTGTGTGTGAGGACGCCTGGGGTAGGGAGGATGCAGGCAGGGGTTAATTAACCTACGTTCGGCACAAGTGACTTCAAGCGCCATCAGCATCAGAATTAAGCTGGTTAGAGTGTTGAAACGATGTCAACAGGCAATCTTTGAATCCCGACAAGGCACAAATGATGCCTTATGTAGCAAACAGTCATGTTAGAAAACACCACTGACTCCATGGCCTTTAGATAGCACAACATAACCCAGATGACAGGATCTCCCACAACAGTTAGAGAAGCTTCTCACAGGTTAGCACATTTGTCTAATTCTGTATCGGATCACTGTTGTGCTGTGTGACAGTAATGGCCAGCTAGCTAGCTATCCCCAGAACAACACTAGAGATTAGAGGTAATGAGAAGCTCGATCCTTCACACTGATCACCCATTAGCCCCTCACACCCCACCCAGACCCAGAGCACACACACACCACCCCCTCCCCTAATTGGCTCTGAAGGCTATCTTACCACTGTCACACACAGGGGAGAATTAGTGGTGACAACTGATCTGATTCCCACTGATCTGATTCCCACCACTTGATTAACACAGCTCTGTTGTGATATTGTGTGTGTGTGTGATATTGTGTGTGTGTGTGTGTGTGATACAATATTGAATTAGTACCACCTGTAATCAGATAATTTTACATGCTGGATAATATTTTTCACACAAGGGAAATGTCAGCCTTAATAGCCTAATAGTAAAACTTAACAGCTTTGACAAGGAAAACTCTAGCCTACATCTTTGAAATATGATGATTTTGAGTTAGAACTTACTGAAATATATTTGTAAAAAAATATTACGAATTGAAACATGTTGTTCCTTTGAATCATTTGAGTTACGCTATGTGATATTTCCACTAGCTTTCACATTCAAATACCACACAATCAAATAGATTCTGCAAGAGGGAGAGCCTTTCGATAATGCCTTTCTTTATATGCTGAATTTGAACCATTTCAATCTTCTTTGAAGTAGATTTTGGCACATTTGATGCAGAGATTTAGAAGCAGAGAATTAATAAAAATAAGAAAGGGGCTTTGGAGGTGTTTATAGATTTCAATTATCTCTCACTTGTAGAGAGCAGCAGAATGTCAGGTCTGATTGGGTCGCCACCTCAAGTATCACTTGAAATGTACACAGCAATTTTTCCCTTTTTCACCACACTACTAGTCCGCCATGCTAAATCTTCAAGGCATTTGCTTTGTAGGGGGATCTGCTTAGCTTGGTGAATATACAGAGGTTCTCAGGGCTAAGGTCTGGTGACAAAAAAGCCCCCTCCCCCCAACACAACACTTACAAAGTAGCAGTGCCAAAAGCGGGAGCAAAATTGCCAAACTAGGCCTGCTGACCGCTGAGCAAACAGACTCAAACTAATAGATCGTCCATCTTCTCCACCCCTCCAATTACCCTGATCCCGTGTAGAGAATATGGCTGCATTGGTTCACACCCAAACTCATTCTGTTAATCCCTTACATACATATCAACCTCACATTCACTAACATTACTCTACTACACTGTTCCACAGCCACCCAGGTAGCGGGAGTGGAGGAATAGAGAACGCTAGCTGTGAAAACCTGCCTTCTTCAGGTTTAAATAAAAGAATGAGGAATATGCAAATGCTGTGGGAGCTTATGGGATTACTAGTTGCTGGACAGTCGTCTTCACCACAGTGATGGTGCACTAATACAGGTGTTAGTAAACTGGCGTTAGGGGCCTGGCTAATGCTGCTCCATTCACTCTGGGATTGTTCCCTCGGCATTGACATTCGTAGCTCTGTTGGCCCCCTGGTAGGGAGCCTGGCTTGGGCTATTGTGGGTCTGCTGTTACCCAAACTGACACTGGGCTCCCACACCAACTGTGGGTCTGTGGACCCAGTTCTAGACACAACTTGTGAGCCGTCTTTGGGCTAAACATGGTTTCCCATTAGTGACCCGTTTGTTTGCTAACAGGACTACCCTGTGAAAGTCTACTTATTGTTCCTGTGGGGAAATCCATGTGTCGTTGCCTAAAGCTGACAGGCATCTGTCTACTTTACCAAAGGACATTTATTCTATTATATGCTATTTCATCAAATTACATCCAGAGCTGGGGAAAAATGTGTCAGTGCACAGTAGTACAACACATGCAATAAAAATGTATCACTTTAGCTGAAAACAAATGCGCTAGACATAGACAATCTTTTCTTTAAATGTTTTGTGTACAACTTGGGGACTTAAAAAGGGCCATTCCACTGATCCTGTAACAATAGAATCATTTACGTGGCTAATGGTGAGAAAACTCAAACAGACTTATTGCCTAAGAGGATTTGAAGAGTTAGTGAGATCCATACCAATTGGAAGATTTATCATATTCTCTGGCCTGGGAAAATCATGGGCTTTGTTTTGTAAGATATTTGAAGGGTTTGTAGGATGTTGCCCAGGGCAATTAATTCATTGTACTTTTCTCTCTGCGTTGGACTACGGCGATCCTATTTATGTGCCTCAAGCTCTACACCGAAGGCTCTTGACTCTGTGTATCGTGCAGCTCTTCATTTGATCACCAACCAGAGACGTCTAACTCTACAGTGATCCCTACAGTGCTGTCGGGTGGACATCACTAGCAACATGCAGACTCAAACACTGGTACAGTTCTTATTTATGAGACCATGTTAGGAAAACAGACATTTATCCTACCTTGTAGCTCAACAAAAAAAAACGCATACAAGCTCAGATCTCAATCTCGTTTTATGCTAAGAGTCCTGAAAATTAGAACCGAGCATGGAAAAAGGGCCTTTCATTACTCAGTCGCCTGGTCCTGGAGGAGTTCAAATGACAAATAGATGAACAGGTTGTTGAGACATGTAGTTCATCTCAAAAGGCAGACTACATTATGAGAGGCTTCAGTGACGGTCAGTGTGCACCACAGCCAGTGTGCACCACAGTCAGTGTGCACAGCAGACAAGGCATCTCAACAGAAGCAGAACTGTTTTTAATTCATTTGTAGCATCAACAGTCTGAACTTGTCCTGCCACTATCCCTCAATTAGATCATTTTTTTGCCCCATCCCATTGGGATGGGGCAAAAGACCATACCATCCATTGGAGAGGAAATGGAGACTCCTACAGTTGCTTTAGACAGAGGAAGCAGCCAGCTGGAGAGGAGCATATTCATTCTACATATTAATTAAGCCAACAACAGTAGTGGTACCTGTTGATTCTCCCTTCAGGATGAGCTATAGACCAATCAGTTTGCTCATAGCATTACTGTACTGTTCTGCTTTGATTCGTATTAATTGCAATTTGTGAAAGTTTACCTTAGCCAAAGCCCCATGTTAGCTAACTCTTACATTTAAAAAAAACTGGTCAAATTTGCAGTTTAACATGTGAAATCGCAATTTTTCATGTTAAATAGCTGATTTCACATGTTGAGCTTAAATTTCACATGTGTAACCATATTTTCACATGTATTACATTTAGAGTTCACATGTTAATACCAGCTTTCCACATGTGAAAAGAAAACATGTTTTCACCTCATGTGAATTGCAGTTGCACATGTGAAAAACATTCTCATGTGAAAATCTGGAATTGCAAGCTCACATTTGAAAATCAATCTCATGTGAAAATCAAATTTGCAGTTTCACATGTAAGAAAACGCCACATGTGAAAATCTCCTTTTCACATATGGAATTGCATTTTCACATGTAAAAACAATCACATGCAAAAATCACATTTGCAGTTTCACATGTAAGAGATCTCCACATTTGAATATCTCAATTTCACATGTGGAATTGCAAGTTCACGTGAAAACCATTCACATGTGAAAATCTATTTTGCAGTTTCACATGTAAGAAACATTCACATGTTTCACATTCACATGTTATCCTGCGATAAACTCAATTACATTTTTGAATAGTTTGACAGCCCTAGTTGACATTAAAATGTGAAAATGCACATGTGAAAGTGTAGTGGACATGAGTCGGTTATGGTTGCTCATGGTCATGTGATGAGGTAGCCCCGCCTACGATATCAAAGTAAGTGTTGGCCCTCTCGGTCGATTGGTCAAGCCGTTGGCTTCTCCCATGGGGCCCTGGGTTCTAATCCCGCCAGTTACGAAAACACACGTGAAATGTCATGTGAAAAATCCATTTGACACTTCACACGTGTCCCAAAACCACGTGTCTGACTCACATGTTTGTTTACATATGAAATGTCACACATACAGTACCAGTCAAAAGTTTGGACACACCTACTCATTCCAGGGTTTTTCTTTCTTTTTTACTATTTTCTACATTGTAGAATAATAGTGAAGACATCAAAAGTATGAAATAACACTTATGGAATCATGTAGTAACCAAAGAAAGTGTTAACAGATCAAAATACATATTATATTTGAGATTCTTCAAAGTAGCCACCCTTTGCCTTGATGAAAGCTGTGACCGTTGGCATTCTCTTGGCATTCTCTCAACCAGCTTCATGCGGTAGTCACCTAGAATGCATTTAAATGAACAGGTGTGCCTTGTTTGAAGTTAATTTGTGGAATTTATTTCCTTCTTAATGCGTTTGAGCCAATCACTTGTGTTGTGACAAGGTAAGGGTGGTATACAGAAGATAGCCCTATTTGGTAAAAGACCAAGTTCATATTATGGAAAGAACAGCTCAAATAAGCAAAGAGAAACAACAGTCCATCATTACTTTAAGACATGAAGGTCAGTCAATCTGGAAAATGTCAAGAACTTTGAAAGTTTCTTCAAGTGCAGTCACAAAAACCATCAAGCGCTATGATGAAACTGGCTCTTATGAGGACCGCCACAGGAAAGGAAGACCCAGAATTGCCTCTGCTGCAGAAGATAAGTTCATTAGAATTAACTGCACTTCAGAAATTGCAGCCCAAATAAATGCTTCACAGAGTTCAAGTAACAGACACATCTCAACATCAACTGTTCAGAGGAGACTGCGTGAATCAGGCCTTCATGGTCGAATCGCTACAAAGAAACCACTACTAAAGGACATCAATAATAAGAAGAGACTTGCTTGGGCCAAGAAACACGAGCAATGGACATTAGACCGGTGGAAATCTGTCCTTTGGTCTGATGAGTCCAGATTTTAGATTTTTGGTTCCAACCGCTGTGTCTTTGTGAGACGCAGAGTAGGTGAACGGATGATCACTGCATGTGTGGTTCCAACTGAGAAGCATGGAGGTGTGATGGGGTGGGGGTGCTTTGACAATGTCAGTGATTTATTTAGAATTCAAAGCACACGTAACCAGCATGGCCATCACAGCATTCTGCAGCAATATACCATCCCATCTGGTTTGCGCTTAGTGGGACTATCATTTGTTTTCAACAGGACAATGACCCAACACACCTCCAGGCTGTGTAAGGGCTATTTGACCAAGAAGGAGAGTGATGGAGTGCTGCATCAGATGACCTGGCCTCCACAATTACCCGACCTCTACCCAAATGAGATTATTTGGGATGAGTTGGACCGCAGAGTGAAGGAAAAGCAGCTAACAAGTGCTCAGCATATGTGGGAACTCCTTCAAGACTGTTGGAAAAGCATTCCAGGTGAAGCTGGTTGAGAGAATGCCATGAGTGTACAAAGATGTCATCAAGACAAAGGATGGCTACTTTGAAGAATCTCAAATATAAAATATATTTTGATTTGTTTAACACTTTTTTGGTTACTACATGATTCCATATGTGTTATTTCATAGTTTTGATGTCTTCAGTATTATTCTATATAAAATATAAAAAATATCCCTCGAATGAGTAGGTGTGTCCAAACTTTTGACTGGCATTGTATGTCCGAAATCCACGTGTCTGTATTTTTTTTTTTTACACGCAACATTTTTCACGTGATTTGTTCACATGTTTTTTTTCCGTTCACGTGTCCGAAAACCACATGCGGTTTTTCATCTTTCTTTTCTTTTCATCTTTCTTTTCTTTGTAAGGGAAGTGTAAAAAAGGAAGAAATGCTTGTATGTGTTTATACTAGTGAGTGCATTTTCTTAATGTGTACAAGTTGGTTTGTCTGTTTATTTCATCAAGTGTTCTTTTTGTATTTAAAATGTTTGATTCTGGAATAAACTAGCGAGTGGATGCTATCTGAATTGTAACATGTTTGTTCTCAGAAAAACAACGGCAGATGAGTTTTAGCTTATTTCTGAATGTGTCTTTGTGGATAACACATTAATGTACGACACCATGCAGATAAAGTCACCATCCACCTGGTCCAGTGATCAATGAATGGCAATGAATCAACATGAGCAACTGACACAAACCCAACAACAGCTTGTTTCCTACTGCTCACTACAATTACTTCCCACTGACAAGAACAATACCACAACATTTCCCTTTCATGAGCATGCAGTTAGAGACTGGCTGGTCAAAAGACCCAGAGCCAAGGCTCAGTACATAGTGTCAGCTTCCTACTGTGTATGGGGTGGCAGGTAGCCAGCCTAGTGGTTAGAGTGTTGGACTAGTAACCGGAAGGTTGCAAGATTGAATCCCTGAGCTGACAAGGTAAAAATCTGTCGTTCTGCCACTGAACAAGGCAGTTAACCCACTGTTCCTAAGTTGTCATTGAAAATAAGAATTTGTTCTTAACTGACTTGCCGAGTTAAATAAATGTTTAAAAAAATGTGGCCAATGGGAGAGCTGAATTCCGACTGTTGCATGGATTCTTACTGTATTTTTTTCTCAGAGTCAATTATCTTCATGTTAGTAGTAGACTAACGGTCTAAGGTAATTAGTGGTCTATCCAATATCAGTATTCACTATTTTTGTTTTATTTTTTATTTTCAACCTAAGTTATTACCACAATCTCATGAAAATGCTGATTATTGTCATTTCAATGTCCAAACACTCAAGCAACAATGTTAAGCGCGCCCTCTGCTGATAGAATCGAGAAAGGCCATTTTGGAAACAGAATACTGAAGTCACGGTTAGAGCTGAAGAGGGTAAGAGTAGCCTAGAAAGAGGGCCCGTGACACAACTTGCACGTTTGGATGTTAACAAGGCGACACTCCATCTTAACTCCTCCTCCAAATGTACTGGATTGGTTGAACAGTGCAGAAGAGAGCCTCCCCTGGCAGTTGTTTTTATTCTCGTTATAACCAGGATGTAGGGGATCTAGTTTCAGGAGTTTCTTTTACGCCTGCTACGTTAGGTTAGGGTTAAAGTTAGGGCTGGATCTAAGGTTTGGGTTGGGTTTGTGGTTGAAGTTAGTGTTTGGGCTGAACTAATCTCTCATGGACAGACTACGTAAACATAGTGCTTTCGGAAAGTATTCAGACCCCTTGAATTTTTCTTATAAAATTTAAAGCCTAAGTCATCAGATCCTTTGCTATGAGACTCGAAATTGAGCTCAGGCGCATCCTGTTTCCATTGATCATCCTTGAGCTGTATCTACAACTTGATTGGAGTTCACTTCTGGTAAATTCGATTGATTGGACAGGATTCGGAAAGGCACACACCTGTCTATATAAGGTCCCACAGTTGACAGTGCATGTCAGAGCAAAAAACAAGCCATGAGGTCGAAGGAATTGTCCGTAGAGGATCGAGACAGGATTATGTCGAGGCACAGATCTGGGCAAGGGTACCAAAAAATTTCTGCAACACTGAAGTTCCCCAAGAACACAGCGACCTCCATCATTCTTAAATTGAAAATGTTTGGACCAAGACTCTTCCTTGAGCTGGCTACTCGGCCAAACTGAGCAATCTGGGGAGAAAGGCCTTGGTTAGGGAGGTGACCAAGAACCAGATAGTCACTCTGACAGAGCTCTATAGTTCCTATGTGGAGATGGGAGAACCTTCCAGAAGGACAAGCATCTCTGCAGCACTCCACCAATCAGGCTTTTATGGTAGAGTGGCCAGACGGAAGCACCTCCTCAGTAAAAGGCACATGACAGCCCGCTTGGAGTTTGCCAAAAGGTACCTAAAGACTCTCAGACCATGAGAAACAAGATTCTCTTGTCTGATGAAAGCAAGATTGAACTCTTTGGCTAAGCATCACGTCTGGAAGAAACCTGGCAACATCCCTACGGTGAAGCATGGGGGTGGCAGAATCATACTGTGGGGATGTTTTTCAGCAGCAGGGACTGGGAGACTAGTCAGGATCGAGGGAAAGATGAACGGAGAAAAGTATAGAGCGATCCTTGATAAAAACCCACTCCAGAGCGTGCAGGACTGCAGACTGGGGCGAAGGTTCACCTTCCAACAGGACAACGACCCTAAGCACACAGCCAAGACTACGCAGGAGTGGCTTCGGGCCAAGTCTCTGAATGTCCATGAGTGGCCCAGACAGAGCCCGGACTTAAACCCGATTGAACATCTCTGTAGAGACCTGAAAATATCTGTGCAGCAACACTCCCCATCCAGCCTGACAGAGCTTGAGAGGATCTGCAGAGAACAATGGGAGAAACTCTCCAAATACAGGTGTGCCAAGCTTGTAGCGTCATACCCATGAAGACTCGATGGTGTAATCGCTGCCAATGGTGCTTTAACAAAGTACTGAGTAAAGGGCCTGAATACTTACGTAAATTTGATATTTCCGTTTTTAAATTTTTTATAAATTAGAGGGAAAAAAATTAAAAATACCTGTATTTGCTTTGTCATTAAGAGATAATGTGTGTAGATTGATAAGGGAATTTAATTGTTTTAGTCAAGGGGTCTGAATACTTTCCGAAGGCACTGTAAATGGTACCGTAGATATGTCATGATACCACCGGATGCGTGAGATAATGAGTAGCATTAGTTCTGGTGCTTTAGACAAATCTGGATTTCGTAGGTTTTAGCATCTTTCAAATTTCAGAAGGGGGGAGGGGGGACCTTTGGCCCATAGACTTGCCCATAACTTGCAAAGAGAGAGGGTGGAGCTCTTTATTAAGGTTCCGATCCTCGTTCTCTCTCTTAACAGGTATGGACCCAGAACTTAATCAAGCATCTGACCAATTACGCAAGACTTTAGTTCTGGGTTAACCGAGATTAGGGTTGAACCGGGACGTGAACATGAAGCTAGGGCTAGGGTTGTGGTTGAGGCTAGGGTTAGGTTTGTGGCGAACATTAGGGTTAGAGTTGAACTGGGATGTTGACATGAAGCTAGGGTTAGGGCTAGGTTCTTAACCCATTCTTATCGACCCTAAACCTAACCTTGGTTTAGTGTACTTTTTATCCTACTTCTCTTTGGACCTGTAAGGTGCTGGAGCTTGGCTCCACCTGGCTCTCCCTTTCACCCAAGGTGCATGATCCCGGCTCCGGGTAACTCCGGCTCAATTTCATCACTGCTTTACAGGCATTCGGTTCTGATGAACATGGGAGATGGCTCGAGGTATTCAGAGAAAGATGCCAGTTGTTATCACATCCAAGTTATGAAAACTGTAAATATTCAAACGTCAATAATAATTCAAGTTATACTGGCCTGTTGGTAAAAACACTTCATACTAACTTCAGCAACACACGTTTTACTTAAACGAATGCAAACGTAACAAAAAGGTCTCAACTCAAAAGCCATGACTGAAATACACTTGGTGGGATACTCCAAAAATGATTTCTCATGAGCTCTCTGACTCTCAGGATTCTCCTGTAACCCCAGTCCCACATAACCATGGACATGAATTCCTGTTTCCATAGACATCCACACACATACCTCATCAACTGGCCTAACGCTTTGCCATTCTGAGAGGCCTTTGTGCACTCAAATCTGGGAAACGTATTGCTGCTAAATGTATTTGAAGTTGAGCAATACCCTGAAAATGCAGTTCTTTTAGACTACCTCCTTGTTGCTCCCTACCCTGTTTTGTTCCTTGGTGAAGGGACACAAGACGTGCCATTGTCACAGCTTCTCCTACTTGTTCTATTCTGTTAACCCCTTTAAGAAGTGTGGAAATTCCAGCACTCCATGATGGGAGCTTTCTTTATGTGGTGCCAACTATTTGCTGCTCATAAAACAATATTTAGGTTGATTCAGTGCATTGTGTGCGTCACCTCACTGAATGGGCCCCATTCATGTGGGGTGAAGGGTGTAGCGTGGGGCTATGCCGAGGTAGCGTGGGTCCCTGTGTTTTGGGGAGGCGCTGTCACTTGTTAGTAGGAGTGGAAGAAAGGAGTCCCGCCAGCGTCCGATGCTTGGGTTAGCATGGAGTTGATTTAACCGCATAATCGGATTGAAACTGAGCCACGGTATTTATGTCAGTTCACATTTCATCAAATGTGGAGTGTGAATTGGAGTCGACAGTACAGAGGGTTAATCCAGAACTAAAGCCAAAATAATTAGGGGCTCCGTTTAATCCACTCGCAATTCTACAAGCTGGGGAGAACATTGAAATGAGAACGTTTTCTGTTCGCAAACATTTAAATGGACCTATCACGTCCCAGATTTTCACCCCTGCAAGGCACATGACAAGGAGTTTTGCTCCATGATTTTAGTGATGAATTTTAAATTAAAAAGAAACACATTCACTAATGACACACCAAACTGCCGAGAAATAAATAGGATAGAGGTTTGTTATTAAATTAAATCAAAATATATTAAACTTTATAAATAAAAAACGTACAGTTTAAAGATGAGTTAAAGATACGACATTTCAATGTGGATAATTGGGTAATATTTGGTTGAGACGTTGATCAGTGAGATTACAACCTATATTCACCCACTCAAAAAGACAGCTAAAGGATGGTTGAATTTCCAATGTGTTATCACTATGCTTTCAACCATCTAAAAACACAACCAAATCCAATGGAAAAACAATGTCTGGTTTTTGGTTCAGTTGTCACCCAAATGTCTATCACTGTGCTTTCAACCATTTAAAACATTGGCATAGTTCAAATGGGAATACAATGTCAGATATTTTATATATTTATACAACAGATTAATGTGATATCACTGTGCTTCATCTAATAGCAGAACCAAAGTGCTGCAGCTGTGGGGGTGCTCATAGTGTGGCATATAGTGGGTGTGAGGCAATGAAGCTGGCAGTGGAGGTGCAACAAGTGAGAGTGGAGAGAAGGGTGTCATATGCTGAGGCAGTGAGGGTGGTCCAGGTCCAGGGAGATACAGGTTCAAGGGAGAGATGGGTAGGAGCATCTAGACCGGGGATTACGGGGCAGGTGGGCGGCGATATGGTATACATAGATAAGAGAAAGTTGGTGACGTTCATAGCAGGAGCTATCAATAGCACTGCTAAAGTAGAGTCTGAAACAGAGAGGATTCAGCTAATAGTGAAAGCTGCTGGGAGACATCTGAGTATGACAGGGTTGACCTGGGAAGAGGTTCGAGATGACCTCAATCAGCAGAGGGTGGAGTCATGTATTACTGGATCTTAGTTATGGTGGTTGTACGACAATGGAATGCTTGAAGCCTGTTGGCTAATGGGAAATAGTTCAAGAAGTTCATTGTGGGTGCCAGCTAAGCCTGATGTGATTTGTATGCAGGATACATGGCACAAACCGACTATGGAGTTTATCATACAGGGATATGTAGTGGTGGGGGGGTGGATGGATGGATGGAAATGGCCAAGTGATGGAAAATCTGCTAGAAATGAAAGATCTGGTGTACCTGAATGTTGGCTGAGGTACCAGGATTGATGTAGCCACAGGGAAAGAGTCTGCCTTGGACCTCACTATGGTATCTAGTGTGATGGCAGGAATCTGTGAGTGGGAGGTAGGCAGGTGGGTGTTTGGAAGGGCAAAGTGGGATCAGTTTTAGGAGCTGAGTGAGCAGGTGATGGCTTGGGTGGATATGAGAGGGGATGTGGATAGTGTGAATAACTAGGTGAGAAAAGAGTTAGAGGGAGCAGCTACTGAGGCTATACCTAAGTAGTTCAGGGAGGAGGAGGAGGAAAGCAGTTCCATGGTGGACGGAGGAGTGTGGAACAATGGTGGGGAGTAGAAACAGGGCATTTAGAGTACTGAAAAGGACACATAACTTCCAACATCTGATTCAGTATAAGCAGGCCCAGGCCCTGGTGAGAAGAAATATCCGTCAGGCAAAGAGGTCATGTTGGCGTCGGTTCTGTGACACCATTGGAAGGGTGACACCTGTGGGAGAAGTGTAGGGGATGATTAAGAGGATGAGTGGGGTTAGAAGGGAGTGGGATTATCCAGTGTTGACGAGTGGGAAGGATGTGGCAGTAACAGATGAGGAGATGAGGAGAAGCGAATAGCTTGTTAAAGTTGTCAGAAGAGGGGCAAAGGTGGAGAGAGAGAACGAGAGAGGAGCATCCTGGAGTGCTGGATATGAGGGAGGATGTAAATTATGCGTTGAATGCACCATTTACCATGGCAGAGGTTAAAAGGGCAATAGGTAAGGCTGGGTTAACTTCACCTGGGAAAGATGAGGTGTGCTATGTTATGTTGGCCCATCTTAGTGATGAGGCACTGGATAAGGTACTGGTGTTGTACAACAGAGTGTAGAGGAGGAGGGGAAACTACCAGGCAGCTGGAAGGAGGCAGTAGTGGTACCAATCTGGAAGCCAGGGAAGGACCCAACAAGGCCAACAAGCTATCGGCCAATAGCTTTAACATCACCTGTATGTAAGATCATGGAACGTATGATTACGGAGAGGCTAACTTACTTCCTGGAGAGCAGAGGTCTAGTATCGCCACATCAGAGTGGTTTCAGGAAGGGGAGGGGAAGTATGGACCCAGTGCTCTGTTTGGAAGCAGAGGTCAGGAAGGCTCAGGTGAACAAGGAGACTGTTGTAGCTGTCTTTTTTGATGTGGAGAAGGCGTATGATATGATGTCGAAGGAGGGGTTGTTAATCAAGCTTGATATTATGGGGGTAGGAGGGAGAATGCACAACTGGATAAAGGACTTCCTGTTTGAAAGGTCAATCCTGGTGAGGGTGGGGAAGTCTCTATCTGGCAGCTACCTGGTGAATAACAGTACTCCACAGGGGAGCGTGATTAGTCCTCTGTTGTTCTCAATCATGATCAATGATGTTTACTCTCAGGTACGGACGGATATTGGGAGGTCGTTATTTGCAGATGATGGGGCCTTATGGAAGAGGGGAAGAAATGTGCCATACGTAGTCAGGAAGGTACAGGAAGCAATTGACGAGGTAGAGCGGTGGGCATTAATGTGGGGATTCGGGTTCTCTGTAGATAACTCACACAGTGTTCTTTACCAGGAGGAAGGTGGA
This sequence comes from Salvelinus namaycush, assembly GCF_016432855.1. Taxonomy (NCBI): domain Eukaryota; kingdom Metazoa; phylum Chordata; class Actinopteri; order Salmoniformes; family Salmonidae; genus Salvelinus; species Salvelinus namaycush. Next base: position 46,446,315 of record NC_052315.1, read on the forward strand.
AGATGAGGTATGCTTGAGGTTATATGGGAGAAACTTGGAGAGGGTGGGGGCCTTCGGGTTCCTTCTGGTATACTTTAACATTACACTGGCCTGGGCAGAACACATTGACTGAGTGGTGGGAAAGTGTAAGAAGACGCTAAATGTGATGCGCTGTCTGACGGGGAAGGAGTGGGGGGCTGGGCGTTCCTCACTGAGGACCATGTATGTTGCATTGATCTGATCTGTAATAGACTGTGGCAGTATAGCGTATGGTTCGGCAGCCCGGACATCATTGGAAAGGCTAGATGTCATACAGGGGCAAGGACTCGGAATATGTAATGGGGTGTTTTAGACCTCCCCAGTGGCTGCACTACAGGTGATGGGGGATATGCCATTGCAGATTATGAGACAGCAGCTGGCAATTAATTATTGGGTCAACCTACAGGGACATGGGGTGTCTCATCCTGAAAAAGGGATTTTACAGGCATGCTGGGAACATGAGCGAAGACAGAACACAAGCTTTGGATGGGTGGGTAATGCCCAGGCGAAGGAGATGGGACTGTATGGAAGGGAGTTTAGTCCAACAGTAGCTATTCCTGTAAATCCATCATGGCTATTCCCACCTCCAATAGTTGATCTAGAAGTGTTGGAGAGACTACAGAAAGATAGGGAGGGTGTTGATCCATCTGATTTGTTTAAGAGACGTCTGGATACTATGTATCAGGATTTTGTGGCCATTTACACAGATGGTTCAAAATATCAAAGGACAGGACGTACTGGGTCAGCATTTGTAGTGCAGGAATGTGGGTTGGAAGTTAGGAAACACATTACAGATAATCTGGCTGTATATACGGTGGAGCTAATGGCCATACTGTTGGCGTTGCAGTGGGTGGAGGAAGTCAAGCAGTAGTTATTTGCTCTGGTTTCATGTGCAGTGTTAATGAGTCTCTCTGGGGCGGCAGGTAGCCTAGTGGTTAGAGTGTTGGTAACCGAAAGGTTGCAAGATCAAATCCCCGAGCTGACAAGGTAAAAATCTGTCGTTTTGCCCCTGAACAAGGCAGTTAACCCACTGGGCTGTCGTTGAAAAGAAGAATTTGTTCTTAACTGACTTGCCTAGTTAAATAAAGATAATAAATAAAAAGTCTCCAGTCCTTCAGCTCACCTAGCAGACAAGATCTGCTTTATGAGGTGCTACAAACCCATGGCAGGATTAGAGAAATGGGTATACAGATAGGATTTACTTGGGTCCCAGCCGATGTGGGGGTGGAGGGGAACGAGGCAGTTGATGTACTAAACAAGCACTTAGTAGTGGGGATGTTGAGGTTGTAGTTTCAATGAGCAAGGCAGAGGCAAAAAGCCTGATATGGACAGTGATGGTGCAGAGATGGCAGGAGCAGTGGAATAGAGATGCTAAGGGCAGGCATTTATTTAAAGTACAGAGGAAAGTCAGGGAGGGCAGGAAGGGACAGAAGAGAGGAGACTATATTTACAAGATTAAGGGTGGGACACAGCCAGTTGAATAAGACCTTAAATGTGATAGGAAAGCATCCAACATGAAAGTGTGATTATTGCCAGGAAACAGACGGTGGAGCATGTATTGCTACAGTATGGGCAGTATCAGAGGGAAAGAGAAAGGCTGAGCTCTATTATGAGGGAGAAGGGGATACAGGAAATCAGTTTAACGAGTATATTGAGTAGAACGTCATTAGTCATTAGAATGTCTCAGATATATATATATTTTTTTTAAACCTCTTAAAATCAAAATCGACAACATCCGGTGAAGTTGGAGCGCACCAAATTCATTTAAAAGCTTAACTTCTTGTTAATCCAACCGCGTTGTCAGATTTCAAAAAGGCTTCACGGCGAAAGCATACTATGCGATTTTCTGAGGACAGCGCCCCACATCAAAATACTTTTTCAACCAGCACCGGCTTCACAAAAATCCCTATTAGTGATCAAATAAATCAATTACCTTTGAATATCTTCCCCTGTTTGCAATCCCAAGGGTCCCAGCTATACAATGAATATTCGTTTTGTTTGATAAAGTCCTTCTTTATATCTTTCTTCTTTTTAAGAGCAACGGGGCTGGCAGGTAGGATTTAGTTTCTCCCTGTCTCTGGCCAACACTCCAGTACAGTAGGTGGCGGTAATGCACCATAATGTTGGAGGCCAAGTGCCGATAAACCCCACCGAAGAAGAAGAAGGTTGCCAGCATAGAACAGAAGGTGTTGCATGCTGAGGCAGTGAAGAGAGTAGAGGACCACAAATACAAATTCCATCTAGACACCGTTGCCCTAGAGCACACACAAAAACTATACATACCTCGGCCTAAACATCAGCGCAACAGGTAACTTCCACAAAACTGTGAACGATCTGAGAGATACCCGCTAATTATCAAAATCCAGAAAAGAGTTGTTAAATTCTACAATCACCTAAAAGGAAGCAATTCCCAAACGTTACATAACAAAGCCATCACCTACAGATAAATAAACCTGGAGAAGAGCCCCCTAAGCAAGCTGGTCCTGGGGCTCTGTTCACAAACAGACCCCCAATGACAGCAACACAATTAGACCCAACCAAATTATGAGAAAACAAAGAGATAATTTCTTGACACATTGGAAAGAATTTACAAAAAACTGAGCAAACTAGAATGCTATTTGGCCCTAAACAGAGAGTACACAGTGGCAGCATACCTGACCACTGTGACTGACCAAAATTAAGGAAATCTTTGACTATGTACAGAATCAGTGAGCAAAGCCTTGCTATAGACCTGGCTCTCAAGAGAAGACAGGCTATGTGCCCACTGCCCACAAAATGAGGTGGAAACTGAGCTGCACTTCCTAACCTCCTGCCAAATATATGACCATATTACAGATACACACATTTCCCTCAGATTACACAGACCCACAAAGAATTTGAAAACAAATCCAATTTTGATAAACTCCCATATCTATTGGGTGAAATACCGGTGTGCAATCACAGCAGCAAGATCTGTGACCTGTTGCCAAAAGAGCAACCAGTGAAAAACAAATACCATTGTAAATACAAACAATATTTATGTTTATTTATTTTCCCTTGCCAATACAACTATTTGCACATCATTACAACACTGTATATAGACATATGACATTTGAAATGTCTTTATTATTTTGGAACTTTTGTAATTGTAATGATTACTGTACATTTGTTTGTTTATTTCACTAAATGTTTATAGATAAATCTATTTCACTTGGTTTGGCAATGTAAACATATGTTTCCCATGCCAATAAATCCCTTAAATTGAAATCGATATGAGTAGAGGATGATGGGTCGATGGTGAGTAGTAGGCCAATACAGAGTGATATGAATTGTGCTTCAGTATGGTTGTCTTAAGCATTCATTGCCATGGTTATCAACTGTACCACAGAAATGTAACTTAAATCACTGAAAATAAATGTTATGCTGGCAGCTGCTGAGAAGTACTTGGGTGTACAATGTTTTGCTTCAGAAGAGTTACAAGGTGTGTTGAACGAACATCCTCCCAGCCCGTCAGCCGGGTGTAGGGTAAAAGTAGTTGAATGGGGTGTTTTTTTTTTGTGAAATTGTTGTATATAGGTGTAGGGTTAGTTGGTAGTGCTAATTATAATTGTTTTCCTTTCCCCCTTCCTATTTTAGTTTTGTATCACAAACTGCAACGTGATTGAGCACACTACCGCAGAGTAAGTGGCGGCATGCACAAACAAAATGTGTGAACGACATGATACCAAAGTAGACGATGACGCGAGGAGTGTGCAATTGAGATCTTCCCAGTGTAAATGTACAAATCTGATGTGGGTCATATGTAAAATTGAGTGTGGAAAGATTGGATGTGGAGAAAACAAATGAATTGGGTTTTAGTGTAGCTGTGTAAACAAAGCGACATCAATAATCTTAATTTTGCGCGCGGCTCTTGACGCGCCCCCAACCTGTCACAAGGAGCCAAACGTGGTCTAGCCAACATAATGCAAGAATAGTCTACCTGAATGAGCTTTTAGTTCCAAAATATAACATTGCTTAAAATGTTTCCTTTTCCATGGTTTTATCACCCCTTGATCATAATTTCCAGTTCTGTCTTTCCTTATTTAAGAACATTAATACATTTAATGAAACATATTTGAATTGATCAATTCATTGAGTTAGCATTAGGCTTAGTTTGATAGCCACCGGTGATCTGCGTTAAAATGGTTCTTGCTATCCGGAATCTTTGGGACAACCCTACCCAATTTAAATTTACATTTAAAATGGTTAGGTTAGGACATTGCGAAGTTTGCGGGTCACTATTTTCTTTCGTCATCATTCTGCGACATCTCTACTAGCGCTATAAAAACCACAACATAAACTCCCAAACAAATGAAACGTTGCTGATTGCATGTGGATTGTAAAATATCGATGTTGACACGTAGCCATACCAGGTAAGCGGAACCTATATCACCAAATGTAGACCGATGATCTTATGTGGGCTTGGGCTTTGAAAAAAGTGCGTGTTTTCCTCTGTTAGCTAACGTTAGCATCCGAACCTGAGAAATACATTGTGACGTTCGTTAGCTAGTTAGTCATATGTTTATGTAGCTATGTGCCACGAAGAGTAAAATGCCAAAGAGAAATTGCAACAAATATAGGCAAGCCTTTCGTGTGACTAACTAACAGTTACAGCTTTTCATGTCAAGGCAAGCTAACTTAGCTGGCTAGCTCGCTAAGTTGATTACATAACATTTCTGATATCACTAGTATCGTATTCGTAACAGCGTGTAACGTTGGTTAGCGTTCAAATTGATGTGATTCTTCTGGGAACTTCGACATTATCGTAAGCTAACGTTTGCTGGATAAACATATCAATTCCGTGATAGGTAACAGTCTTGACTAGCCACATAATTAACTAAAGGAGCCTAAAGTACTGTAACGACCCTGGGTTTATAACCGCGGATATCGACTGTACCGCAAACAGTCGACAGTCCAACGACCTTATGTATGTTTTATAGTGCAATTGGCTCTGGAAGCAAATAAACAGCCAAATACGCAATCTAAACGGGAATTGATTCTCAATTGGCGGTACGATTCTAGAAACAAATCTCTCGACTTTCAGTTCACAAATGCAAAATGCACACGTTACTGTACACTTTTTTTTAACACAATTGCAGCCGACAGTATTTTTCAATGACCACGTTTACATGCACACCAATATCCCCGTTATTATTCGGGATACTCTTTTGTCATAACTTGTTTTGTCATAACTTGTTGCCCCAGAAGACTAAATAAAGTAGTGCCCACCATAATGTCTTACATCTAGAATGAATGCATTAGTAATCTAGTTTTTGTTTTAGGGACGGGGAGAAAACGCAATACAGAAAGATTGGTCCTGTGCAAAATGTTAGTCATCAGTTTGAAAGGTTTTAAGGAAATGAAAAGAGAACGACACACAAGAAGACTTCAGTGTGTCTTGGGTGCATATTTTATGTGGTTGAAATACTGTCTGGTTCCATAAGTGTAAAAGATGACACATACAGACATTCACATTTTCTCAAGAGATGCTGAAATAATAAATAACTTCTCCTGTGTCCATATTTAAATTACTATTCGATTTAACCCATATGAACTTAAATTAGGAATATTCTGTTTATTCATGAATACTGGGATACTAATGAGCGGGATATCAAAGGTGCATGTACATAGATTATCCCGAATAAGACCTTAAGTGGGATATGAGCTACTAGCTGGAATCTTGTGCACATGTAAACGTTGTCAGTGATAACACGTTTGTGGTGTATACAGGTGTTCGGAGACGCATATAGCTAATTAGCACAGGTAGTCCACTCTGTAGGCGGCACCAATCTCACAGAAAATGTCGCGTTTACAACATCTTCCTTTGCTTAAGGAATTCTAACTTTCCTTACGGCAGCAAGTACAGGATGACTGAATTAAGTGACATCTAAACTTTCGATTGTATCAATGTAAATAGTCGGTTAGAAAATACATTCCACGAGAGAGGAGCACTGAGAAGGAGCACTAGTATTGACAAAGGGAGCAAGCATGGAGAGGCTCGAGATAGCCCAATTTACAAGCCTGGCTAAGGAAGAAGTTGAATTTTGGAGAAATGCCATCAGTGCATGCTCCTCTAGCAATACAGTCAGGTTCGGCTCCATGATGACATGCCGGAGGGGGCTTTTTAAATCCATGGGGGGGGGGCACAACTTGTATTGCTTTAGAACCTAAATAAATCCACATGAGGACTGGTGGCCCAAGAGCGCTTAAAACAGCACACGCCGTAACATCGATTCAGTACCATGGGCAGAAGGCTACCGCGCAATGACCTCACACTCAACGTCAACGAAACAAAGGAGATGATCGTGGACTTTAGGAAACCGCAGAGGGAGCACCCCCCCATCCACATCGACAGGACAGTAGTGGAGAAGGTGGAAGGTTTTAAGGCCCTCGGCGTTCACATCATGGACAAACTGAAATGGTCCACCCACACAGACGGTGTGGTGAATTAGGTTCAACAGCACATCTTCAACCTCAGGAGGCTGAAGAAATTTTGCGTGTCACCAAAAACACTCAAACTTTTACAGATGCACAATCGAGAGCATCCGGTCGGGCCGTATCGCCGCCTGGTACGGCAAATGCTCCGCCCACAACCGTAAGGCTCTCCAGAGGGTAGTGAGGTCTGCACAATGCATCACCGGGGGCAAACTACCTGCCCTCCAGGACACCTACAGCACCCGATGTCACAGGAAGGCCAAAAAGATCATCAAGGACAACAACCACCCGAGCCACTGCCTGTTCACCCCGCTGTCATCCAGAAGGCGAGGTCAGTACAAGTGCATCAAAGCTGGGACCGAGAGACTGAAAAACAGCTTCTATCTCAAGGCCATCAGACTGTTAAACAGCCATCACTAACATTGAGTGGCTGCTGCCAACATACTGACTCAAATCTCTATCCACTTTAATAATTAAAAAAGGGACGTAATGTATCACTAGTCACTTTAAACAATGTCACTTTATATAATGTTTACATACATACCCTACATTACTCATCTCATATGTATATACTGTACTCTATACCATCTACTGCATCTTGCCTATGCCGTTCAGCCATCGCTCATTCTTATATTTATGTACCTATTCTTATTCATTCCTTTACACATGTGTGTAAAAGGTAGTTGTTGTGAAATTGTTAGATATTACTGCACGGTCGGAACTAGAAGCACAAGCATTTCACTACTCGCATTAACATCTACTAACCATGTGTATGTGACAAATAACATTTGATTTGAAAGGGTGCTCTACCAATTTCAAACCCACTGAAGTGGACAGCCAGGAGAATCTGAGAACTGCGCCAGGGCTCACCTCAGCACAACCAGTAGGCTACATTGGTCATTGTCCCTATACCCATAAAATAACACAAAGCTGTATATCGATCAATAGCAATTAGACCCGCAAAAGCAAGCTATGACATTAAGAATCACAGATAAATATAACATTAATTGAAGTAAAAAGGACTGAAGTAACACTACATTACAAAAAAAAATCTGCCAAAGAACTAGGCTTACATGAGGGAAAACCAATTTAATTAATAATTCTGGCACGGCGGCCAGGGCCATAAAGGTTGTAACTTACCATTTAGAAGAGTTGCAGCCTCCTCGATGTGTTGAACCTCAGTTTCTTATTCCATTCCCCTTCCTTTACTTGTCAGGTCCCTCCAATCCAAGCTGGGCTTTTCGTTGATGTAGTATGCTGTGTCTGTGTTTACTTAATATGTTCTTTAGGGTGGAGATGGAATTTTTGCACATCGCTGTAGATGCCCCAAATGTTAATCCATGTTTCAGTGCCAACAGCACAGTCGGCCTTGCTGACAAAGGCCCGCTGTATCTTTGAATAACACTGAGTGTGGTCCATTTGTTGTTTGCTGGCTGTGTTTGCAATTTTACTTTGCAAGAACGTGCGCGCCACAATAAACTCTAATTTGCTTGGAGCTGGTGTTCTCATGCCTCGCAAAGCTTTTCGAATTCAGCATCACATCAAAGTTTTTCAACGCACCCATAGGTACTGCAGACAAGTTTGATACCCGGGTGCAGATCAGTATCTTCAGACTGCAGGAACTTGTTAGGTGGGTCGAGAAGCCCCTGGATTTTGAGTCTTATAAATGTAAAGCTTGGCTCTGCCAGTGCTTTCAATAAGCCTGTGACCTCAAGTGTCACATCTGTGCCAATTGCGTGAGTAGATTCGATTTCACTGAGTATCTCTGACGTCACTTGATTTCATAGTGACTGACACCGTGGCGAGGTGGCCAGTTCCCCTCTGATCAATACGTTTTTTCCCCCCCAGTGTACTGTGCAGCCACTGTGGCTTTCCTGAATAAATTGCTCAGGCAGCTACACACATTGAAAAGTCCTATATCGCCTCCGACGGCATAGTGTGTACCACAACCAAATGCAGACCTTGAAACAGGTGCTACAAATGACTGCTTTCTCCCACTGAAAATGCGACTCGGTTAAGTGTTAAGACAAACCTGTGCTGGCTCCTCATCACCGAGGTCGTCAGGTGCTAGTGGCTGGGGTAACGGCGGTGCAGGTGCTTGTTGTAATGTTGCCCTCTTGCTGCTGGCGCCTGGCCCTGGCTCTTCTCGATCTTGGTCAGAAGGCAGTGGTGGGAGATGGGTGGGTATTACATTTTGCTGATCGGCTCGTCAACCTCAGTGGCCGGGCTAGCAAGTTGCTCGGCATCTGTCTCTACATGGTGGTCCGCAATTAAAATGCTCTTGGCGGTGCCCAGTCATTTTCGGATATCCATGCTGATCAAAGCTTACCCAACTAGCTATAATTATTCAGTGCGCCACTACCAAAACTTAGTGAAGCTAGCTGTAGCTGTCTGCAAAATAAAGTAACTTTGACCCCGCCCTGGGATCCAAATTTTATCTTGGGGGGGGCTTTTCTATACCGTAGAGCTGGCCCTGAATATTACAGATGAAAGGCTTGGTAAGAGCGCGGTGAATGGCTAGACGTGGTTATGGACAGTGATGGAGTAGAGCCGAGTGCAGAGGGACTATGTGTGTTGAGGAAGAATGGCGCCAAGTACAAACCGCACTCTGTCAGCGTAGAAATTTAACCTGACGAGAGTGAGGATGAATTATCTGCGGTTGCCTCCCTGTTCATGCAAAGGATGAATCTGGCCCAGTGGGAGTGACATTTTTGGAGAATGTGGATCCTTGCCTTTTGGCGGACCCATAGATAGTATCAGGCTGGGTAGAAAAGAAGTTGGGTACTGTTAAATCGGTGAAGGTAGCTCGACATGGTCTTGTGGTGGTTTTCTGTGTTTTCTGCCCAGAGGGAGCGGTGTTTTGTCAGGAGCCTTGCGACAAGACCTGCGACAAGACCTGTGACTTGTTTTTTGTGATTACTGGGGTGGCGGTGTGTTGAGGTGGAACAACTGAAATTGAACATTCCCTGTGTCTTTTATGCCCGCCGTTTGTTGCGACGCAGACCCGGTGGCAAGCGGGGTGAAACTGAAAAACGGTCAATTGTGGGGGTGTCCATGTTGCTGGGGATTAGAAGTGCACGGTGTGAGAGAGGGTTTAAGCTTGCCACGATCAGAAGGTGTTGTATGCTGAGGATGATCGGTCAAGGTGCGTAGTAGGCCTAGGCCAACACAGCTAATCCGTCTATTTTCCGTAAACAAGCGCTGTAACCCTAGATAGGTGCGTATCAATTCAACCTTTAGTTTTATTATTTCTCACTGATATGAAAGATGGTCCATATGCTTCCAAAACCGTAGCGCAAGCGCTGTTAATGTTCAGACCGAGCGTCGGTCCAATTACTCTTATGTGTAATGGAACTGAGAGTGACGATGAAGGGCTAAGTCCTAGCTAGCCAGGTATATTTGGCTATTTTGTGAAACACTACCTGCCTCAATTTATCTGGGTCCAATCCATTACAAATGTTCACAAATGGGCCTCCCGAGTGGCGCTGCATCGCAGTATTGCGGTGTCACTACAGCCTGGGGTTCGATCCAAGGCTGTGTCATTACCAGCCGTGACCGGGAGTCCCATAGGGCGGCGCGCAATTGGCCCAGAGTCGTCCGGGTTAGGAGATGGTTTGGCCAGGGGGGCTTTACTTGGCTCTAGTGGTTCCTTGTGGTGGGTCGGGCGCCTGCAGGCTGACTTCGGTCGTGTTTCCTCCGACACATTGGTGCGGCTGGCTTCCAGGTTAAGCGAGCGGGTGTTCAGAAGCGTTTTGGTGGGTCATGTTTCGGAGGACGCATGAATCGACCTTCGCCTCTCCCGAGCCTGTGGGGATTTGCCGCGATGAGGCAAGATCGTAATCATGAAATTGGGGGGGGGGGATTTGATATCTAAATAATACCCTTTGGCTGGTAGAAGTCTGAAAACACTCAGATAGTAGGCTACAAAGCTGGGATAACAGTCCTTCACTGAGTTCCCTCTCAAGCAGCGCTTCCCAAACTAGGGGTTGTGACCCCATGTGGGGTTGCTTGATTTGAAAATGGAGTTGCGAGAAACTAAGTGTGGTTGTAATAAACAGAGTGGTTTCTGTTTTCTTCCTACAAATGTGGCGCTGCCTTTTGAAACGGTTTAAGGTACAAAAGATTATAACCCCGTCACTGAAAGATAAGACTCTGTTTCCCTCTACAATGCCCACAAGCCACATTAGAACAGACTGGACAAGACCAGGCTCTAAATCAGACTGGGGGGGAATAACATAATCAATAGTCATCTTTTCTACACAGAAGACCATACAAAATGATTACCTGATGCTCTTCTGAATTTAACAATACCTTTCTGATGCAGTTCTGTCACGTCAAACCATACTTTTTTCAGATTGAAATACTATCAAAAGTACTGTCAGACTGATTTGTAATAGACTGTCACAGCCCCAATTTGAGAGAGAAAAAAAAAAAGGTAAACATTGGCGATTGATTGCATCACTTTCTTTAACATGGTGGGGTCAATAACTTTTTTAAATATCAAAATGGGGTCGTGGGCCAGAAGTTTGGGAACCCTTGCTCTAAAGACCGTAGGTAAATGACTTGGTGACTTTGCTTTTGTTTCCCTCGGTCAGGCCACCCTGCGCTGAATGAGGCACGGTCTTTTCATAGTGCTGTTCTTTGAGCGCGGTTGGGATGGGCCAGCAGATCTCAGGCCAGGCGGTGATGACCCGTCTACCTGAGAAGCTGGTGAAACATGCTGGGCTGGTACGCGACAGCGGCTACCTCAACTACGAGGAGTTCCTGGCCAGGGTGGCAGAGCTCAATGACGTGTAAGGCCGGCCATGCTGTGACTGTCAATGTAGTCCTTGTTTGCTTTGTACTTAGTCATTAGACAAAGAGATGATGATAATATCCAGCTCTACAAAGAGAATAGTAGTATTTCCCTTTTCATTTACAGATGGGAAGCAAATTCCCCTATGTAACATCCAGCTCCTCCGCTGGCACTTCTTGAACATTATCCACATATAACACTAGTTATTAACTGACCTAATCCAGGTTATGAACCTTAATCAAGAGTTTAGAGCACTGTCTCCCTGCTAGGATTTAACCTAGTCCTTCCCCAATCAGTAGGCCTTGCTGGTGTGAATGTGGCTTTCATAGGCAGTGAGTGATAGAAACTGAGGATGGTTAGGTGACAGTTTTAAGTTGTCATTGGATCATTTGTCAAGTAACAATGTTTCTCCATGACTGTCAACTGGACAGGACGGCTAAGCTAGCAGCTGGACAGCAAAAACACCTGATCTTTGAAGTCCAGACTGGCTCGGACGCCTCTGCTCTGTGGAAAGTGGCTGTGAGGATAGTTTGTACCAAGGTGAGAAAGGGACAAACTAAAGTTGGTCTCTGGTGGAGACATGTCATTGTGAATCAGTCTCCACTCTCACTATATTTATTTTAGGGGAAATGTGTGTTTTTGGAACAGTAATGATGTGTGTGTTACTGTGTCTGTGTTCATGGCATGTGTGTTTTTGAGACTGAAACATGGTTGTGTTATTGCGCTGTGCTCTGGCAGATCAACAAAGTGAATGGGATGGTGGAGGCGTCTCGCATCATGAACCTGTATCAGTTCATCCAACTGTACCGTGACATCACCAGTCAGGCCGTAGATGTGCTGTCAGCAGAGGGCGCCAGCCTCCCGTCTGGAACCCTCTCGTCAGGGGACTCCTGCCAGGCCAGCATGTGGATGGGCAGGTTAGTAGTTCAGTGTGTGTGTTTATTTCATGTGTCTGTGGGAAGTCTTGCATTGCCATCCTTCCAAGTCTTGTTCCTTAATGTGAGGAAGTCTGGAAGTTGAGGCAAGTCTGTGACTGGCTGCCATTGTGTGTATCCCCATACAGGGTGAAGCAGTTGACTGATGAGGAGGAGTGCTGTATCTGCATGGATGGGAAATCTGACCTCATTCTGCCCTGTGCTCACAGCTTCTGTCAAAAGTGCATTGACAAGTGGTAAGAGACGCAGACGCTTTCCACAGTAGTCCCACTGATAAATCTGTCACAACGTCTGTTGTCATTGAGCATGTTAGATTAAAACGCCTAGATTTCTTTGCAATCGTTCATATAATTAGGACAAGTAAACACCTTAATCGGAGTTCCAGCTGCTCATACTGCTCCTGCAAGCATGTGCTTGCAGGAGCAGTATGAGCCTTATGCGCGAGTGAAGTGAGCGTGTAAAACCTAAAAGTGTGAATATTGGAAATAGTTTTCATAAACAAACTTTCTGTCTGAACTTGGGTACCATGGCAGTCAGCTTTGATGCTACTTCCTATGCGTAAGATTTTGAGTTTAAGGCGCAAGACAAAAGGGTAATTGTTTTTACTGTACATTTTGTTATAAACCTCTTCCTCTTGACACTTTGTGGATAAGATGCCTTCCAGGATAAATGTTTTAGTTGGGATCGTGTGCGGTCTAATATTCAACACTTCTCTGAATCCTGATCGCCAACATCCATTGTAATTTTTACACAGGACCTATAACTCCTCGTAAGCTGTTTCATACGAACCTTTTGAATGATGCTTCCTGTACATTGTTCCCTCTTAATGAACCTGTTAGCTTTTATACACGTGGCTTGGGAATGCCCTATCTATTTTCTGGGATGAAGTAGCATCGAACCTGTCCACTCTGGCCTAATCATAAGAAGATGATTGCAGTACAATGGAAGCTTCCACACTCACCCTATCCGTCAATGGCTCCTCACTTTTTTGAATATCATTTATATGGAGCTGTCTACCACTCACTTTCATGGAGCTAAAGACATTCTGAACCAGGGTTTGGAACCTGTTCAGGGAATAGATCTGAGTAACGGATAAAAGATGCCCAGCGCTTGAAGCAAACCCTCCTCCACCCTTTCTCACTATTCCCCACCTGCAAAATGTCAGTCGCATCGTGCACCCTACACTTGTCTGTCCAATGCATGTAAATAACTTGCCCGCTCCATAGCAAGCTGCTCTATCCGCACTGAATGGTGAAGTATTTTAACGTCGCGCTAAATATAAACAAAAAATGTAATGATTTCAGAGGTTTAAAAAGGTACAATATAAACAATTACTTTTTTTTATAAACCATTACAATATTTTTAAAATTAATCATTAGATTGTGTTAATTATGGCAGAATAATTGACTTCCACATTTTTAGTATTAGTTTTTTCAAAATGAATGATGAGAAAAGAATTGTCCAGCCCATTGGGTATCACACTACATCCCCATATGTCTTGAAATACGCAGACAGGTGGATTAAAAGTACGTTTTTATATTTTAATACTTCTGACAGACTACTTTCTATCTCCGCCCATAACTTCTAAACGTTATAGCATTCCCAGAAAGCATAGATTATTGAGTCATTATTAGTTGTACACTTGAGACATGACTCTGATGTTGTGCTGTGGAATTTGTGAATTTTGTCTCTTGTACAAGCAATTCTATACATTAGTTTTTACTGGATTAAGCAAAATGTTAACTGTAATTTCATTAGTTTTTGGTGGGGTAATTGGTATTACCAAAAATATATACAAAACTTTGGCAGCTATGCCATTCTAAAGGGGTTTATTATACCTGTGAGATTTATGGGAATATTATTCCATTTAATTACATCTGCTTTCATATTAAGGACTAACGGAATAAAGTTATCTTTTATATATTTGTTTAACTTATTAAGCATCCTAAATCTTACATTTTGTGGTCCACTTAAAGGATTGCTGTGTTTCTCTTTGTCCTATTGACATTTATTTAATATTTTTCCACAAATTTTATAACCTGAGATTTGAGTCTTCTGAAAATATTTTAAGCAAAGGTGGCATTGAGTTTTCAATATTGGTCAGGTATATCAGGAGATCATCGGCAAATAAGTTTAGTTTAAATGAATGTTTACCAATGCTGATACCTGTTACATTTGAGTCCTGTCTAGTTCTTTCTGCAAGCTGTTCAATTGCTAGTGCAAACAGGAGGGGGGGGGGGGGAAGAGGGGACATCCCTGTCTTGTGCCCCTTTCTAAAGCAATTTAATCAGATAATGTATTTATGTATATTTTTGCTTTAGGATATTTATACAATAAGTTTATTAAATGTATTGTTTCAGCTCGAAATTTGAAAGCTTCCAAAGTTTTGAATAGGAACGGCCATTCAAGACACTCAACAGCCATTATTATAGCCATTGAATTCTTTGTGCAAATATACTGTGTTATAGGGAAATAATGCCCGCTCTAAAATGCCCTTCAAGCCAATCAGAAACGAGTATTCAACAATGCCATGGTATAAAAAAATATATAAACTGGGTGGTTCATGCCCTGAATGCTGATTTGGCTGACAGCTGTGGTATATCAGATCTTATACCATGGGTATGACACAACCTATATTTTTACTGCCTAATTACATTGGTAACCAGTTTATAATAGCTGTATGGCACCTTGGGGGTTTAGGGTATATGGCCAATAAACCACTGCTAAGGGCTGTATACAGGCACTCCACGTTGCATCTTGCATAAGAACAGCCCTTAGCCGTGGTATATTGGCCATATAGCATACCCCCTCGAGCCGTATTGTTTAAATAACCAACTCATCGCAGCTCTGCCACAAATGGAAGAAGCAATTACTTGACAGAGAAAGGAATGAATTTGTTTGTCTGCCACCAATTAGAAAGTACAGTATCAATGGCATAAAATGACCAATATAAATTGTAAAATGTATCAGTTTCACTTACGGTTAAGAGGTTTGACAACTATGCTTCATAAAATTCAAGATTAGTTGAACACATTTTCCAAGTCCCAATACCATGACATCGGTTTTATGAACTGATATACAGATCTTAGATTTAAGCTGTTATATCAAATTCTCACTACAAAAGAAAGCTCAGTATATGGGGCATTGAACAGTCAGACCGGTGCAGGCTGCCACAAGGAAACCGAATCAATAGAGCATCTCTTTTGGTACTGTCCATCTGTGGCTTGTTTTTGGAGCATTTTCAGGGAGGTTCAATTCCCTAGTGAGGCACCATGGTAGATTGGAGGTATGTATTGCAAGAGGAAATGGTACAATGGTGATTTACTGGGAGAGATGGGTTGGAATAGATACATACACACTTGCACATTTATAAAGGTTTGAGATCCTCCAATCAGGGGTGAGTGTGGGGATGTGATTGTATGTTTTATGTATGTTTTTTTGTTTTACGCTGTGGGCGGTGTGTTTCTGGTGGTTATGGGCATCGGGTGGGGCTCGCTTCCATGCTCGCCTGGGCATCGGGTGGGGCTTGGTTCTTCCCACCCTTAGAAAATCCCTTTGGGACAGGGGCTTTGCACTGCTGGCATCTCGGGGCGGGTGGGGGGAAAGCGTATCCACTGCCCAGAGAACCCACTGATGGGCGCAGCCATTTGTATTGTTTTAATAAAATGGTAGATTTGATAACACATTTATTTAGATTTTCTGCATTCACTAAAGTCCCTTCAGGTAGCCTAATTTAGGCCTGATGTCCATTTTTAAACAGGATTATTAGGGGAATTGTTCTTCTTGCAAAGCATATAGACCTTTTAATCAAACTACATTAATCAGTGTCCATGTAAATGTACCCAATTAAATGATTTGGTTTGTTTTCATAGGAGTGGGCAGAGCAGGAATTGTCCGATATGCCGCTTGCAAGTGACCGCTGCCAATGAGTCGTGGGTGATGCCTGATGCCCCTACAGAGGACGACGTAGCTGGCTATATCCTCAACCTGGCTGACGAGGCAGGCCATCCGCACATACCTTAAGCTACTCAACACTAAGACACTTTGATTAACCACTGACAACCAAACTGACATCAAGAATAGTTCGGGGAAGGGTCTGGAGTTTTTTGCCAGGAAAAACACCGTGCCCTGGTTTTGGGGGGTATGTAGAGAAGATGGGTTGCTTTATAGGAATTTGCCTGTTGTGATTATTTCTTATGTTCTTTTTTACTTTTCCATATTATTTCAAGATTACTTTTACATGATTGCTCTTAAACTTGTGTGTGTATATAAGAAGGTTGTGTGTGTGTATACAGTGCCTTCGAAAGGTATTCAGCCCCCTTGACTTTTCCCACATTTGTTACGTTACAGCCTTATTCTAAAATTGATTATATATTTTTTTTAAGTCCTCAGCAATCTGTACACAATACTCCATAATGAAAACAGGTTTAGAAATTTGAGGTGCATATTTTTCTTTTTTTTAACTGAAATATCAAATTTACGTAAGTATTCAGAACCTTTGCTATGAGACTTGAAATTGAGCACAGGTGCATCTTGTTTCCATTGATCATCCTTAATGTTTCTACAACTTGATTGGAGTCCACCTGTGATAGATTCGATTGATTGGACATTATTTGGAAAGGCACACATCGGTCTATATGCATGTCAGAGCAAAAACCAAGCCATGAGGTCAAAGGAATTGTCTGTAGAACTCTGAGACAGGATTGTGTCGAGGCACAGATCTGGGGAAGGGTACCAAAAAAATGTCTGCAGCATTGAAGGTCCCCAAGAACACAGTGGCCTCCATCATTCTTAAATGGAAGACGTTTTGAACCACCAAAACTCCTCATAGAGCTGGCCAAACTGAACAATCGCGGGAGAATGGCCTTGGTCAGGGAGGTGACCAAGAACTCGATGGTCACTGACAGTGTCCTAGAGTTCCTCTGTGGAGATTGTTGTCCTTCTGGAAGGTTCTCCCATCTCTGCAGCACTCCACCAATCAGGCCTTTATGGTAGAGTGGCCAGATGAAGCCACTACTCAGTAAAAGTCACATGACAGCCCACTTGGAGTTTGCCAACTGACACCTAAAGGACTCCAGACCATGAAAAACAAGATTCTCTGGTCTGATGAAACCAAGATTGAACTCTTCGGCCTGAATGCTAATCGTCACGTCTGGAGGAAAGCTGGCACCATCCTTATGGTGGTGGCAGCATCATGCTGTGGGGATGTTTTTCAGAGGCAGGGACTAGGAAACTAGAACGGATCGAGGGAAAGATGAACGGAGCAAAATGTAAAGATCCATATGAAAACCTGCTCCAGAGCGCTCAGGACCTCAGACTGGAGAGAAGGTTCACCTTCCAACAGGACAATGACCCTAAACGCACAGCAAGACAGTGGCTTCGGGACAAGTCCCAATGTCCTTGAGTGGCCCAGCCAGAGCCTGGACGAACCCGATTGGACATCTCTGGCGAGAGCTGAAAAGAGCTGTGCAGCAATGCTCCCCATCCAACCTGAAAGAGCTTGAGAGGCTCTGCAGAGAAGAATGGGAGAAACTCCCCAAATACAGGTGTGCCTAGCTTGTAGCTTCATACCCAATAAGACTCAGGGCTGTAATTGCTGCCAAAGGTGCTTCAACAAAGTACTGAGTAAAGGGTCTGACAACTTATGTAAATGTGACATTTCATTATTTTTAGGAATTAACAAAAATGTCAGCTGTTTTTCTTTGTCGTTATGGGGTATGATATGGAAAGGCACACGGTCGGGACAATTTAATCAGTTTTAGAATAAAGCTGTAACCTAACAATGTGAAATGTCTGAGTACTTTCTGAAGGCACTGTATATACAGTACCACTCAAGTTTGGACACACCTATTCATTCAAGGGTTTTCCTTTGTTTTTACATTGTAGAATAATGGTGAAGAGATCAACTATATGACATAACACATATGGAATCATGTAGTAACCAAAACGTGTTAAACAAATCAAAATAGACACATGCGCACACATGTCTCCACAATAATATATAAACCAATCACACTGTTTCCGTTTGGTTATACCTACTCGTATAATTGCACTTTGAATAGTAGTAGATGTTTTTATAGGCACCTCTAACTGCTGTGGAAATGTCCATAAATCACTAATCACAACTTCTATACTTTTTAAAATCCTATAACACACTCAATGTGAATGGTTTGCTATTTGATGAAATGTGAAATTAAGTACAATAATCTCATGGATGCTTCAGCCAGGATAGTCTTTCTATTTTCTCCTCAATGTTAGTTAGATGAGGTGATTTATCTCCCCAAAAATGTAGCTTTTAGTTTAAATATGAATCAGTAAAACAAAATGTTGTCGTTTTTATCAAAATAATTTCTATATCATGGGTACTTTAAGCAAGGCCAGTGTACTGGCTGTTTTCAATATTAAACTTGTGAGGCTGAGTGAATGTTAAAATAGTACTACAAGGGCCTCCCGGGTGGCGCAGTGGTCTAGGGCACTGCATCGCAGTGCTAACTGCGCCACCAGAGTCTCTGGGTTCGCGCCCAGGCTCTGTCGCAGCCGGCCGCGACCGGGAGGTCCGTGGCCCCCGTGTACCTACACATTGGTGCGGCTGGCTTCCGGGTTGGAGGCGCGCTGTGTTAAGAAGCAGTGCGGCTTGGTTGGGTTGTGCTTCAGAGGACGCATGGCTTTCGACCTTCGTCTCTCCCGAGCCCGTACGGGAGTTGTAGCGATGAGACAAGATAGTAATTACTAGCGATTGGATACCACGAAAATTGGGGGGAAAATGGGATAAAATTTATAAAAAAAATATATATATAAAAAAAAAAAAGTACTACAAATAATATATTTGGAATGTCTTATTCCCATTAGGGAACTGAAGATTTGAGCTGTATGTACTTTACTCATGACTGGCTGGTACTATACTGAACAAAAATGTAAATGCAACATGTAAAGTGTTGGTCCCATGTTTCATGAGCTTAAATAAAAGATCCACAGAAATTGTCCATATGCACAAAAATTCTCTTATTTTATGCACACATTTGTTTACATCCCTTTTAGTGAGCATTTCTCCTTTGCGAAGATAATCCTGACACGTGAGGCATATCAAGAAGCTGATTAAAGCCTGATCCTTACACAGGTGCACCTTGTGCTGGGGACAAAAGGCTACTCTAAAACGTGCAGTTTTGTCTCAAGTTTTGAGGGCGCATGCCATTTGCATGCTGACTGCAGGAATGTCCACCAGAGAATTTGATGTTCAATTCTCTACCATAAACTGCCTCAGTCCTTTTTGATAATATGGCAGTACATCCACAACCACAGATCACCTGTAACCACGCCCAGGACCTCCACATCCGGCTACTTCACCTGCAGGATTGTCTGAGGACAGCTGACGAAACTGTGGGTTTGCGAAAGTGCCGGCATAAGCTACGGACAACGAACACAATTGCATTTTATCGATGATTTTATCGACAATTTTACAATTGCATTTATCGATGAGATCCCAAGGCCCATTGTCGTCCCATTCATCTGCCGCCATCACCCAATGTTTCAGCATGATAATGCAAGGATATGTGCACAATTCCTGGAAGCTGAAAATGTCCCAGTTCCTCCATGGCCAGCATACTCACCAGACACGTCACCAATGTTCCGCGGCCGCGCCTGTCCTTCAGGACTGCCGTGCAAAAGAAATGTCATGCTGCACAGAGACGCAAACGATTGAACTTCATTGAGTTCGCCCCGTTCATTTGCACTATATAGATCAACGTTTTTTTCTGTGATCGAATCAACATATCAACGACTTTTCAATGCAACAAACCAAAACAAATCTAACTTTGCAAGTTTGAGTCTTTGATTTAGTTGTAGGCAGAGCCAAAGTGCAACGGAGTAGAATTCTATTGGCCTGGGTAGCCCACTTGCGGTCTTTCAATCACTCGCGAGAGAGTGCGCTTGTCAGATCAGAGCGCAGAGCTCGCGTGTGCACATTTGTTGCTATTCTTTGCTTGTTATCGAGTTGTTATCCCAGTTATAGATAGATACGTGTTAGGTGAGCTATGGGGAGTTACTGCTTCATACAAGAGCACAAAACGTGTAGGCTACATTTCAAGCGGTATTTGAAAAGCCGGTCAGTCAAAAAGCTTATGTCTTAATTAAAGGAGCAGTGTTGTATTTTGAGACAGGCTTGAATAAGTCACTAGGCAGAGGGGTAGACTACATTGTCAAATTTCTGTATGGTGATAATACATTTTTTATTTTTTATTATTCTTGCATTGTACAATGAATGCAATTTACCGTCAGCTATTTGGCCCATGGTGTTACAGACCAAGTAAAACACCTAATGTAAAAGCGTTTTTAAAAGGCTCATGCTATATAGGCCTGCACTGAACACGACATATAGGCTACATCCTATAAATCAAAAGCTTATCACGTGTGAAAATGTTATGGGATTCGTTCCATTGGTTTTGTTGGTAGGCCTACATTATGCTCAAAACCACAATGGCCGATTGGCTACTGTCTAAAACTGTAAGGGTACAGCCTCAGTGTTCACTGTAAACGAATCCCGGAAGTTGCACAAAATTCTCACAATGTTCAAGTTTCCGCTCGCAAGAGCAAAAATGTGCTCAGTGCCCCCAAAAATTAGAGGGAACATTTTGTCATCCATTGAGCATGTTTGGGATGCTCTGGATCGACGTGTACGACAGTGTCTTCCAGTTCCCGCCAATATGCAGACTATGAAAAGGAGTGGAACAACATCCCACAAGCAACAGCCTGATCAAGTTTATGTGAAGGAGATGTGTCGCGCTGCATGAGTCAAATGGTGGTCACACCAGATACTGACTGGTTTTCTGATCCACACCCCTACTTTTTTTTAAGGTATCTGTGACCAACAGATGCATATCTGTATTCCCAGTCATGTGAAATAGATTAGGGCCCAATTCATTTATTTCAATAGACTGATTTCCTTATATGAATTGTAACAGTGTACTTAAACAACATTTTAATATTTTAAAATGTGTCCACAGAAAATACGTAATTCAGATCTGACCAAATTATTTAGTGTTTGTAATGTTGACCAATTGCACTTTTGAATATTTTTGTAGTTTACTGTAATTATTAGTGCATCTTTGCGTAAAGGGTTGTTCCATATGATTTTGATCACTTTCTGACTGCACCCCTTTTGATTTGAACAACACCTTCCATACAGGTTTGCCCATGGTGAAAGGGAACTTTTGGACCTTAAGGTGCTCAAAGTTGACCCATTTTGCATACCCAACCCTACCATGAGACATCCATGCTTTAATGCCCATTATCTAAAAAGGCATAAACTCAATGTTTCATGTTCATATACAGTACCTGTCAAAAGTTTGGACACCTACTCATTCCAGGGTTTTTCTTTATTTTTACTTTTTTCTACATTGTAGAATAATAGTGAAGGCATCAAAACTATGAAATTACATATTCACTTAACCAGCAGTCATGAAGGAGTTCCCACGTATGCTGAGCACCTGTTGGCTGCTTTTCCTTTTTATATTTATTTGTCCCAGCACCTGTGTAATGAGCATGCTGTTTAATCAGCTTCTTGATATGCCACACCTGTCAGGTGGATGGATTATCTTGGTGAAGGAGAAATGGCATATTACATCATTATGCAGCAGCATACAATACATTTTTGGACTCACCTTGTTGTGCTTACTTGAACAGGCAGGTGGCGTGGCGGTCCTTTCGTGGGCAAATTTCGTCATCAAAGTCTGGCATTCTCTGGATTTATGGTGCTATCAAGACAACTGGGAACTCTGGGGGAGGTTAAATCATGATGACGTCTGTGGTTGTAGCTTCAGGTTGTAGCTCTAGAAAGAGGCCTGAGTTCCCGACTTACAATTCCGAGATGGATGAGCATTCAAAACGTATTTTCCAAGTCGGAGCTAGTTTTTTCCCGAGTTCCCAGTTGTCAGACTTCCCAGTTCCGAGTTAAGTTGTTTTGAGCGTGGGCCAAATCATGCTTATTTGACAGCATGGCCAATGTTGAATGTTTATAATTTTAAACTTGGAAAAGAGACCCTTAAACCCAGACTTGAGACCACACAGCCAATCCACTGAATAGCAGGCTAGTGATTGCTTTGCAATGCTTGCAGTTAGCCACTGATTCCTTCCAAATCACTGAATTTGCGATTTCCAACTTGTGTAATGTTTTTATGTCCAATGGCCGATGAGCACCGATACGTTTTATCTATAATTTCTCTTCATTATTTCTCTTCATATGACAAGGATTAAAAAGGATTTGCCAGTAGATTGTCGACTTGATTCATGATGTTGACTGCTAGCTAAGATTTTGAAAGTATGATTTTGACATGATTAGTCCAATCAAAGCTACTGTAGATATGTGATTTGACGTCATTTTATCTGTGGCCAATAACCTTGAGACTTCTTGGATGGGCACTTCTAATGTAACTATATGGCAGCACCCAAGGGGCTTGAATTTTCTATCTCTACCCTTAGACTTGGCTATGACGTAGTGTCCCCACTGAGCCAATCACGGCGTAACGCTCCGTATTTTCTGCTGGCTTGCCCCACCACCACAGAAAGCACTGAGCTAGGCTGAAACACCTGCATTTTGGAGCTGCCTTACTCAAGAAAACAAAAAAGAGACCATGTTTGTATTCCTTATATTAAGCAAGCCAGACTGCACAATTCTCTTAATTATTTTATGTACATACTACCAGGGGCACACTCCAACACACAGACATAATTTACAAACAAAGCATTTGTGTTTAGTGAGTCCGCCAGATCAGAGGCAGTAGGGATGACAGGGGTGCTCTCTTAATAAGTGTGTGAATTGGACCAAAATGTAACTTTTAGATGTCAGGGAAAATGTATGGAGTGAAAAGTACATAATTTTTTTTAGGAATGTAGTGGAGTAAAAATAGTCAAAAATATCTATAGTAAAGT
The DNA here is from genome assembly GCF_016432855.1 of Salvelinus namaycush. Lineage (NCBI taxonomy): Eukaryota > Metazoa > Chordata > Actinopteri > Salmoniformes > Salmonidae > Salvelinus > Salvelinus namaycush. Next base: position 46,469,439 of record NC_052315.1, read on the forward strand.
ACAGATACCCCAAAAAATGATGTAAGTAGTACTTTAAAGTATTTTTACTTAAGTACTTTGCAACACTGATTAAATAAACCAATGCCATTGGCTAATAAAGAAGTTCACATTTTGCACACATGTAATTTGTCTTATATTAAAAGAGTGTTGACAACGTCTTGTGATTGCCATTCTCATATTTGACCAACTGGGTTTCAGGTGCATGTGTTACAATACTTCACACAAACAGAAGCCAACTGTAAGTAACTCTTTATTGTCATATAAAAACATACATTTCCTCTATCGCATCATGTACAATACAGTTGAGTAACATTTATGCTGCATTGAGACAACGGTGAAAGTTTCCCAATTTTGTAATATTCGGCACACGATAACAGTTTACCTTTTTTAAGTGTTTTTTGTGGACCATCTCTACAGCAGTGATATAATGACCACATCAGAGGAGCATTCGAAATAGTGGAAGGGGCTCCGTAGCAAACCTCTCTTCACAAACTTCACAAACAAAAAAACACCACACCCTCAGACACAGTTACAACAGAGATACAGACCTCGAAAACAATGCATCAAAATCTATGGCTATCCTTTACATGCGAGTCCCTTTACCTGACATAATAATATCCCTCCTACCACTATGTACTGTATTTCAAATAGAAAGGCCAGAATAACACAATGACCGGTGTGCTCTTGGATTGGCTTTCAATCTGACGTGAGAGCTCCTGCATTGGCACAGTTGGTAGTATTTCTTGAACAGGACATGAGAACTATGGCAGTGTATAAGCAGTGTCCCTCTGGATCTCATGTTCAACTACAAACAGGGTTTTCATGGTAGGGATGAAGTTCTACTTTATCAAACACCATATGGAAAAAGGCAAACAAAAGAAAACAAGAATCAATAGGGTAATGTTGATTTGCCTAGTGTGGTGTTGGTAGCTTGGCTTGATTTGGTGTGGCTTACACGGTACCGTCTCATTCATTTAGCATGGTGTCTTATTCTCTCAGTATTACCGTAGCGCAGTAACAGTACGGTATTTGGCTGTGGTCTAGAGCTGAAGTGGAGAGAGACCAGAGGTCACTCTAACCCTTTTCAACACTACTGTCCCGACCCAAACCATACTGTGCTGCCACAGATACTTTTATCATTGACCTCTCCAACACTGTCCCAGCAGCTACTGTGTGGTAAATGTGTAACCAGGCAAGCGCAGTACAGCTCCGCCTGGCTCGGTAGTGTGAAAAGGGCCTCTCTGTGCTGCGGTCACTCGACCTGTGTGCCGCTGGCCTCTGTTTTCACAGCCTCCACCAGGAAGCTGAGCTCATTGCACAGGGTCTCGTGGCGGTAGGCCATGCGGATCTGAGCCACATTGGTCCGTCTAATGTCATTCCCGTCAGGCCCGTCCTGCAGGTAGTTGGCCCCCAGGAAGTGCTTCTTTTCCTGGCAGGATTAAAGGGTGATACAGGATACGTGTCACTTCGGGGACACAGCACACTGGGACACACTCAGGAGTTACATGAGGAGGTGGTCGGGGATGGCTACAGAAATCACTTGAGGTGACGTCCTGGTGAGTTCTCCTAAGCTGTCGGCATGAGCTTATTGAGGGTGAAAGCATCTGTCACGGTCAGCAGGCACTACTAGTGTTTGTCACAACGCTACAATTTACCAAGCAGTTCTATTTACCAAGTATTGATTTACTGTACCTGATGAGACAGACCACTCTGCAGCACACTGTTCCTGGCGATTTCACACGTGTCACAGGTGCTTAGCTTCCACAGCTGGGCCGCAATGGCATATTCCTCCATTAAGGCCTCCTGCAGCATGGACAAACAGACAAGGGGGAGTTTCCCCAAAGCTTCTTTGCTAACATGTTACTTTCTTTCACACACAGAAGATTAACCGTCAAACATTGATTTTACAATTGTTACTCTGGTAGGTTGGGTTGTGTAGATATAATTATTATGGTGATAGCTTCATCTTGCCTTCTGGTAGGCTAGTCATTTCTGCCACATTGCTTACACCAATCCAATCCTTTCAGATCTACAGTGCCCAGGGGCTCTGACCTTGGTGTAGTGGAACTGCATGGGGTCATCGGTAGACAGGGACACACACAGGCCCTTCTGAAGGAACTCCTTGAGAGGGTTCTTGGAGTACTCCAGGAACAGGCTGTTGTTGCTCAGAGGAGACATGGCGATGGGGACCTGGGCCAGGTAGTACAGGTACTGCAGCACAGGACTCTGAGAAGGGAGAGATGGAAAGATGTCAACACTCCCTTTGTCTTGGCCATGAACCATGGGTAGGGGGTCGGGTGGGGTTGTTGGGGCGGGTGTGACAGCTAGGAGGGGTCTCAGGTGGGATCTGGAGAAAGGGTGGTTGGGATGGGATGGGAGGGTCAGCTGTATGGTGACCTGGGATCATGGGAGGAGGGAGAGAAAGAGGTTCTTATGGTCTTCCACAACCTTTCACATTTTTCACAGATTGCCATGTTTAAATTGTACCATTTGCAACCTTAGAAAATGTACCAAACTGTGCCATTGTATATTCTACTGCTGTTTCTCATGATTGGTATACAAAAAAAATGTAACACCAAGTTCCAGGGAAGCTTTCCCAATCTTCATTCTTTGATTGTGCAATTCTAGGTCTTTATTGTCTGATCCACCCTTAACATAACAGTATGATAAAGACTTCAATAGATGTAACATGTCCTAGTTCAATCCGATTATTTCACGAGTTAGATGATCAATGGTGCAAATACTCAATGTAGTCTATTCAAAGTTAGCAAAAACACGAAGATCTGTTTACAAAGGTAGACAGGTGGGTTTTACTGTATTCGTTTCCACTCAGCTAAAATAAGCTGCTGATTTGTCATGTATGTCATCCCAGTGCCTGTGAAGTGAACATGGTGGAGCTGTGTTGGCAAATGAAAAGTGTCCTTTTGACACAAAGAAGCTGATGAAATGTGGAATGATTCAGATCTCAGTAAGTGGGCGCTCTTGACTTTTTTTGGTAAAAAAAAAAGTTTCTGTGGAAAGCAACCAAGGAGAGGAAATTTGGCAGTTTTGGAGATTTCAAATACACTGTATATACAAAAGTATGTGGACACCCCTTCAAATTTGTGGATTCTGCTATTTCAGCCACACCCGTTGCTGACAGGTGTATATAATCGAACACACAGCCATGCAATCTCAATAGACAAACATTGACAGTAGAATGGCCTTACTGAAGAGCTCCGTGACATTCAACGTGGCACCGTCATAGGATGCCACCTTTCCAACAAGTCAATTCGTCAAATGTCTGCCCTGCTAGAGCTGCCCCGGTCAACTGTAAGTGCTGTTATTTTGAAGTGGAAACGTCTAGGAGCAACAACGGCTAAGCCACAAAGTGGTAGGCCACACAAGCTCTCAGAATTGGACAGCTGTAGTGTGTACTCGTAAAAACCGTCTGTCTTCGGTTGCAACACTCACTACCGAGTTCCAAACTGCCTCTGGAAGCAACGTCAGCACAATAACTGTTTGTCAGGAGCTTCATGAAATGGGTTTCCATCGCCGAGCAGCCGAACACAAGCCAAAGATTACCATGCGCAATGCCAAGCGTCGGCTGGAGTGGTGTAAAGCTCGCCGCCATGGACTCTGGAGCAGTGGAAATGAGTTCTCTGGAGTGATGAATCACGCTTCACCATCTGGGTTTGGCGGATACCAGGAGAACGCTACCTACCCCAATGCATAGTGCCAACTGTCAAGTTTGGTGGAGGAGGAATAATGGTCTGGGGCTGTTTTTCATGGTTCGGCCTAGGCCCCTTAGTTCCAGTGAAAGGAAATCTTAACGCTACAGCATACAGTGACATTTAGACGATTCTTTGCTTCCAACTTTGTGGCAACAGTTTGGGGAAGGCCCTTTCCTGTTTCAGCATGACAATGACCCCGTGCACAAAGCGAGGTCCATACAGAAATGGTTTGTCAAGATCGGTGTGGAAGAATTTGACTGGCCTGCACAGAGCCTTGACCTCAACCCCATCGAACACCTTTGGGATGAATTGGAACGCCGACTGCGAGCCAGGCTTAATCGCCCAACATCTGTGCCCGACCTCACTAATGCTCTTGTGGCTGAATGGAAGCAAGTCCCCGCAGCAATGTTCCAACATCTAGTGGAAAGCCTTCCCAGAAGAGTGGAGGCCGGTATAGCAGCGAAGGGGGGACCAACTCCATATGAATGCCCATGATTTTGGAATGAGATATTCGAGGAGCAGGTGTCCACATACTTTTGGTCGTGTAGATTAGACAGTAGGGAAAAGCTTACATTCCCACTGAAAAGTGATTTACGAGCTGTGTGGCTCAACACAGCTTTCAAAGATTATAATTCCTGTTACATGTAATCCGTTACTACCCAACCCTGGGCATGTCATAGGTAATGATTAGGAGTCAGAGTTGAGGTTTCGGACCTTCTTCAGGTTGAGACCGTGGGAGATGTTGTCGGCCGTGAGGAAGGCAGAGACCAGGTGGGTGATAGAGCCGGCCTCGCCACAGTGGGGCCGGAACTGGAAGGTGTTGAGGCCTCGTTCCCTTAGGGAAAACAAAGAATGACGCATTACATAAAGAAGAATAAGGATTTCTGTAACAGTTGGACAAATAAAGTACAGTGGCAAGAAAAAGTATGTGAACCCTTTGGAATTACCTGGATTTCTGCACAAATTGGTCAAAATATTTGATCTGATCTTCATCCAAGTCACAACAATAGACAAACACAGTCTACTTAAACTAATAACACAAACAAGTATATGTTGTCATGTCTTTATTGAACACACTGTGTAAACTTTCACCGTGGAGGGTGGAAAAAGTATGATCCCTTGGATTTAATAACTGGTTGGCCCTGCCTTTGGCAGCAATAACCTCAGCCAAACATTTTCTATAGTTGTGGATCAGACCTGCACATTCCTCTTTCCAAAACTGTTTCAGTACAGCAATATTCTTGGGATGTCTGGTGTGAACCGCTCTCTTGAGGTCATACCACAGCATCTCAATTAGGTTGAGGTCAGGACTCTGACTGGGCCACTCCAGAAGGTGTATTTTCTTCTGTTGAAGCCATTCTGTTGTTGATTTACTACTGTGTTTTTGGTCGTTGTCCTATTGCATCATCCAACTTCTGGTGAGCTTCAATTGGCGGACAGATAGCCTTACATTCTCCTGCAAAATGTCTTGATAAATTTGGGAATTAATATTTCCATCAACGATAGCAAGCTGTCCAGGCCCTGAGGCAGGAAAGCAGCCCCAAACCATAATGTTCCCTCCACCATACTTTACAGTTGGGAGGTTTTGATGTTGATGTACTGTGCCTTTTTCTCCACACATAGTGTTGTGTGTTCCTTCCAAACAACTCAACCTTAGTTTAATTTGTCTACAGAATATTTTGCCAGTAGCGCTGTGGAACTTCCTGGAGCTCTTTGGCGAACTTCAGACGTGCAGCAATGTTTTTTTTTTGGACAGCAGTGTCCTTTTGTGGTGTCCTCCCATGAACACAATTCTTGTTTAGTGTTTTACGTATCGTAGACTCGTCAACAGAGATGTTAGCATGTTCCAGAGATTTCTGCAAGTCCTTAGCTGACACTATGATTCTTCTTAACTGTCACGCCCTGATCTGTTTCACCTGTCCTTGTGCTTGTCTCCACCCCCCTCCAGGTGTTGCCATTCTTCCCAATTATCCCCTGTGTATTAATACATGTGTTCTCTGTCTGTTTGTTGCCAGTTCGTCTTGTTATTTCAAGCTATCCAGCGTTTTTCCTGTCAGCGCCTATTGTTTCCTAGCCTCTCTTTCCTCGTCCTCCTGGTTTTTGACCTTTGCATGTCCTGACCCTGTACCCACCCGCCTGACCTCTCTGCCTGACCCTGAGCCGGTCTGCCGTCCTGTACCTTTGCTCCACCTCTGGATTACTGAACTCTGCCAGTCCCTGACCCTGAGTCCGCCTGCCGTCCTGTACCTTTGCTCCACCTCTGGATTACTGAACTCTGCCAGTCCCTGACCCTGAGTCCGCCTGCCGTCCTGTACCTTTGCCTTACCCTGGATCTGCGACCCCTACCTGCCTTGACCTGTCTTTGCCTGCCCCTGTTGCTACAATAAACATTGTTACTTCGACAGTCTGCATCTGGGTCTTACCTTGATTCCTGATATTAACCTCATTGAGCATTCTGCGCTGTGTTCTTGCAGTCATCTTTGCAGGACGCCCACCCCTAGGGAAAGTAGCAACAGTGCTGAACTTTCTCCATTTATTGACAATTTGTCTTACCGTGGACTGATGAACATCAAGGCTTTTAGAGATACTTTTGTAACCCTTTTCTACTTTATGAAAGTCAACAATTTTTAATCTTAGGTCTTCTGAGATCTCTTTTGTTCGAAGCATGGTTCACTTCAGGCAATGCTTCTTGTGAATATCAAACTCAAATTTTGTGAGTGTTTTTTATAGGGCAAAGCAGCTCTAACCAACATCTCCAATCTTGTCTCATTGATTGGACTCCAGGTTAGCTGATTCCTGACTCCAATTAGCTTTTGGAGAAGTCATTAGCCTAGGGGTTCAAATACTTTTTACAACCTACACTGTGAATGTTTAAATTATCTATTCAATATAGACAAGAAAAATTAAAATAATTTGTGTATTATTAGTTTAAGCACACTGTGTTTGTCTATTGTTGTGACTTAGATTTAAGTCATTTAGCAGACGCTCTTATCCAGAGCGACTTACAAATTTACCTTTATATTTAACTAGGCAAGTCAGTTAAGAACAAATTCTTATTTTTCAATGACGGCCTAGGAACAGTGGGTTAACTGCCTGTTCAGGGGCAGAACGACAGATTTGTACCTTGTCAGCTCGGGGATTTGAACTTGCAACCTTTCGGTTACTAGTCCAACGCTCTAACCACTAGGCTACCCTGCCGTAGATGAAGATCAGATCAAATTGTGTGACCAATTTATGCAGAAATCCAGGTAATTCCGAAAGGTTAACATACTTTTTCTTGCCACTGTACTGTGTGTATTGTATATTGCGAGTCTACCTTTAATCATAGCAGTAGGCTACACATAGGAATAACATTAGTACAGTACATGTTTTCCTGACACCCTGGTCATGAGCAGTGACTTACTTCCTCAGGTTGTTGAGGACCATGATGTTGGCGTACATGTGGAAGAGGTAGTAACTGTAGGGGGGGTTTTCGCCTGAGGTCCACTCCTCAGGTTTGGGGCTCTTGTAGGAGAACATGTGGTCACTGTGCTTGGACTCATCATCCACGCTGTCGAACCCGGTCACCTACAGGACAGGAGGTGTGGATCTGAGCAGGTGCCATAGCTGATGCACTGTAACAATTTTGGCACTAAATTGCTGAAATACATGATGCTTAACCCAGGAGTGTGCTACACGTTGGTGGTGGTAGAAGTCGTGAGTTACTCTCATATAATGTAAAATGCTTTGAGACCCAGGGGGAAGTACTACTGTATGAATGCAATCCAATAACAACATTTTATTATTAGGAGGAATATATATATATGTATATGTGTGTGTGTATATATATATATATATGTGTATACATATATATATGTAGGGTAGTCTAGTGGTTAGAGCGTTGGACTAGTAACCGAAAGGTTGCAAGTTCGAATCCCTGAGCTGACAAGGTACAAATCTGTTGTTCTGCCCCTGAACAAGGCAGTTCCTAGGTCGTCATTGAAAATTAGAATTTGTTCTTAACTGACTTGCCTAGTTAAATAAAGGTAAAAAAAGAATATATATGTGTTTATATATGTATGTATATACAGTTGAAGTAGGAAGTTTACATACACTTGGAGTCACTAAAACTTGTTTTTCAACCACTCCACAAATTTCTTGTTAACAAACTATAGTTTTGGCAAGTCGGTTAGGACATCTACTTTGTGCATGACACAGGTCATTTTTCCAACAATTGTTTACAGACAGATTAATTCACTGTATCACAATTCCAGTGGTTCAGAAGTTTACATACACTAAATTGACTGTGCCTTTAAACAGCTTGGAAAATTCCAGAAAATGATGTCATGGCTTTAGAAGCTTCTGATAGGCTAATTGACATCATTTGAGTCAATTGGAGGTGTACCTGTGGATATATTTCAAGGCCTACCTTCAAACTCAGTGCCTCTTTGCTTGACATCATGGGAAAATTAAAAGAAATCAAAAAAAAATTGTTGACCTCCACAAGTCTGGTTCATCCTTGGGAGCAATTTCCAAATGCCTGAAGGTACCACGTTCATCTGTATAAATAATAGTACACAAGTATAAACACCATGGGACCAGACAGCCGTCATACCGCTCAGGAAGGAGACAACTTCTGTCTCCTAGAGATGAACGTACTTTGGTGTGAAAAGTACAAATCAATCCCAGAACAACAGCAAAGGACCTTGTGAAAATGCTGGAGGAAACAGGTACAAAAGTATCTATATCCACAGTAAAATGAGTCCTATATCAACATGACCTGAAATGCCGCTCAGCAAGGAAGAAGCCACTGCTCCAAAACCGCCATAAAAAAGCCAGACTACGGTTTGCAACTGCACATGGGGACAAAGATCGCACTTTTTGGAGAAATGTCCTCTGGTCTGGTGAAACAAAAATAGAACTGTTTGGCCATAATGACCATCGTTATGTTTGGAGGGAAAAGGAGGCTTGCAAGCTGAAGAACACCATCCCAACCGTGAAGCACGGGGGTGGCAGCATCATGTTGTGGGGGTGCTTTGCTGCAGGAGGGACTGGTGCACTTCACAAAATATATGGCATCATGAGGGAGGAAAATGATGTGGATATATTGAAGCAACATCTCCAGACATCAGTCAGGAAGTTAAAGCTTGGTCACAAATGGGTCTTTCAAATGGACAATAACCCCAAGCATACTTCCAAAGTTGTAGCAATGGCTTAAGGACAACAAAGTCAAGGTATTGGAGTGGCCATCACAAAGACCTGACCTCAATCCTATAGAAAACTTGTGGGCAGAACTGAAAAAGCGTGTGTGAGCAAAGAGGCCTTACAAACCTGACTAAGTTACACCAGCTCTGTCAGAAGGAATGGGCCAAAATTCAACCAACTTATTGTGGGAAGCTTGTGGAAACGCGAAACGTTTGACCCAAGTTAAACAATTTAAAGGCAATGCTACCAAATACTAATTGAGTGTATGGAAACTTCTGACCCACTGGGAATGTGAGAGAAATAAAAGCTGAAATAAATCATTCTCTCTACTATTATTCTGAAATTTCACATTCTTAAAAAAAAGTGGTGATCCTAACTGACCTAACTGATCCTAACTGACTAAGACAGGGAATTTTTATTAGGATTAAATGTCAGGAATTGTGAAAAACGGAGTTTAAATGTATTTAGCTAAGGTGTATGATAACTTCCGACTTCAACTGTATGTGTGTGTAGTTATTTCACCATTTCTGACTTGGAAAATCAGTCTGATAAAGTTGAGCTACTCCACTGTGTGTTGTAAATACTCACGTATTTCAAGAAAACGTGTATCTCCTTGTTCTTTTGTGGATTGACTGTAGCCTCGAACAGTGGGAGGAAAATATTCTCCAGCAGCTTGGCGAAGTTCTGTATTATCTTCTTCGACCTGAAAATGTCACTGCAAGACAAAATGTTACATTTGTGAAACATATCTTTAGATGTGACTTGCTTGATCACTGTAAGACTGATGGTGGATTCAGTTCAATTATTTGTTGATTAATAATAATGCTGACAACAGCCTTTCTTTGTTAAAGTAGCAGCACCATTCCTACTATCCTTTGTGTGACTTATACCCTGTTAAAAGATTTTATCAAGGTTTAAGATAAATGGTTAAATAATTCTACCCGGAAACTTAACCAGTAGGATTAGAGGTTATGTAGCATGGACAAGGAGTAATTAAGCTGATAAACATAAGTCCAAATAGGTTGGACTGGGAAGAGAGGAATGTATGTGTGTGCCGAAAGAAAACAAAGAGGAGCCTTAACCTATGTTTGAACCGACCCGGCTATAACTCTGGGGAGATAAGATAGGACAGGCAGAGCCCCTCCAGGTTTCCCAGATCTGGGGGGGGGACTGGAACTGTCAGCTGAGTGGTAATAAACTGTGGTGAGACTCCAGGAGAAAAAGAGAGAACCCAAATGTTGGTGTGTATGTATGTGCGTAGGTTAGAATGGTATAAAAGGAATGTATTTGTGTATGCACGAGAGAGCTCTCGCAAATAAACCTGGATCTGATCAATTGTGAGCTGGGAATTCTGTCTGTTTTATTTAAGACCAGAACTTTACAACCTCTGGGTTGCAGACCGATTAAGATAATTGAAATTTATGAACATTGATTACAAAATGCTATAACATACACTCAAAGAAAACATGGTTCCAAAATGGCTCTTCGGCTGTCTCCATAGGAGCACACTTTTTGGTTCCATGTAGAACCCTGTTTGGATCCAGGTAGAACCCTTTTGGGTTCGATGTAGAACCCTCTGTGGAAAGGGTTCTACAAGGAACCCAAAAAGGTTCTACCTGGAACCAAAAATGGTTCTTCAAATGGTTATTCTATGGGGACAGCCAAATAACCCTTTTAGGTTCTGGGAATGAATTGCTTCTAAGTTAAATATCAACCAGCAAAAGGGACCATAAATTTGATTGATTAACCTTGGTTGACAATGTAACGTCCTAAACTCAGCAAAAAAAAGAAACATCCCTTTTTCAGGTCCCTTTCTTTCAAAGATAATTCGTAAAAATCCAAATAACTTCACAGATCTTCATTGTAAAGGGTTTCAACACTGTTTCCCATGCTTGTTCAATGAACCTTTAACAATTAATGAACATGCACCTGTCGAATAGTTGTTAAGACACTAACAGCTTACAGACGGTAGGCAATTAAGGTCACAGTTTTGAAAACTTAGGACACTAAAGAGGCCTTTCTACTGACTCTGAAAAACACCAAAAGAATGATGCCCAGGGTCCCTGCTCATCTGCGTGAATGTGCCTTAGGCATGTTGCAAGGAGGCATGAGGACTGCAGATGTGGCCAGGGCAATAAATTGCAATGTCCGCACTATGAGACGCCTAAGACAGCGCTACATGGAGACAGCTGATCGTCCTCGCAGTGGCAGACCACGTGTAACAACACCTGCACAGGATCGGTACATCCGAACATCACACCTGCGGGACAGGTACAGGATGGCAACAACTGCCCGAGTTACACCAGGAACGCACAATCCCTCCATCAGTGCTCAAACTGTCCCCAACAGGCTGAAAGAGGCTGGACTGAGGGCTTGTAGGCCTGTTGTAAGGCAGATCCTCACCAGACATCACCGGCAACGTCGTCGCCTATGGGCAAAAACCCACCGTCGCTGGACCAGACAGGACTGGCAAAAAGTGCTCTTCACTGACGAGTCACGGTTTTGTTTCACCAGGGGAGATGGTCGGATTCGCGTTTATCGTCTAAGGAATGAGCGTTACACGAGGCCTGTACTCTGGAGCAGGATCGATTTGGAGGTGGAGGGTCCGTCATGGTCTGGGGCGGTGTGTCACAGCATCATTGTGACTGAGCTTGTTGTCATTGCAGGCAATCTCAAAGCTGTGCCTTACAGGGAAGACAACCTCCTCCCTTATGTGGTACCCTTCCTGCAGGGTCATCCTGACATGACCCTCCAGCATGAACACTGACATTCCTGTCTTGCAGGAAATCATGCACAGCCATACTACTCGTTCTGTGCGTGATTTCCTGCAAGACAGGAATGTCAGTGTTCTGCCATGGCCAGCGAAGAGCCCGGATCTTAATCCCATTGAGCACGTCTGGGACCTGTTGGATCGGAGGGTGGGGGCTAGGGCCATTCCTCCCAGAAATGTCCGGGAACTTGCCGGTGCCTTGGTGGAAGAGTGGGGTAACATTTCACAGCAAGAACTGGCAAATCTAGTGGAGTCCATGAAGAGGAGATGCACTGCAGTACTTAATGCAGCTGATGGCCACACCAGATACTGACTGTTACTTTTGATTTTGACCCCCCCTTTGTTCAGGGACACATTATTCAATTTCTGTTAGTCACATGTCTGTGGAACTTGTTCAGTTTATGTCTCAGTTGTTGAATATTGTTATGTTCATACACATATTTACACATGTTAAGTTTGCTGAAAATAAACGCAGTTGACAGTGAGAGGACGTTGCTTTTACACATCTTCGTTGCCATTACAACTAGTGTAGTTTTACAAAGACCATTATGGTTGAAGCATTATAGTACCACTAGCCTAGAGATCAGCATTGAGAGCAACATTCCCTTATCTTCCCTTCTTCTCCCTGTGACACTTACTAGATCCTGGGCACCTGGATGATCCAGCGCATGTTGGGGGAGTGAACCTTGTGCTGGATGAACCATGAGGCCAGGCTCTCCCACTCATCAGGGGAGCGGCCGTAGATGGACATACGGGGCTCTGCGTGCTGGTACTTACTCTCCTCCAGCTCATGAGCCACTTCCTGTTATAGAGGAAGAGGAAAGGAATTACAGTACGTTAGAGATTCCCATGATAGTGGAGTTGTGATATTGATCTTAAGTTGATGCTATACCTTGATGATGCGTGCAAAGTATTCCCCTTTGATGTAGTTGTCTGTTTTCAGGTAAATCTCTCGGAGTTCGCTGGCTCCCACAGGGTTGTACTTGGAGTTGAACTTATCAAAGCGGTGGAATGTTTGCCTTCCCTAAGAGAGTACACATTTATAATTGATTACATGTTTTTGTCAACAACAGCAGTTTAGCACCACTATCATTGTGATCCTCAAACACACTATTGGCAAGTTACATGGAACCTACAGCAGAACTGCAATTGTTTAAATACATACTTCTGAATATTCATATATGCATTATAATGGTGTTATGAACTGCTTATGAACAGTTTAATCGTCATGCAGAATAGGTTATTAAATGTGTTAAAAATAATGACATAACCTATAAACTGTAGTAACCTAAATACTATCCAACAATAGTATTTCAAGCATTGCGTCTAAAAGTTTCTAGAACATTCTTACAGCGTGTACGTCCAGGGAGTCCACAGTGAGGTCATAGGGGTCCATGGCCAGGGTGTCAAACACCTGTTTCAAGGTGATCATCTGGCCCCCCTTCTCCAGCACCACGCGGTCTGCCTCGGTCTTGTAGGTGGTCTGGATGAACTTCAGCAGGTGCTTCTGGTTCATGCAAGCGGCTGCGTGGATGTGAGTGTCTACCTGTATTCGCGAGGAGGCATAAGCCGACATATTTTGTCAGCTTGTTCTAAAGCACAGCTTGAGTCAGTGAGATGTCATTTATGACCATGTAATCATGGGAGTTTCAACCCTTGCATCTGCATTCCATCTTATACTCTATGCGTCACCAACCTTCCTGACGTTATAGAAGTCTCTGTGAGGAACACCTTTCAGCTCCTTCAGCTCAGCCATCTCATTCAGCATCTCGTGCAGATAGAACTTGGAGGCCACAAAGTTCAGTCGTCTGTGGCAGTAGGTTTTCCTGGAATGACAATGAGATAATATTAGAAACACCGTAATAGAGAGGGTCATTGGGAACTGGGCACCAGTGTGAGGTGGTGATGTCGGTGGTGGGCTGCTCACGTGGGCCCGTCTACGATCATGGCGAGGACATGGCTCAGGTCTATGGCGAAGGTCTCCAAGTCGGGGTAGGGCAGGCTGTGGGGCTGCTGCTGCTTCAGGGCCTCCGCATCGTCGTACACGTACACGATGCCGTCCTTCATCTGCAGCGAGTAGTTCAGGTCGTCAGGGATGCCCTCCGTAGTGTACGGGTCCTCCCCCTCGCGAGGGCAGGGGCACATATCTGCAGAGGACAGGATTAAATAAGTGACCAGAGGGAAGAGAGGAGAGAGATGATAGGTGAAAGGAAACGACAGAAGAAGAGGCTGAGAACGAGTGTCTCGAAGTGGAGTTACTTTTCTAAAGCTTGAGCTCAGAAATAATCTCTCTTAGCCCCAAAACTGGTATGTGGTTGATGCTGGATGTGTACAGTGTGATTCTCTACCTGGCAAGATCTCGTCCTCCACGTTCCACTTCTGGTTCTCAGCACTGCGAAGGAACTGGGCGGTGGTTCTGGGGAAGCGGTGGTAGGCCAGCCTGGAGTACTTCTCCCTGATGAACAGGGCCTTCATCAGTGTCTTGGCTGCCTGCTCATAGTCCTCCACTGTGATCTGGGAAAAATGCATGTTGACAGGCCATTATAGGCAATACACTGTCATTAGAAATGGCAACTCCTAGAAGTATTGTTTCCAAGCAAGTATAATTTTTTTGGTGGGTCAGTGTATGAAGGATATGACATAATTTGTGATGTGATTCAATGAGATTATATAAATATATTATTTTATGATGACGCTTACCCCTGCACAATAATCTCCGCTGATGGTGACCCTCTGGAACTCTGGGGAGTTCTCTGGGATACTGGGGCAGACAGGGGCGCCAGGGAAGAGCAGAGGGGTGACTACAGACATAGCCCACTCTGGATTGATGTTGAGGGAACTGGGGAACTGCTGAGATACCAACTGGGAACGCTTCATCTTAAAACTCTTCTTCCTGGTGAGACCAACATCATACAAGTGGATAAGTGGACATTCTGGATCCTATTCTCCTTTTCAAATCAATGTCATTCCAGTCACTTTGGTAAAATAATACTCACTGAAAATGTCTACAATTGAAGTTCAGTTAATTTCAGTGACTTGACATGAAATGAAATGAATGAAATTGACTCCCAAAGTCCCTGACCTATTAGACCCATTAGTTTATATGTGCCCTCTGACCTCTTGGTGCTTTCCTCTGAGTACTGCTCGGCGATCTCCTTGAGCATCTCCATCTCCCGGTCCTGGTGCAGGCCGATGGGGCAGTCCTCAGGCACGGTGTACATGGACAGGGCATCCTTGGTGTCCTCCTCCTTCAGCACCGAGGCGTACACCTTCTCTGCCAGCAGACGCACCGACTCATCCACCTCGCTCAGCGAGATCTTGGGGAACTGACGCGGCATCTCTACTGAAACAGAGGAACACAGGTTTAAAGCACATAGTGAAATTGTCCTTAGAATTCAGTTATAAAATGACTTATAGAGTACCAGTCAAAGGTTTGGACACACCTACTCATTCCAGAGTTTTTTCTTTATTTTTACTATTTTCTACATTGTAGAATAATAGTGAAGACATCAAAACTATGAAATAACACATATGAAATCATGTAGTAACCAAAAAACTGTTAAACAGATTCTTCAAAGTAGACACCCTTTGCCTTGATGACAACTTTGCACACTCTTGGCTTTCTCTCAACCAGCTTCATGAGGTAGTCACCTGGAATGCATTTCAATGCACAGGTGTGCCTTGTTAATTTGTGGAATTTATTTCCTTCTTAATGCATTTGAGTCAATCAGTTGTGTTGTGACAAGGTAGGGGTGGTATACAAAAGATAACCTTATTTGGTAAAAGACCAAGTCCATATTATGGCAAGAACAGCTCAAATATGCAAAGCGAAACGACAGTCCATCATTACTTTAAGACATGAAGGTCAGTCAATCCTGAAAATGTCAAGAACTTTTAAAGTTTCTTCAACTGCAGTCGCAAAAACCATCAAACGCTATGATGATGAGGACCGCCACGGGAAAGGAAGACCCAGAGTTATAAGCTCATTAGAGTTAACTGCACCTCAGAATTGCAGCCCAAATAAATGCTTCACAGAGTTCAAGTAACAGACACATCTCAACATCAACTGTTCAGAGGAGACTGCGTGAATCAGGCCTTCATCGTCGAATTACTGCAAAGAAACCACTACTAAAGGACACCAATAAGAAGAGACTTGCTTGGGCCAAGAAATGGACATTAGACCACTGGAAATCTGTTCTTTGGTCTGATGAGTTCAAATTTCAGATTTTTTGTTCCAACCGCTGTGTTTTTGTGAGGCGCAGAGTATGTGAACGGATGATCTCCACATGTGTGGGTCCCACCTTGAAGGATGGAGGAGGACGTGTGATGGTGTGGGGGTGCTTTGCTGGTGACACTGTCTGTGATTTATTTAGAATTCAAGGCACACTGAACCAGCATGGCTACCACAGCATTCTGCAGCGATACGCCATCGCATCTGGTTTGTGCTTAGTAGGACTATCGTTTGTTTTTCAACAGGACAATGACCCAACACACCTCCAGGCTGTGTAAGGGCTATTTGACCAAGAAGGAGAGTGATGGAGTGCTGCATCAGATGACCTGGCTTTCACAATCACCCGACCTCAACCCAATTGAGATGTTTTGGGATGAGTTGGACCATAGAGTGAAGGAAAAGCAGCCAACAAGTGCTCAGCATATGTGGGAACTCCTTCAAGACTGTTGGAAAAGCATTCCAGGTGAAGCTGGTTGAGAGAATGCCAAGAGTGTGCAAAGCTGTCATCAAGGCAAAGGGTGGCTACTTTGAAGAATCTCAAATATAAAATATATTTTGATTTGTTTAACCCTTTTTTGGTTACTACATGATTCCATATGTGTTATGTCATATAGTTTTGATATCTAAACCATTATTCTACAATGTAGAAAATAGTTTTAAAAAATTAAGAAAAACCCTTGAATGAGTAGGTGTGTCAACTTTTGACTGGTTCTGTAAATTACTTATAAATGAAGACTGTTGGTATGATTATTATATTGTCTATGATGAAATACTACTGCTGTCAGGGAAAATAAAATATTATCTTGACAGAGGCAGTAAATACAAGCACAACAGGCTGAATATGAGAGCATGGTGTAATGGGAACACGTGTTTGCAACACCTCAGCTTAAATCACTGCAGTAAACATGTCCTTGAGTGTCCTTGTCTCCTGTTTCTATGTGCCCTCATTTGCTGTCAGAGTCATAATCATGTTACAGTAAACAAAACTGTTCACCAAAAAGGTCACGTTACAGAGACTGCATCACTTTTGACCTCCTGGATCAGAGGTCAGTCACTGAGCATGAAAAGAAAAATTGTTCACCCACCCAGCCTCTCTGTCTCCAATTATCTGTCTCAGTGACTCTGTACATTTTGTTTGTAAAGCATTTTCGACTGTGATGCAGACAAAATGGCCTTGATAATGTGTTGAGTATGCATATCAATCAAATATCAGTTCATGGGATAGTATGAGCTCATGGCTGATCATGTCTATATTGTTACTGCACAGGATGGAAAAAAAAGAATGAGTTTTTAAAATGAGTGACCATATTAGGCAACTGCCTTCCCCCTCCTCCCCCAAAAAAGTTTATAAATGATTCCTTTCTTGTTCTACAGAATTGCCCATAGGCTTGGTTCAGGGTTGATCTGGTTACTGTGGTGTTTGTTTCTGCCTGGCGGTTTCACAAAACCACTGTTATGCAACAAACATGGTTTCGTTTACGTCTTTCAGTTCCAGTGTCTGTTTCTGTGTTGTAGCACAAAACCAACTCTATTCACATTAAATGAGACAGAATATTCCCAGTCAGACCAAGCGGACAGAGATAATGAGGGGTTAACAATCTCGAGGTCCATTTCTACTGGAAAAGGCAAAGACAACCCAGAGTGTTTGTTGTTTTAGTATTCAGTTATTTGCAGACTATATTACTCTTGGTTCCCAGGACCTTTTTGTTTATTCCTGTAGCCCTCAAGCCTTACAATTACCGGGCTTCCATTTGCAACCAACTGATTCTGCTGATTCACGTAGCTCAGCCATTTTGTAGTGACACAGACCTTCGGTTGCTATTCAACTCCCAGTCTATGATGTTTGCTGTGCTCTTATTTTATTGACCATGTCTCCACGTGTGACTATTAATACTAGTGCCACTATTAGGGTAGCATCTGTGACTGAGTGGGTCAGTTGGCCAGTTCACCAGTCAGACGTCACGGATACTGTGTAGAGCAACAAGCCACCCTATCAAATTAGTGCTTCGCTGTTGACTCTCTTTCACCAAATGTTGACATGGAACTCAAGCTATCTAAGATCTTTCAACAACATAAAAAAAAAAATAGGCCTACAATGCTTTGGAACATTTTCCCCCTGGTTGGAACATTTCCAGCCTGTTCCTCGTCCAGCGTCTCTAGGAAGGCCGCATTTCCGACAAGTCTTCCCAACACATGTATACTGTTCCAACAGCTGGGCAGTCTCATCAACAGCTGGGCCGTCTCATCAAATGAAATGTTATTTATCTCATGCACTGAATACAACTGGTGTAGACTTTACAGTGAAATACTTGTTTACAAACCGTTCCCAACGATGCAGAGTACAAGTACCAGATCAATGTGCAGAGATACTTGAGGTAGATACAGTGCATTTGGAAAGTATTCAGACCCCTTGACTTATTCCACGTTTTGTTACATTACAGCCTTATTCTAAAATGTATTACATAGTTTTTCCCTCCTCAATCTACACACAATACACCATAATGACAAAGCAAAACAGGTTTCTAGAAATGTTTGCACATTTATTACAAATAAAAAACAGAAATATCACATTTACATAAGTATTCAGACCCTTTACTCAGTACTTTGTTGAAGCACCTTTGGCAGTGATTACAGTCTCGAGTCTTTTTGGGTATGACTCTACAAGCTTGGCACACCTGTATTTGGGGAGTTTCTCACATTCTTCTCTGCAGATCCTCTCAAGCTCTGTCAGGTTGGATGGGGAGCATCGCTGAAAAAAATCCCCACAGCATGATGCTGCCACCACCGTGCTTCACAGTCGGGATGGTGCTAGGTTTCCTCCAGACGTGACTCTTGGTATTCAGGACAAAGAGTTTAATCTTTGTTTCATCAGATCAGAGATTCTTGTTTCCTTTAGGTGCCTTTTGGCAAACTCCAAGCTGTCTGTCTTGTGCCTTTTACTAAGTAGTAGCTTCCGTCTGGCCACTCTACCATAAAGGCCTGATTGGTGGAGTGCTGCAGAGATGTGTTCTCCCATCTCCACAGAGGAACTCTGGAGCTCTGTCAGAGTGACCATCTGGTTCTTGGTCACCTCCCTGACCAAGGCCCTTCTTCCCTTATTGCTCAGTTTGGCGGTGCGGCCGAGTCTTGGTGGTTCCAAAATTCCACTGGCCACTGTGTTCTTGTAGAAACATCTGAAGGATGATCAATGGAAACAGGATGCACCTGAGCTCAATTTCGAGTCTCATAGCAAAGGGTCTGAATACTTATGTGAATAAGGTATTTCTGTTTTTTGTTTGTTTATACATTTACAAAAAATTCTATAAACCTGTTTTTGCATCATCATTATGGGGTCTTGTCTGTGGATTGATGAGGGGATAAAAAAAAAATCAATTGTAGAATAAGCTGTAACGTAACAAAATGTGAAAAAAAGTCAAGGGGTCTGAATACTTTCCTAATGCACTGTATGTACATGAAGGCAGGGTAAAGTGACTAGGCATCCGGTTAGATAATAATAAGAGCAAAATTAAGAACAGTAACAGCAGCAAATGATCAGAGTGTGTGTGCGTGTGTGCGTGCGTATATAGTGTTTGAATGTGTTAGGGATTTGTGTAGGAGTGACTGTGTGAGTTAGTGTGTGTATATGGTGTGTATATAAAGTCTAGTGAGTGTGCATAGAGTCAGTGCAGATAATTGACTATTTAACAGTCTGGCTGTTTAGCAGCCTTATGTCTTGGGGATTGTTACGGATACAAGTGTTCTGTGTGTATCCTGTGTGTATTTCTTTTCTCTCCTTCTCCCCTACTCACAGGTGACAATAATCATTCCCCAATCAGTCATCAATCAGTCGCTAATCGGAAGACACCTGCTCCTTTTCCCTTACCCAATCACAGTCCCTTTCCCTTGGTTTAAAACCCCTGTCAGTTGGTTTCTCAGGAGCTCAATCTCTTTGTAACATGCCTTCTGTCTGTAGATCACTTGTGTGTTTTGCAGCTACATGTCACTTTGTCCCCACCTGTGAGTATTGTTTTGGTTATGGTGTTTGAGTGTTTGTTTGATGGTGGGAAAAGGGGGTAACCAGACAAGTCGCCCTTGGGCTACACTACCCGTAGTTAAACATTGTTAAAAACACTAGTTAGAACTGGGCGGACCACCCCCTGTATTTTTGGTTAGTTAGTTAGCTGTTTGTGAAGTAGGCTAGTCTAGCTTAGGGGTGTTTTTGAATTATTATTCTTTCATTCCTTGGGTCCCGCTCAGCCCCTTTTCCTGCTTCCCCCCCCCCATTTACCGTGTGTTTATAAATAAACATTCAGTGTTTGACGGTAATTAAGTTGTCTGTGTTATTTGTTCTCACTGTTACGTTTTCACTACTATAATTTGCATGAGTTGTGTTACGGGTCCCATTAACATCCCCCCTAGTATCGGGCCAAAGGGATTCGTAACATAAGTGGGGGCTCATCCGGGATATGTCATTACTGACACCCATACCGCTTGTGCAGATTGTTTTAGTGGTCTAGTTCAGTGTTGAACGTTATAGCTAAAGTAGAATTAGTGTTTGCTATTTGTTGGCTCTGTGTAGTAATTAAAAATGGCTACATTTGATTTGAAGTCCTTTTTGGATAACCCTTCGTGGGAGGTTTTTGATAGGTGTCGTAGAATTGATTTAATGACCTTGGCTGACCATTATTCAGTATTGATTCCACAGAATGTAGTTAAAGCGGAGGTTAAACAATTAGTGTTGAATGTTTTGTTGGAAGAACAGGTGATTGTATTACCGCTGCCTGAGCCTACTACCCCTGTAGGGGATGTTGCTGCTCCTCTAAGCCCAGTGGTGTCTGAGGGCGAGGCTAAAGCTCCAGCCACATTGCCCCGTTTTGATCCACTCTCCCCACAGTCAACCGGTGATACCAGGAGGGATGGCCGGTCAATACAGTTCCAACTGGAGGCGGAAGAGAGAGCCCAAATTAGGCGAGAGACTCTCCAGTTGGAGATGTGTAAAATTGAGGCAGAACAGCGGCAGATGGAGTTAAAAATGGAGATGTGTAAAATTGAGGCAGAAAAAGAACGAGAACAGCGGCAGATGGAGTTAAAAATGCGCCAGATGGAACTGGAGGCAGAGACAGCGAGGCTAGCCTTCGTTCCTGCAGTGACTGTTAGTGAGCCGTCCTCACCAACTAGAGCTCCCAACACTTTTGACATTAGTAGGCAGATTGCCTTGGTACCTTTGTTCAGAGAGTCAGAGGTTGACTCCTATTTTTGTGTATTTGAACGTATAGCCGTAGCCTTGAAATGGCCTAAAGAGGTATGGTGCCTATTACTTCAGTGTAAATTAACTGGTAAAGCCCAAGAGGTTTTGTCAGCGCTACCTCTTGAAGACAGTTTAAATTATGAAGTGGTCAAAGCTACTGTTCTTCGCGCCTATGAGCTTGTGCCTGAGGCATACCGACAGAGATTTAGGTCTCATAAGAAGTCTTCTAGTAAGACTTATGTGGAATTTGCTAGAGAGAAGGGAAATCTGTTTGATAAATGGCATGCTGCTAGCAAGGTAACTGATTTTAACTCTCTCCGGGAGTTAATTTTGTTGGAAGAGTTTAAAAATTGCTTACCTGAACGCATTGTAGTGTACCTAAACGAACAGAAAGTATCCTCCCTGTCCGAAGCGTCTGTGTTGGCAGACGAGTTTGTGTTGACGCACAAGAGTGTGTTTTCGGCTCATACTGAGAGTAGAGTTACAGAATTGCCTACTTATAGCCCTAGTCGGCCAGCAGTATATCAAGCACGCCAGAAAAATGAGCGTCCCTGTTTCTATTGTCATAAGGTGGGACATATGATTAATGATTGCTTCCTGCTAAAACGTAAACAAGGGATGCCTCTTCGTGCCAAGCCACCAACAGGTGTTGGTCTAATTCATACGGTTGTGAGGTCTGAAACGAAACAGGTGCCTAAGGGTAAATGTATTTTGAAAGACCCAGTTCCCGACCGTAGTTATGAACCGTTCATTTTCGAGGGGTTTGTGTCCCTAGCGAATGACGAAGCGTCTCAGCGTCCGGTTAAAATCCTTAGAGATACTGGTGCGGCGCAGTCGTTTATATTGTCTGATGTGTTGCCCTTATCCGACGATACATACTGTGGTTCCAGTGTGTTAGTTCAGGGTATAGAAATGGGTTTTGTGCCATTGCACTTTGTGAAAGTACACTCTGAGTTAATCAGTGGAATATTCAGAGTGGGGGTACGTCCTATGTTGCCAGTAAAAGGTGTGACCTTTATATTGGGTAACGATATTGCCGGAGGAAAGATAGTACCCATATTGGAAGTATTGGATAAAAGTGACCACTCTCTCTCCAATGAGCTGGCACAGAGTTATCCACATGTGTTCCCTGCTTGTGCTGTCACTCGTGCTCAGGCACGACAAGAGAGTGACGTGATAGATTTGTCGAACACTGTTCTGTTCAAAGAGGATGATCAAGAGGATGGGTTGTGTGCTACCTCTGGGAAGCTGATCACCTCTGACAAACAGCCCAGGAAAGAAGCGAAGAATGTTGAACTTATTGCTGATGCAATACAGTTACCAGTCACTCGTGAGCAGCTGGTTGCTAACCAAAAGGTTGACACCAAGCTTGCTAAATGTTTTTCTAGTGTTGTCTCATTGGAAGAGGTAAAGAAGAAAAACGTGGCTTACTTCATTGATGGTAATCTCCTCATGCGTAAATGGACATCCCATGATGACGCGGGCGGAGATTGGAATGCTGTTTACCAAATAGTGATTCCTACAGCCTTTCGACAAAATGTGTTATCCCTTGCTCATGATCACCAGTGGTCTGGTCATTTAGGAATCACAAAAACTTATGATCGGATTCTTCGCCATTTCTTTTGGCCAGGTTTAAAACAAGATGTGGCTCAGTACTGTCGTACATGCCACACATGTCAGATAACAGGAAAACCAAATCAGGTTATTCCTCCCGCTCCTCTTTGTCCAATACCTGTCATAGGTGAACCATTCGAACATGTGGTGGTTGATTGTGTTGGACCGTTACCGAAGACAAAATCGGGTAACCAGTTTCTGTTGACAATTATGTGTATGGCAACAAGATACCCCGAGGCCATTCCTCTGCGAAGGATTACAGCCCCGGTAGTGAGTAAAGCCTTAATTAAATTCTTCACGACATTCGGATTACCTAAGGTGGTACAAAGTGATCAAGGTACCAATTTCCTGTCCAAGCTTTTCAAGCAGGTGTTAAAATCCTTGTCAATTACGCACCGTGTGTCAAGCGCCTATCACCCAGAGTCTCAGGGTGCGCTTGAACGTTGGCATCAGACATTGAAGTCTATGCTACGTAAATATTGTTTGGAATCTGAGAAAGATTGGGATGAGGGAGTTCCTCTAGTTTTGTTTGCTGCTCGTGAAACTGTACAGGAGTCCCTAGGTTTCAGCCCGGCTGAACTAGTGTTTGGTCACACAGTGAGAGGACCAATGAAAGTTCTTAAAGAACAGTTTTTGTCCCAAGAGTTGTGTACAGGAGATGAAAATGTGTTGGACTACGTTAGTCGCTTTCGGGAGCGCCTACACCAAGCCTGTGCTCTTGCAAAGGAAGCTCTGTCTTCCTCCCAAAGGAGCATGAAAAGACACTATGATAAAGAGGCTGTTTCTCGTCCACTACAGCCAGGTGACCAAGTACTGGTGTTATTGCCTGTTCCAGGATCTTCACTGTCAGCTCGTTTCTCTGGTCCTTATTTCATTGAGAAGAAATTAAGTGAAACTGATTATGTGCTTCAAACGCCTGATAGAAAACGCCAATCTCGTGTGTGCCACATTAACATGTTAAAAGCCTACCACACCCGACCCATCACCCAAGTGGATAGTTCAAAAACAGAGGAAGGTACGGCTGTCTCCGCTGCTTCTACTGCTATGATAGTGGACTGTCATATTGATAATGTTGAGGGAGATGGATTAGAGTTGCGCAATACTCGGCAGCAGTGCGTTAGATTGCCCAACTCAGAAATGCTGCTGTCTATCCAGTCAGGTCTGGTTCATTTAACGGACGGACAGGCCGACGATGTTGTGAGGCTACTACACAGTTTTCCATGTCTCTTTAATGATGTTCCTACTCGCACAAACGTGTTGGAACATGACATTAATGTTGGAAATGCTACACCTATCAAGCAACACCCCTATCGTATCAACGCTTCCAAACGGAAGATAATGAGGGATGAAGTGACATATTTGTTGGAGAATGACCTGGCTACGCCAAGTTCAAGCCCTTGGAGTTCTCCTTGCATTCTGGTTCCTAAACCTGATGGTACGTCCAGGTTATGTACGGATTATCGAAAGGTTAATTCTGTCACAATGCCAGATTCGTTCCCGTTACCCAGACTGGACGACTGTATCGACACTATTGGAGCTGCTAAGTATGTTACTAAGTTGGACCTCTTAAAAGGTTACTGGCAGGTTCCGTTAACTTCACGTGCTTCGGAGATTTCTGCCTTTGTAACCCCAGACAACTTCCTACAGTACTCAGTCATGGCTTTTGGGATGCGAAATGCACCAGCCACTTTCCAACGACTGGTTAACTCCGTATTAGCTGGAGTACCCAACTGTAGTGCTTATCTTGATGATCTGGTGATTTATTCGTCTGAGTGGTCAGATCATGTTGACTCTCTCAGGGTAGTATGTGAACGGTTGGCAGCTGCTTCGCTAACCCTGAACTTGGCAAAGTGCGAGTTTGGAAAAGCTACTGTTACTTATCTTGGCAAAGAGGTCGGCCATGGACAGGTGCGCCCTGTTGATGCCAAGGTCTTGGCTATAACTGCATTTCCCGCACCTACCACCAGACGACAGCTACGCCGCTTTTTAGGGATGGTTGGCTACTACCGTAGTTTCTGTCAAAATTTCTCTGCGGTAGTTTCTCCATTGACCGATTTGCTCAGTCCGGCTAAATCATTTGTGTGGTCTCCGGATTGTAAAATAGCTTTTGAATCTGCGAAAGCCCTCTTGTGTAATACCCCTGTACTTGCTGCTCCGGATTTTGAAAAACCGTTTCAACTTGAGGTAGATGCTAGTGCCAGAGGTGCTGGTGCTGTTCTACTGCAGCAGGACAAGAGTGGAGTGGATCATCCAGTGTGTTATTTTTCTCGGAAGTTTAACAAATGTCAGACAAGTTATGCCACAATAGAACAGGAAGCTCTTGCTTTGTTGTTGGCTCTGCAGTACTTTGAGGTGTACATTGGTTCCAGTGCCCTACCAGTGATTGTATATACGGACCACAACCCCTTAGTGTTTCTCCACCGTATGTACAATCAGAACCAGCGCCTAATGCGTTGGGCCCTGATTGTGCAAAATTATAATTTGGAGATCCGCCACAAAAAGGGTTCAGAAAATGTATTAGCAGATGCTTTGTCACGTGTGTAAAAATAATGATGGTTTGTATGTTTTGTAAATGTGTTCGCAATCCCTAGGGTTGCGCTTTTAAGGGTGGGAGTGTTACGGATACAAGTGTTCTGTGTGTATCCTGTGTGTATTTCTTTTCTCTCCTTCTCCCCTACTCACAGGTGACAATAATCATTCCCCAATCAGTCATCAATCAGTCGCTAATCGGAAGACACCTGCTCCTTTTCCCTTACCCAATCACAGTCCCTTTCCCTTGGTTTAAAACCCCTGTCAGTTGGTTTCTCAGGAGCTCAATCTCTTTGTAACATGCCTTCTGTCTGTAGATCGCTTGTGTGTTTTGCAGCTACATGTCACTTTGTCCCCACCTGTGAGTATTGTTTTGGTTATGGTGTTTGAGTGTTTGTTTGATGGTGGGAAAAGGGGGTAACCAGACAAGTCGCCCTTGGGCTACACTACCCGTAGTTAAACATTGTTAAAAACACTAGTTAGAACTGGGCGGACCACCCCCTGTATTTTTGGTTAGTTAGTTAGCTGTTTGTGAAGTAGGCTAGTCTAGCTTAGGGGTGTTTTTGAATTATTATTCTTTCATTCCTTGGGTCCCGCTCAGCCCCTTTTCCTGCTTCCCCCCCCCCCATTTACCGTGTGTTTATAAATAAACATTCAGTGTTTGACGGTAATTAAGTTGTCTGTGTTATTTGTTCTCACTGTTACGTTTTCACTACTATAATTTGCATGAGTTGTGTTACGGGTCCCATTAACATCCCCCCTAGTATCGGGCCAAAGGGATTCGTAACAGGGATAGAAGCTGTCTCGGAGCCTGTTGGTCCGAGAGCCGAGGCTCCGGTACCGTTTTCCCTACGGTAGCAGAGTGAAAAGTCTATGACTTGGGTGGCTGGAGTCTTTGGCCATTTCTGACACCGCCTGATATGGATGGCAGGGAGCTCGGCCCCAGTGATGTACTGGGCTGTCTGCACCACCCTTTGTAACGTTTTGCGTGATGCAGCCGGTCGAGATGCTCTCAATGGTGCAGCTGTAGAACCTTTTTGAGGATCTGAGAGCCCATGCGGGTGTGTGTGGTCCTTCGTGATGTGGATGCCAAGGAACTTAAAGCTCTTGACCCGCTCCACAACAGCCCCGTCGATGTGGTTGGGGGCGTACTCTTCCCTCTTTTTCCTATTGTCCACGATCAGCTCCTTGGTCTCCTTGATGTTGAGGGAGAGGTTGTTGTCCCGGCACCACACTGCTAAGTTTCTGACCTCCTCAGAGTCAAACTCAGCTGGTCATGGAACCCCACCCAACCCATATGCTGTCTATGGCAGCCTGACGCATATACATACAACACAGTCAACAACAGTGTATATGGGGACAATAAACTGAGTGATTTAGTTGTTGACTTTGTGTCCGTGTGGAAGGTCAGTGCCTCTTTACACAATCACACACACAATCCAAACACATGACATCATCAAACTGGCGACTCATCCTAACTTATTGTCATTTCCTCTGAAAATGCCCCTTTTTCAGCATTTGCCTTTTGTCAACTAGCTGTGCTTCATCACAGTATTTTCTTGCACACAGGAAGTGCTCTATCCAGTAGATCCCGACCCTCAGAGTGCCCCAAGCCATAGAAATTCAATGACCCCTGCCATTCACACCACGCCCATTGTCATCATCACAACACAACGGGACGGCCAGTAGCTAGCTTTATCTCTCACTCTTACCTTCTGCAGTGATCCGGGCCATGCCTGGCTCTCTGGCTCTGAGTAATGAGTCTGTAGTGACTTTCTCTGTCTCTCTTGTGAATCTCTTTGTATCACTCTGTTGGTCACTACAGTGATGCAGGAGGGGTTCCCTGTTGTGTCTCTCTCTGTCTGTTTTGACAGCCTCTCTGTCTCTTCGGTGTGATACAGTTGCTTTATCTCTTTCTGTGTGTCTTTCTCAGGATTCGCTCAGTTGTTTATCAGCCCTGGTCTGTGTATGAGGCAGCAGCTGGTTGTTTCTGTGTCTTGTGTATCCTTTCCCTCTCTATTTTAGGAGGCTGGGAGCGTCATGGCGACCCGACCCGCTAATCCAAGTCGTGTATGTCACAACTGGCTCTCAGCGAGGCACTCACTGAGCGAGCACTCACTGAGAGATAGGGTGATGGGGGAACCTAATGTCCTCCTGATCCCCCCCCCCCACCATACACTGTAACAGTTGTAAGGAGAACAGGAGAGCAGAGTACTTCATTCTTGCTTGAATAGATCATTAGTGGCAGGAGGCAACCTCTTTGCCTTTGATTTTCTAGTCATGTCTTTGAGGGAGGCAAGCAAGACGCTCTGCTAAACAGCAAAGGTAAAACATATGCTTGTCTGCACCAGCTGGCTCTACTTAAAGCCAGGCCTGGAACTGGGCCATGCCAGCCTGCCCGGAGCATAGCAACCACGGCCTGCACTGTGGTGGACAGGCAACTGAGCTTTACCAGGTTTCCATAGTCCATAACAGGACCAAGAATACAAGTACCTGATATAATAGAGTGTTCTGTGCGCACTAGAGCTCATGGCAATTTATGGAACACTCTGTCCCTGAAGCATTGTCACACTGAATGAAACACAGTGAAGGACACAATGTTGAAGTAAAATGCACACATTCCCAAACCCATGCTTTGATAGATCTTGACGTAGGATACCAGGCATAGAGTACTGAATCCAATTTGCAGTGAGTGGCCTCCTTTACCCTTAGTACGCGCTGGGTGTCAACAGTCACATGTGCCCCTAAGCATTTACAGAAACAACAAACATAATGTAATTCAATAGTAGTATGCTGACACACCAGGGTGAGAAATGCCTGGAGCTATTTGTGCGGTGTAGTAATCACAATCACTGGTCCAGTGGCAGGGAATGGAAAGTGTCAGGAACAAGTCAGATTATAAACACAGAGGGCAGTAAAAAATATGTCATTTGTCTCCAATGAAAACGTGCAAACCCCCCCACCCCCAAAGTACGTAGAGACACAGGCCTGCTACTTACCCCAAAGCGTAACAAAGCTGAGAAGGTGGTAGATATATTGTCTTGGTGCGTGGTTTATTTGTTCGGTGTTGTGTCCTGATGCTACAGAATCAGACGAGTGGAGTGAGTGTGTGGTGCTCTCAGCAGACTACTTCTATTTATGTATCTTTTTAACGGCTGAGCTGCGTCTCCCCGGCCTCTCCTTTATTCGCATGGAAACAATTGGAGGAAGCCTGACTCCGCCTCGGAAAGCGTTGCTGCTGTACGTGCCCATCCCACAGAGACTTGTGTGTGTGCCAGTCCTATCCTATCCTGTCCCAGTCCCAAAACCACCACTTCCCCATCTCTCACTCCTACTCTCACTCCCACTCAGTGTAACGGGTGTCGTCGTCTGATGAGGAAGAATCGGACCAAAGCGCAGCGTGGTGAGTGTTCATGACTTTTATTGAACTGAACACTGAAACAAAAATAACAAAGTGAATAAACGAAACCGAAACAGTCCTGTCAGGTGCAGAACACTAAACAGAAAACAACTACCCACAAAACACAGGTGGGAAAAGGCTACCTAAGTATGGTTCCCAATCAGAGACAACGATAGTCAGCTGTCCCTGATTGAGAACCATACCCGGCCAAAACAAAGAAATACAAAACATAGAAAAAATAACATAATGCCCACCCAAATCACACCCTGACCAAACCAAAATAGAGACATAAAAAGCTCTCTAAGGTCAGGGCGTGACACTCAGAGCCACACACAACCACAGCCACAGATTATTGCTTGACTAATTATGGCATTGGAATTGTATTATATGAAGGATTGTGACATTTTGCAATATATTCAGTACTCTGGTAATACGATACTCCAATTCTTTACTCATACGAGAAGAAATCACACTTTTTGACAGTGATGCATAGAAACACACATAGGAACATGGATTAGCATAGATTTATTTAGGCTTAGCGTAGGAGTGAGCGCTGTAGTCTTGAGCTCACTTGACAAATCAGCTCCAGCATGCCAGCATTGTGCCAACGAGGCCTACATTTAGGAAGAAATCAAAAATAAGGCAACCAGCTCCCTTATCACTTACAGCAATTCAGCTTTAGAGGAAGTGTTGACCTACAGACTTCATACACTTCCATATGAAGTGTTGGTACAGAGGCCAGGCTCTATTATGTCATAATTGCTCACCTAGTGATGAAAAAAGCTACATTTAGATGTAGTAGTAGCTAGCACATCCAACCTGGCGTTGGTCTCCACACTCTCATGCTCTTTAACATGTAGTAATATCATTGAATAAGATTAAATAAGACACTCGTGCTCTTTAACATGTAGTAATATCATTGAATAAGATTAAATAAGAAATTCATGCTCTTTAACATGTAGTAATATCATTGAATAAGATTAAATAAGACACTCATGCTTGGAGCGCTGCACACAATTAGTGTATGAACTAATGTTCATTGTTATTGCACTGACCCTGCTGAATGGCCAGTGCACATGCTCATACCTTGAACAGTACTTAACTCTTAAATGCTGGTAGAGAACAATGGAATGCCCCGGGCTGCGTTCTCACCTCGGCATTCAGACATTGCTGTTTTACTTTCATACTCTATGTGCCTGCAAGTGCATCTAAATATTCATTAGCATACTGTGTGTGTGCGGGTGCGTGCGTGCGTGGTTAAGTTTGAAGCTTCTCTAACCTGCTCTGTGTTGTTGGCCTCTGGAAACACCTCTGCTTGTCATCGCTCTCTGTGATAGAAGATTAGCCTTAGCGCAGCAGCTGCGGCAGACAGATTTTGAGGCAGACAGATTCTGCTAGTGAGCGTACACTGAGAGCACACAGCTGATTAACCCCTTCACTGCCGGCCAGGGAAATTGAAATGTATGCAAATGTTTCCCAGTTATGCAAATACTTGCACCATGGCATGAACCCATGAAAGAAAGAAGGCCATGTTTCAGTTATGGTGACGCACAATCACATGTAGCCTAACTAACCTAACCTTCCTGAGAGTATGATGGAAAGTGTTCATATGTAAACCAACATCCTTCTATGCTTTGCTCTCTATCTCTGGCTCTTCTTTCTTGAACCAGTTCTAGAACAATTGATACAGCCATACTTCTCTGCTTAGTCATAGCTTTCTCATGCATGTTTCTAGAGAGAAACTGTGTACGATGCATGACTGATCTTACAGTGCAATGTGAGTCTTTGCACTGGCCCCCATATAAATCTCTACAAAAATGTGATAACACCTCTTAAACTTGAGTGATATATTTATAATGCTAGTAAGCTTTGGGCTTTGGTGGAGAGAATGCGTTTCAGAATGAACCTTAGACAACAATACATAAATTGCCAAAAATTATTTATTTTGATGGACTGTGAAAAACCCAAGGGATCATCATCTATTAATGTACTGTGTGAGAGCAGATATGACATTTTCTGTCATTTAAATATTTGAGGCTGTGAGCAAGTTGATGGCGTTCAAGGTACAATGTGTTCAACCACCTTTCGTTACAGACCTTTAGTGCCCCCCTGTGGAATATCACGTGTCGTTACATGGGGATCAACATTTGTTTTTGAGTGTTGCAAGAAAAAATACACATGGATAATGTTATAATAATATCATGCCGAGGAAGCTTTATTCAAAAGACGGAGGATGAGACACGATGTGTCGTACAGTATCAGGCTTCAGATCAAAAGAAAAACGATACAGTCACTGCCTCGCAGTCCAACCAACGGTATTTTAAACGAAGCACAGTTTGAAGGCTAAGCAAATGTCATTCACATTTCACAGATGCAAGGCAACACTACATCTATTCCAGATAAAGGGGTAATTTTTATTTGTATAAAAGGAAGAATTATATAGGTGTTGTGTTATGTGGCACTATCCAGGTCTTTCTTGCAAAAGTGGGTTCTTTTGGCAAGAGAGACCCGTTTACCGCGTAACCCAGCAGTTATATTAAATCTGCAACTGTCTGCTTCCCTTACATGTGCAAGTTGAGACAGGGCCTTTTGACTCAAGCGAAGAAAACTTTGGCCAAATATTATGACAAACAAGCCTATTGGTTAGAAAATGTTGTTCAGCATTCTCGCATTTCATAAACACTGTGTTTGGATAGATCCTCATGTCCAATGCTGTAGTACAAATAGAATTATGGCACTAAGTTGTGAGTCCGATGTGCCTCCTTCGGATTAATACAAATTTGAATCGGACCTTCACTTATATTAGTCAGGTCAGCACTTACCTCTTCTCCTTGGTCAACAAATCAACAAATCCAATGAAGAAATAAATATTCTACTAAAAGGGTATACTTCATAGCTCAAAAGAAACCACCAACACACACCACAGATCACTTTCAACTGCAATAAAACTTTATAGAAACAGAATTCTTTGGAACATGCTGAGGATAAATTAACATTTGCCTAACTAGAATAACAAGTGGATTCATGTTAATCTCTAGTTGATACTGAGGGACATATTCTATCATCACTCTAGCCTACTAGATACTCTGGGTACTCCCAAGGGGTTGAAGCAGTCCATCTTCAGGAAGAGAACACTCTTCGAGAAGCTACACACCCCAGGGATGAAAGTACTTTGACAGCTTGTGGCTCCTGTTGGATCTCATAGGAAAAGTCTGTTCCAACAGTACTTCCGACAGTAGCTGCTGCTGCTGCTTATGCACAACAGCCTGGATCGGTGGGCGCTGAATCAATTCTGTCACCTGCCCTTTGTGGTTTGGGGTTGAAAGGGCAGTGGAGGTACTAGGATGGCAGGCAAAGCAGACGCTGGGATGATGCTGGCTGATCCTCTCTGGTCCATGGTAGGCCATGAGGTCTCAATAGGGCTCCCGATTGGCGCAGCCGTCTAAGGCACTGGTCCCATAGGGCGACGCACAATTGGCCCAGTGCCGTCCGGGTTAGGGTTTGGCCGGGGTAGGCCGTCATTGTAAATAAGAATTTGTTCTTAACTAACTTGCCTATTTAAATAAAGTTAATAAAATGAAGGTGTGTGTGTTTGCGCGACCCCCTACAACTTGCTTTGCTCCATCTCTTCAGAAAGAGACTCTTCATCCACCTCCAAGATCGAGGGCAGTGATGGAGAGACACACACATGGAAGAAAGGCCCAGACTTAAAGTTAACATCCCAGTGAATGGGCTTCACTCTCTTCCTGCGCCCTCGTTGGCTATTCTCCCATTCCCGCTTGGCCTTGGCACGGGAGGCGGGCATGTGCCACCGCTTGATAGGAGGCTGTTCCGCCAGTGGGGTCAAGGGGGTCAAGAGGATTTCAAAGGGGCACTTCTCGCCCGCCTGCATGGCTCTCCTACTGGTCAGTAAAGCGGAGTGGTCGGTGCGACCTGTGTGGCTGGGCGTAGGTCTGGGCAGGGGGTGACAGCCATCATCTCCGCCTACGTTAGCTGGGTGGCAGATTAAAGGTGGACCACAGAGGAAAATCCTCTCAGTGCTACTGAAGGACAGGGGCTCAGAGGGTAATATGATTTGTTTGTCACCCAGTTGTTCTGGTAGCTGCTGATCCAGCATAGCAGACCGGATCTGTAAGAGCTGGATCCTCTTCGACACACGCCGTGATCTGGCATTGGCAGGCCGGGCTGGCACTGGGTAGGCAGGTGGGGCAGGCACTCGGCTGGAAGGAACCGGAGAAGCAGATGGAGTAGGCACCAGAAGGTCAGGCACATGGCTGACCATTGGGGTAGGCAATGGGATGGCCATCTGGGCAGGTGAGGCTGACACTGCAATGGTTGGCAGTACAGGGGGAAAATTGGTGCTCTCCCTCCTACCCATGGAGTTTATAAGCTCTAAGGTCTGGTTAGGGAACCTCAGAGTGCTGCCGTCAGTATGTCTTGTTATCCTAGCTATCCCGGTCTTGGGTCGAGCCAGGCTTCTGCTGGCCTGGACCTCCGGCTGGAGGACATCCACAGGAGACCATGGTGGCTGCAAGAGGCTGCCGTCGGAAAGAGACCGTCTGGCCTGAGCAGGAGGAGAGCGGGGACTTTGGTCCTGGATGTTAGACGTCTGGAGAGGATTGGCCTGGATCCAGTCGGCCTGGATCCTGACCTCAGACTGGCTGCATGGAGTCCCAGATAAAGGAGCTACTGCCTTGGCTGCAGTGGAGCATACATTGGGCCTCCTAGGGATGCTTCCTGGTGTCTGTGGTCTGCTGGATTTAACCTCTGGCTCCTGCTTGTGGCTAGAGGTATATGTGCTCCCTCCGGTTTTGGTTAAGACCGGACCCAGACGCTTGCTACCCATCTGTCCCTCCAGCTGCAGACGAGGCATGCGAGGCACCTTAGGGGTGTTTTTGATCCTTTGGACATTGAGAGAGGTCACAGTGAGCATTGGGAGCCTGATGGGTGGAGTGGCCATTGGAAGCCTTCCCATGTCAGCCCTCTCTTTAGTCACATCCATGTTGTGGACGTGGGATCGGCTGTTCTTTCTCCCTGGTGGCATTGGCTGTAGGACAATATCACTGGCACTCCGGACACTGAGGATGTCTGTCAGGCTGTTCTCAGAACTGTTGTGACTGGTCTCTTGTGTCCTAGTCTTGGACTTCCCTCTGTCTTTCATGGCTGTGAGAGTCACAGTGGAGGAGCAAACAACAACAAAAAGCATGTTTGAGAATAAGAATCTAGAATAAATAGAATTTGATCAAAGTTATTATGAACTAGTGTTCTTCCACTTTCAAAGGACATTCCAATTCCTGCCAAATGTTCATAAATTCATAAAAATTAAAGATTTACAGACTAAGGCCTACCTTCAATTTGGACTTCCAGATAATTTGCACACGTAGGATTTGACTATACAGTTTCAACAATATATTCTTGAAAACAGAAACACAAGACAACAAGACCTAGTCACAAATCACAAAACATAACAGTTTCTGACAGTTATTGATCAAATAAAGTTCTCATAAAATAAAAGTAATGCATTTGAGATTATTTCATTAAATTATAGGTCCTACCTCAGTTCAAGAAGAGCGTCAATGACCTGTCTATGGAATGTTTTATTTTAACAAAAGAATGCTTCATTATGACATCATGTACATTATGACATAGCAGCCGTCCGTCCACATCAAAAGTTTGTCAAATCCACTTGAATAGGCATGAAATGTAACATTAAATATAATAGGACTAATTCAACAATTTAATAAAAATAATAGTTTGACAGTAATTATTCAGTTTACTGGCTTTTATTTTCATTACAGTAGTGGTTTTGAATTTATTTAAATGAGAGTAGGCCTAGTGAGTTTAGTAGAACTCGATCGCTCATTGAACATCTGTGTGGAACGTTCGCAGCTAACGCCACAGACGCCTTTGGAAAAAAATTCACTTTAGTTTCATATTCAATTTATCAGCATATATGCACGGCAAATAAATTCTCACTACTCAAATAAATCTGAAAATCGCAATTATCTATTTATTATAGCATCCTAAGTATGAAAAGTAAAAGTATGAATTTAAAATTCCTTAAATTAAGCAAACCGGATAGCCAGGGTCACACTCAGATATCGTTTAAAAACAAAGCATTTGTGTTTAGTGATTAGTGAGTCCGCCAGATCAGAGGCAGTAGGGATGACCAGGGATGTTCTCTTGATAAGTGTGGGAATTGGACTATTTTCTGTCCTGCTAAGCATTCATAATGTAATGAGTACTTTTGGGTGTCAGGGAAAATGTTTGGAGTAAAAAGTACATCATATTCTTTAGGAATGTTGTTAAGTAAAAGTAAAATATGTCAAACATAAATAGTAAAGTACAGATACAGTACTTTAACGTATTTTTACTTAAATACTTTATATGAAAATAAAGAAAGTTGCACACTCCATATATAAAGTCCCAGTAATTTATTGGGTATTTACCAACGTTTCAGCATCACTGTGCCTGCTTCAGGGTAATGTCATGAATACTTGAACCAGGTTATGTAGACAAACAGTGCAGTTAGTGCAACCAATGACAATAGTGAGGGGTGTGTCATAATGATTAAGTTAATTAGAATGAATTAGTGAAACTGTTAAAAAAAACAATTGTTTGTGGCATATTAAATATATTAGGCTATTGTTATCATATAGAAACATAATTGAATATAGTACATCATATTAGCATCCACATACATTATTGTTTAATTCAATTTCACATATTTAATTGTTTCATATTTCATTTCATATTTGTCACATGTAATCATTTAGTTCAACCTTAATGTATAATGAGCATCATCAACAGAGGGAACATATTAGGTGTATGCTAATAAGCTGTAGAAAGAATATATCAATTTATAAGACTTGTTCATAAAAGAAAGAATTGTTCATAAGAAGGGCCTGAGATCAAAGTCAATATTCAGACCACTAGGGGTCAATGTTTTTAGACAGGATATCCAGTAAGCCTCCCTTTGTAGGCTTTTTACATGAACAGGTGATGAGATAGATTACTCCCGTGGTCTTGCATGAGATGATACCCCAAACAGGGATTTTTCGACCTGTATGTGGGTGTCTGAAGAAGGATGTTTTTATAGTGCTATTGCACTGAGCCACATTTGTAGTTCCCATTTGGGGTAGGTGCTGTCAAAATCTGTCTGCTGGCCACAGATTTGTGTAACCCTGCATAACTGGCTATATGGTAGACCATTCTTGAGGGGAAGGGGATGCATACTATCCGCACATTGCGAGGTTTTGCGGTCTGTGGGCTTTGTGTATAAGTCTGTGTGTACTGCATCATCCTCTTTGATGATCCATAAGTCCAGGTAGTTTATTTTTCTCTCATCAGTCTGCATGGTGAATTTGAGGTATTCACAGCTCTCGTTTAGTAGGGTTTGGAATTAATTTAGTTCCCGCTGACTTCCTTCCCAAAGCACAATCTATGTATCTCTTCCAAAGAAACTTACCCTGAAGAAGGCACAGTGATGCCGAAACGTTGGCAAATACTCAATAAATTACTGGGAGTTTATATATGGAGTGTTCTTTATTTTGATAGTTTATCGTTTATTTCCCCACACAAACACATTTTTTTGGGTGTGCGCCAGCTCATGTTTTTTAATCTACTTAAGTACTTTACATCACTGTAAATAACACACATATATATATATATAATTGTATTCCCATGCTGTGTTTTTAAATGGTTGAATAATATATATATATATATGTGTGTGTTATTTACAGTGATTTAAAGTACTTAACTTCTTTGGGGTACCCCCCCTTCTTTTCAATTTCCGCCTAAAGACATACCCTAATCTAACTGCATGTAGCTCAGGCCCAGAAGCAAGGATATGCATATTCTTGGCATCATTTGAAAGGAAACACTCTGAATTTTGTGGAAATGTGAATGTAGGAGAATATAACACAATAGATCTGGTAGAAGAAAATACAAGGAAATAAACATACATTTTCTGTTTTTTATTGTTGCTACATCTTTCAAATGACCAAGAACAGCCAAACATACAGATAGGATGCTGTGGATGATTTGAATAAACAACATAAGATGGCAACAATAGCTGAGCAAAGTTTTAGACAGATAACTTCAAAAATGAGCGAGCTACATGACATTGAGCATGAAGTCACCCAGGTGTCCCACACAAATGTACCCAAATGTACCCAAGTGGCCGAATTGGTACAGTGATACATTTTGAAGAAAGGCTATTCTAACACCCCCCCCCCCCCCCCCAAAAATAAATATATATATATGAAAAAAATCATAATACATTTTTTTATTATAATAAACAAACAAATAACAAGGGTAACTATTTACACATTTTCTATTTACAATATTGTGAAGACCCTTAGTCCTCTACACAATATTGTGCTGCTGGTGCCATGGCCCATAGCAGTCTTTTTCTGCTGTAAAGCAGAGGCTTACCGAACAGGTGGTGCAGGTGATGGGGCATTTCCTGTGACAAAGGGCACAACAACGTCTCCCTACTGTGCCCTTTTTGCCCTGAGGCACATTCATGCCTGCAGAGATGAATCTGGGCAGGTGAACACCACTGGTTGGAGCAGAAGGGACAGAAGGTGCTGCAGTGGACTTGCTGTAGCTAGCAAGCTCCTGGATGAGCAGCTCCCTGAAGGCTAGCTGTGAGATGGGGGGCTGTCCACAGCTCTTGGCCATTTCCTTCTGGAGTATGAAGGAATTCACCACAGCAATGTCAATGAAATGATAGAAAAATGTTTTGTACCATTTGATGGTCTTGTGGAGAACATTGTAGTATCCTATCAGCGCATCTGACAGGTCCACACCTCCCATGCTCTTGTTGTAGTCCTTCACAGCAGCTGGAATGGGGAAATTTTTTGTGGTCCATGCCCCGGCACCGTCCTTCACACGCCTGACGACGTGATCTCCACTGAAGGACTTGTGGATACTGGAGCACATGACCACCTCTCTGGTATCCATCCACTTCACAAACAGCAGGCCATCTTCACGGATCCATCGCATGGTATCCCGCTCAGCCCGCTTAGGCATGTCATTCACCTTTGTCTTTGGAAATCCCACCCTGTTGGTACGAATGGTGCCACAAGCCCACACCTCCCGCTTCCTCAGCTCTGTAAACAGGGTTTACAGGGCTCTGTAAACAGGGCTTGTGTAGAAGTTGTCCACAAACAGTTTGTAGCCCTTCCCCAGCAGTTGAAAATCCAATAACTTCATAACGGCTCTGTAAACAGGGCTTGTGTAGAAGTTGTCCACAAACAGTTTGTAGCCCTTCCCCAGCAGTTGAAAATCCAATAACTTCATAACGGCTCTGTAAACAGGGCTTGTGTAGAAGTTGTCCACAAACAGTTTGTAGCCCTTCCCAAGCAGTTGAAAATCCAATAACTTCATAACGGCTCTGTAAACAGGGCTTGTGTAGAAGTTGTCCACAAACAGTTTGTAGCCCTTCCCCAGCAGTTGAAAATCCAATAACTCCATAACGGAATCATAACTCAGTACATTACCGGTAGCAAAACTGTTTTTCCCCTCATAAACAAAAAAA
Organism: Salvelinus namaycush; assembly: GCF_016432855.1. Lineage (NCBI taxonomy): Eukaryota > Metazoa > Chordata > Actinopteri > Salmoniformes > Salmonidae > Salvelinus > Salvelinus namaycush. The sequence goes on from NC_052315.1 coordinate 46,507,651, forward strand.
ATTGCAAGTGTAGGCTCACACAGAATCAGCCAAAACAAACAGTTTGTAACCCCATTTGGTTGGTTTGTTACGCATGTATTGTTTGAGGCTGATTCTGGCCTTTGAGGCTACCATCCTCTCATCGATGGACAGGTTCTGGGCGGGCTGAAAATAGGTCTTGCAGGCCTCAACGATGCTGGGGTAGAGAGGTTTTATTTTACAGAGCCTATCAAACCTTGGCGTGCCTCTCTTCTTGTCATTCTCCCCATCAGAAACCTTTTAGAAGACATGACCGTCATGGGGAAAGGCAGTTGATAGAGAGCTGACGTTTTCCAGTAGTCCCTTAGAGTTTTCAACTTCACCAGCCCTATGTAAATGACCATTGAAAAGTAGCAGAAAAGGTCTGACATGGAAATGGTCTTCCATGCCTCTTTCTTTCCTGCCTGCTTCTTCACCCCGTACTTATTGGTGTTCGACTCCAGGGAATCAACAACTGACGAGGTGAAAAACAATTGAAAAAGTTGAAGGGGGCTTTGCAGTCATGTCTAGTTGAGGTCCTGGCTGCCTTTTGGGTCTAAAAACTGGTGGATTTGGTTCCACATCATCTTTTAACACAGAGTGCCAACGACCCTCTGGCCCTCTGTCTGCAGGTTTCTCTCTTCCCCACCTCCTCTTCTTTGTCACTGACTTTACAACTCTAGATGGCCGGGTAGGTGTGGAGCCGGGGGTCCGGCTGGATCCAGCTTCAGAGGGAGATGGACACCTAGACATTGGCGGCTCATAATCAGAATCACTGCCACTGTGAAAGATTTAAAAAATCAGTAACAATACTTTCACGTATGAGCCCTGTATCAACACGTAAAATATACAGATATATATAGAGTACAGGGAACATAATCACTATGGTGAAGTGCTGTTCCATTCCATGTTTATGTAAAATAAATGTTACAAATATGTCACACACACACACAGTATTGCCAATGTGTACTTTACACATTTCATTAGATGATATTTTTATATATTGCAAATAAAATAATAAAATATATTTTTTAAAATCTCAAATGAATAATATTTCATATTAATTTCAAACAATGACATTAGCATTAGAACTTACCAATCCAGCATGGCATCCTCGCCGTGCAGAAACATTTCCTCCGCCTGGGAGTCAAAACTAGCTTCGCTGAAAGATTCATCTTCCTGAAGAAACTCGGTCTCGCTGTCTCTATCAATTTCCTCTATAATTTGGGTTAAATCTGTATACCTAGACTGTTTTAGCTTTTCCTGATTTATTCGCCTTAATTTAAATATATAAACTTGTTGAAAATGCTATTGAATATGTATTGCTATGCGTAACACTCATGGCTCCGCCAAGTAGGATTTGCAATGGCGAATGAACCTCTTTTACGCCAGAGTTTACGACAAAGGCTGGTCTTCGAACGTATAACCATTACATATTGCCGTTTACCTCACCACATTGGATATCTTCCAAGCTAGATTTCAAGATGGTCATTGGGCCAAAATACAGTCAATCAACGATAGACCGGTCCTACCATTGGTGCGCAATGAGGTCATTGATTGGTGTCTTCAAAACGGTTTGTTTCAGTCAATACGTCCCAGGAAAAGAACCATCAAGTATGGTTGTGTTATTAACAACAAGAGGATTGCAATGAAACCAACCATGACTGGATAAACGTTTGTTTAGTGTGTGTAATTACCACGAACGCTTCATCCAAAGTTGAAAGACGGAAATCACGACGCAACCGGTTTACAAATGTTTCGTGTTAGGCTATAAAAATTTATTTTATCAAACAAAACGAACATTCACTGTGTAGTTAGGACACTTGGCATTGCCACCAGAGGAAGATTTATTTTATTGTTATTTCTGACTTTCGTGACGCTAATGCTTGGTTGGAAAATGCTAGTAATACTTGTGTGTGTGGGGCGCCGTCCTCAGAAAATCGCATGTTTGCTTTTGCAGTAAACCTTTTTGAAATCTGACACAGCGGCTGGATTAATAAGACGTTCATCTTTTAAATGATCTAAGATACATGTATTTACAAGAATGTTTAATATAACGAATGGTGTATTTAGAAGGTTAGCTCTCTGCAGTTTCACCGGATGTTGGGCTGGTGGGATGTTAGTGTCTCACCTACCCTAGAGAAGTTAAGTAGATTAAAAAACATGAGCAGGCGCACAGTGATGCTGAAACGTTGGTAAATACCCAATAAATTACTGGGAGTTTATATATGGAGTGTGCGACTTTCTTTATTTTGATATTAAGTATTTAAGTAAAAATACTTGTTTTTTACATATTTTACCTTTACTTAACAACATTCCTAAAGAATATGATATACTTTTTACTCCATACATTTTCCCTGACACCCAAGTATGACGGTTTAGACTTCCGGCAATGGCGAAGCTCTAACAAAACGCATCTGTGTAGCGTCCTCGAACTTTCGAACAATTTTAAGGCATTTTGACACGGTTTACCTGTTCGTTAATAGTGAGTTGGAAGTTAAAACATCTATTGTATCGCCAAAGCAAAAGATGCCCAATATGTCAAAGCCTCAGACGAGGCATGGAAAAATGCCCCTCTCTGACAGCCCTTCTTCGGCTTCGGAGGATGCTAGCTCAGAAGAAGCACCAGCATGGTTCAGAATGGAGATGGACAAGGGTATAACAAAAATCCAAGAGACACTTTCTGAACGCCTCAGCAAAATGTATGTACTGGTTGATAAACTCCACAAAGACCAGAAAGTCACAAAGGGACGAGTGACAAAGTTAGAAAATGTCCATGCTGACCACCAGGCTGCCACCCTGGACGTCCACGAGGAAGTGGACCAAAAATACAAGAAGTTGGAAGACGCCATCTCTAAACTCAGGGACAAATTTGATTATTACGAAAATTTCCAAAGGCGCTCGAATTTCAGACTTCAAGGTTTCCCGGAGGCCGTGGAGGGAAGAGACGCGATCTCCTTTCTAGAGGAATAGATTCCCAAAATTCTGGATCTACCCCCTCCCGCTGGAGATCGAGAGGGCCCATCGCACCCTACGGAGGCGGCTGCCTGGCCAGGTTGCACCCAAGGCATTTGTCATTAAATTTCTAAACTACCAGAACACTGTTCGCATCCTCTCTGCTGCCTGAGCAAAGGGAGAGCTTGTTATGTAATTTAGTAATTCATGTTCATAAATTGCAATTATCTTTTTAGGTCTGAACCCCAGAGATTGTAAAGCTCTGGTTTAAAACAGAGGTTTAAATGAAACAAACATAATTCCCATCTCACAATTAGTCAGATACAATTTTATTGGCGAGAGCTCTCACGTGCATATACAAGAACGTTCCTTTTATACCTTCTCTTAAACTACACACATACATACACACTATATTTGGATTACCCCCTGAAGTCTCACCACAGTTTATTACCACTCAGCTGACAGTTCCAGTCCCCCCCAGATACAGAAAACCTGGAGGGGCTCTCTCCCTGTCTTATCTCCACAGAGTTATAGCTGGGTTGGTTCAAACATAGGTAAATGAGTCTCTTTGCTTTCGGCACACACATACATTCCTTTCTTCCCCAATGGTTATCATTTTTTTAATTTTTTTATTTATTTTATTTTTTTATTTATTTTATCCCATTTTCTCCCCAATTTTCGTGGTATCCAATCGCTAGTAATTACTATCTTGTCTCATCGCTACAACTCCCGTACGGGCTCGGGAGAGACGAAGGTCGAAAGCCATGCGTCCTCCGAAGCACAACCCAACCAAGCCGCACTGCTTCTTAACACAGCGCGCCTCCAACCCGGAAGCCAGCCGCACCAATGTGTCGGAGGAAACACCGTGTACCTGGCCCCCTTGGTTAGCGCGCACTGCGCCCGGCCCGCCACAGGAGTCGCTGGAGCGCGATGAGACAAGGATATCCCTACCGGCCAAACCCTCCCTAACCCGGACGACGCTATGCCAATTGTGCGTCGCCCCACGGACCTCCCGGTCGCGGCCGGCTGCGACAGAGCCTGGGCGCGAACCCAGAGACTCTGGTGGCGCAGTTAGCACTGCGATGCAGTGCCCTAGACCACTGCGCCACCCGGGAGGCATGGTTATCATTTTTAATTACCCCTTGTCCATGCTACATAACCTCTAATCCTAATGGTTAAGTTTCTGGGTAGAATATTTCATCATTTATCTTAACCCTTGATAAAATATTTTAACAGAGCTCAAGTATGGAGATGCCAGAATCATGATCTTTCCGGATCTTTCTCCCACACTACACAAGAGGAGGATGGCTTTCTCCCCACTGAAGAGACTTCTGCGTCAGGCTGGCTTGGCATACAGCCTGAGCTACCCAGCGACTTTGTGGATTGAAACCAAGAATGGTGAGCGCACATTTGACTCTGTGAAGATGGCTGAAACATACATGAGGAAAGAACTTCCTGACTTGTTCACGTCTACTACACCCCGAGGAACTGTCTTTTGAACTTGGACACAGTGGATAGTGAACTGTTAGCACATGAGGAAACAATGAAATTACTCATATGATCGACTGGCTGGATGGCTGGCTAGATGGCTAGCGTGATAAAGTTGGATCATAGCTAATGTTGGCTGTGCTATTTAACCAGCTCGCTAAGTTTACAAGGGTGTAGCTATAGCTACTATACGTCCACACTATGCCAGGTTATTACATTTTTACTGTATACTTTAATTTTATGCAGAGCGGTCCAGTCGGGTTTGGTTAAATAGTTATGTGGCTTTTGATTGGGATTTAAGCTTAACTATGTTTATATTACTTCAGGGAATTGTATTATGTTTGCTGGCTTGTTCATTGTTAGAGATATGCTAGCGTTACTGATAACGAGACCGGGATAAGCTACTCGCTGGCCGCCTAATTGCCAGCTAGCTGATAGCTTTACACTTGTGTATGTGCGTACGGGGGTGTGTGTGTGTGTATATATAATATTTTTTGGGGGACGGTGAACTCAGGAGGATGGTGATTGTTTAACTACTTGTCACTTTTATATTTGAGAGATGATTGTTATCGTCTGTTAAAGGTTTTCATGTATACATCATAGCTTGATGTCTTTTTTCCTGACCTGCTGGGGTGCGTTTGTGGTCATCGCTTTTGTCGCCGTGCAGCACAGGTTTCAGGGCGCATTGGGGAATGCCGATTGGTTGACATTTGGGTGTGCGGGTAGGCTCTGTTGGTGACTATGAACGCACCAGAGGTATGGCCACCACTCTCGGGCAAGAACCTGCCCAGGGACTGCGGTTGAAAATTAGCCGGCTGGCTAAAACCGGCACTTTTACTGAAACGTTGATTAATGTGCACGGTCCCTCTAAAAATAAAATAAACTTAAACTTCTAATTCCATATTCTTATAATTTAGAATTAACCTAATTCGAGCGATGCTATGCATAGCAGGTACACCTAGCTTAAAGACTAGCATCTAAGGATATGGGTTCTTTAACTCCCTCAGTTGGGGGGGGGTTGGGGGGGTTTGTGGGTCAGGGTATTAGCTCACGAGATGTTTACTACTTTATACTTTAATAATTTCATTTTGTACAAGTTGTATACACTCAACACAATTGTTTCTTTCCTTTTCCCTATTTCTTATTTTCTTTAAAAGATTTTGGCACCTAATAACTATACATTTATGACACTTAACATTAGGGGTACTAAATGCCCAGTCAAGCGCAAACGCATTCTGAATGATCTAAAGCAGCATAAGGTTGATATAGCTCTTCTTCAGGAGACACACCTGACTGACTCTGAGCATGATAAACTGAAGAGAGAGTGCGATGGTCAAGTGTACTATTCATCTTTCACCTCTCGGGGAAAGAGGGGTGGCCATACTCATTAATGAGCATTGCCCCTTTCAGATACAATCTCAGATTAACGACAAAGGAGGTAGGTTTGTGATCATTCAAGGTTTCATTAACACTGAGCCCATTACCATTGTGAATGTGTATGGGCCTAACCATGATGATCCTAAATTTTACCAAGACATCTTTTTGAAGTTAATGTGCCCAACATCAGAGATAATAATGGCAGGGGATTTTAACTTGGTACTGGACCCTTCCAGTGATAGATTTTCCTCTAATAGTATCAACCTCACACAGGCAGATAAAATGTTAAAAGCAGAAATGAAACACTTTGGACTCGTAGACTTATGGAGATTTCACAACCAAAAGGTTAAAGAATACTCATTTTACTCCCCTGTCCATAACAGTTACTCTAGAATTGACTTGTTTCTTATTCCTGCAGCCAAGGGAAGTTTAACTACTGGGTGTAAGTACTTACTAAGATGTATATCAGATCATTCTGCCCTGCTGGCTTCAGTACCAGTCAGTAGAGCACAGCCACCCTCAAGAAGATGGAGGTTTGGCAAATACTTGCTAAATAATCCCACATTTGTAACATTTCTGAACACTCATATAGACATATTTTTTAGCACCAATAACAACTCTGCCTCCCCCTAATTTTATGGGAAGCTCTCCTTGCATATCTGAGGGGGCAAATCATATCCTTTAGTGCAGGTGCTCGTAAGATGTATAAGGCTCAAGTAGATTTGTTCGTCTGGAAAATGAACATAGTGTAACATTTGACGACTCAACTCTACAAAAATTAGACTCAAAGCGATTGGAATATAACACCCTGACGACCCATAAAGTGGAAAATGCTCTTAGGAGAACAAAACCAAACCACTACGAACATGGAGCTAAAGCAGGAAAGTTGCTTGCTTGGCAGATAAGAAGAGAGGATGCTAGTAGAGTTATTAGCTCTATTAAGCTACCCAATAACACAGTTGTTCACAGTCCTAAGGAAATTAATCTAGAGTTTTATGAAACATTGTACAAGTCTGAAGGGGATGCCCCTGCCACAATGCATGAGTTTTTGAACAAACTCAATTTACAAACTTTAACTGATGAGGATAGAGAGCACTTGGTGAAGGAGATTACATCAGAGGAAATTAAAGAATCCATTTTCAACACTGCTGGGGGAAAATCACCAGGGTTAGACGGATTCCCTATTGAATTCTATCGATCCTTTTTAACCAAACTAATTGAGCCTCTTTGCAGTATGTTTAATTATGCCATAGAGACAGAAAAGCTCCCAGACACACTTGAACAGGCACTGATCACAGTTTTGTTGAAACCTGAGAAAGATCCTATGCTTTGTGGGTTGTATAAACCAATATCTCTACTGAACACTTCATATAAGATTCTTGCGAAACTCATAGCTCTTAGACTGGATAAGGTTCTACCAAATTTGGACCAAACAGGCTTTGTAAGAAACCGCTCATCTCCTGATAATATCAGAAGATAATTTAATATTATGCATTATGTAGAGAATGACCAAGAATCTATGTGGCGGCTTCATTAGATGCGGAAAAAGCTTTTGACCGCATAAAATGGAACTACCTGTTTGAAGTTTTACAGAGGATAAATATTGGACCTAAGTATGTAGGTCTAATTAGATTACTGTACAAATGTCCGGTAGCTCAGATCCTGACTAATGGAAACATTTCCTCACAGTTCTCTCTATCACGTGGCACAAGACAGGGTTGTCCCGCTAGTCCGCTCCTTTTTTCTTTTGTTATAGAGCCACTGGCAGAAGCTTTTAGATCTCATCCATCCATCCATGGTGTTCGTATAGGTGGGCGTGAACATCTGGTCTCGCTATATGCCGATGACATTTTGCTTTACTCACTAAACAAGAAATGTCACTCCGAACATTAGTTGACATCCTGAAAGAATATGGGACCTTTTCAGGATATAAAATAAACCTATCGAAGAGTATAATTATGCCTTTTAACAGGGCAGCTATGCAGAACCCAATCTTAGACCAACTGTTTTATTGGACACCACAGAAAATGACATATCTTGGGTTGCAAATTCCTTCTGAAATTATTAAGACATATCAAGTGAACTATACTCAGGCGGGATTTACCAATTTCTCTTATTGGGCGGGTCAATTGTGTAAAGATGAATATATTACCAACATTCTTGTTGTCACAATCGTCTTCTTGATAAAGAGAGGACCAAGGCGCAGCGCGTGAAAAATACATCTTCTTTAATGAAGGGGAAAAAACAAAACTTACAAAATGAACAAAACAAACGATCGTGAAGCTAAACAGAACTAAGTGCAAACATGCAACATAGACTAGACATAGACAATTACCCACAAAACCCAAATGCCTATGGCTGCCTTAAATATGGCTCTCAATCAGAGACAATAAACCACAGCTGTCTCTAATTGAGAACCAATCTAGGCAGCCATAGACATACAAACACCTAGAACAGACATTGCCCCATTAAACCTACAAACCCCTAGACAAACCAAAAACACATACATCCCCATGTCACACCCTGACCTAACTAAAATAATAATGAAAACAAAGATAACTAAGGCCAGGGTGTGACACTTGTACCTTTTTCTTGTACCCTTTCCTAATCCCAATGTTTTTTTCAAACAACTTATAAGAAGATTTCTTCATTTCTGTCGATAGGGAAACCCCCCAGAGTGAAGTTGTATTACTGGGCATCTCAGTTAAAGGCTGTGTGGGTATGGCAAGATACAACAACAAGTTCACCCTCTTGGAGACAGAAAGAGGAGGAATGGCTGACCCCTGCTAGATTGGCATCTATACCTTATATTAGCCCACATAAAGCTTTGCTAGGTCTCATAAACAACCCTTTCATTAAATACACTTTAAATATATGGATTGAAATCTGTAAACAAACAGAAGGGCTTAGATCTATATATGAACAAACACCTTTCTATAATAACCCCATTTTACCCAAAGCCCTGAGAGATTGTATTACATTTTCTTGGTTCAACAAAGGAATTAAAACATTTGGTCATCTCTATAGAGAAGGTGAACTACTATCCTTTCAACAACTGGCATCTCATGTTCAGTTACCTCAAACTCTTTTCTTCAAGTACCTACAGGTTAGGCATTATATTACCACTCAGCGGGGAGATAGGATTCAGCCCATGAGTAAACCTAAAACTGATCAACTGTGGCTGGAGAGGAAGGGGGCTTCATTTACTACATGTACTCTAGGCTTCAAGCTCTGTTGGGGAATGATGAACCTCTGAAAGCTTGCATGAAGTGGCATGATGACCTTGGTCTCATTTTTGAGGATGAGAAATGGGGAAAGCTCTTTTTAGATGCTCAGCATCTTTCATTTAACACAAGGCACAAGTTGATGCAATTCAATATTTTACATAGGGTCTACTTTACACCAGAGAGACTGTACAAGATCAATTCTAAATATTGAACAAGAATGACACTCCGCCAAGCAAGCAGATGTGGCTAAAAGAACTATCTTCCTATATTCCATCTGAAAGAATAACATACAATTTACTGTCACGACTTCTGCCGAAGTCGGTCCCTCTACTTGTTCGGGCGGTGTTCTGGGGTCGACGTCACCGATCTTCTAGCCATCACTTATCCATTTTCCATTGGTTTTGTCTTGTCTTCCTTCACACCTGGTTCCAATCCCATCAATTACATGTTGTGTATTTAACCCTCTGTTTCCCCTCATGTCCTTGTTGGAGATTGTTTGATTGTATGTTAGTGCTAGTATGTGTTGGTGCGCGACGGGTTTTGTACCCATTTTATTATTTTTTGTATATTTTGTTTTTTGGAGTTTGAGTTCTTATTAAATGACTAGGTTTATACCAAGTTTGTTCTCCTGCGCCTGACTTCCCTGCCACCAACACGCACACCTTACAGAATCTCCAACCACCTATGGAGTCAGCAGGAGAAGGTACCCCGGCCATTGAGGTGGAGGAGCGCGTCTAGGAGCATGCGATTATGCTTCACCATCTGAGTGCCGTCATGGATCGCGTTGTCCAGACAATGGACCGCTGGGAGAGACAGGGAGTTCTTCCAGCGCCTCCACCAGCACAACCGGGGTCTCTCCTGAGCACCCCTTTCCCGCTGGAACCCAGTGGGATCCGTCTCTCCTTGCCACGGGAGTGCTTCCAACTGCCAGGGGTTCCTCCTTCAATTGAAACGCTTTCTGGCCACGGTCCACCCAGCTCCATCGGACCGTGAGAGAGTGTTCGCCCTCGTCTCGTGCCTCACCGGGAAAGCCCTGGAGTGGGCCAACGCCGTGTGGAGAGAGGGAGATGGGGCGTTGGACCATCTTGAGTTCACCTGCCGTTTCCAGGCAGTCTTCAACCACCCGCCCGAGGGCAGAGCGGTGGGTGAGCGCCTCTACCATCTGAGGCAGGAGATGAGGAGAGCCCAGGAGTTTGCCCTGGAGTTCAGGACCCTGGCTGCTGGCGGAGGATGGAACAACAGGGCCCTGGTCGACCATTACCGCTGCAGCCTGTGCGAGGATGTCCGTCGGGAGCTGGCCTGCAGAGACACCACCCTCACTTTCGACCAGCGGGTGGACCTGTCCATCCGACTGGACAACCTGCTGGCTACTCGCGGACGTCCAGATCGGGGTCTGGTGGTTCCATCCTCCCGCACCCCCTCTCCGATACCCATGAAGCTGGGAGGGGCGGTGCGCAGGGAGACCGGAGGGGGTTTCCGCTCATGCACCATCTGTGGCCGCAGAGATCACACTGCTGGTCGGTGCCGGGTTGGTTCCTCTGGGAATCGAGGCAGCAGGCAGGGCTGGTTCAGGTGAGCTGGCACCATTCTCACCCAGAGTCCTCTGTCACACATATGTTTGTGTCAGTCACTTTTCCTGAGTTTACCCCGCATTCCCAGCATAAGGCGCTCGTAGATTCAGGTGCGGCTGGGAATTTCATTGATAGAGCGTT